>NW_016803991.1:2155568-2229875 GCF_001698545.2 Rhinopithecus bieti
CACTGCAAGCTCCGCCTCCCAGGTTTACACCATTCTCCTGCCTCAGCCTCCTGTGTAGCTGGGACTACAGGTGCCCGCCACCTCGCCCAGCTAGTTTTTTGTATTTTTTAGTAGAGACGGGGTTTCACCGTGTTAGCCAGGATGGTCTCGATCTCCTGACCTCGTGATCTGCCCGTCTCGGCCTCCCAAAGTGCTGAGATTACAGGCTTGAGCCACCGCGCCCGGCCTATTCTGACTTTTTAATATCTAAAAAAATGCTAGTTTTAAAATATTGTATAAATAAGGTGAGAATCATAGAATACACTACAAGCCTATGTCACAAAATAGAGTAGGACTCAGAAAAGATAATTGATAAAAATCATATTTTAATTAATAAAGTTCCACTGGTACAAATTAGAATACAGTATTTTCTTTATTTATTTATTTGTTTTTTTTTGTTTTGTTTTTGTTTTTTTGAGACAGAGGCTGTTGCCAGACTGGAGTGCAGTGGTGCAATCTCGGCTCACTATAACCTCCGCCTTCCAGGTTCAAGTGATTCTCCTGTCTCAGCCTCCCAAGTAGCTGGGATTGTAGGCACGCAGCACCAGGCCTGGCCAATAGTATTTTCTTTATTCTTATGGCCTTTGAGTACTGATGGTTTATAAACCAATTAAACAGATATAAGAATTAAATGTAAATTTAGCATTTATGAATATTCTATTCATTTACGTTCATGTTCTAGTCTAATAAAATAAGCGACTATTTTTAAAAGGAGTCTTCATAACCGAATTGAGTAAATTTTTATTATTTTTTTTTGTAGGGGAGAGCTGATAGAAATTAATACATGTAAACTTGTGTAAGTTACCATTTCTTTCTTTCATCTGTTAGTTTTACCTCTCATGTAGTAGCATAAAGCAAGAAGGAAATTTTAGAAAATCAGAAAAGAACATTCTAAATGATTTGAGATGAGACTCAATATTACATCGTTAACAAATGGAGCCAGGACATAAACATTTTGAGCTGAAAGAAGAGATTCCAAGGTATTTGTAAGTGCCAGGTGGACCTAGCTCTTCTTGAGACCTCACTATTTCATTAGGTCATCCAACTACAATCTGATTCTTCTTCTTTTTAGACAAATTTGGCATGCCAATAGAAATTCATCATCCAAGTCTTCATGCAAAGATAGTCAATGAAAATAAATACACTAACTTTCACATCAGACATCAGAAATCAGTTAAGTATTCAATTCAAATTCATAAAAAATTAAGTGCCAACACTTTTTTAGTTATTAAGGATATAATTATGTTTACGACATGGTCCCTCACCTCCCAAAATTTCACAGTTAATCAGTAAATATATTTTGTATTTGTTTGTTCTTTGCTATTTACCTGTGAAACAGAATGAAATGCTCTTTATAAGAGTTTCAAGGAAATTAATTGTTCTTGGCACCAAACAAAGCTGCCTTGGCCTTGAAAGTGATAGCAGATCAAAGTACTCAGGCAGGACAGCCAACTATTTGGTGAACTGAATTGGGAAACTGAAACCTTTATTCTCATGCAAAGATGAAAGACACATAAATATTATATCCGTGCAAGTAAGATAAGATGGTTTATTATTTAACTGATGAGGGACCCGTTTTTCCAGCTCATTCCACCATGAAATATTATCTTCTTGCTTTTCTACTACCAAGCATAAAACATTATGAGCTAACCCCAAGTTGTTCAACACAAGTGATTCTAGTTGGAGTTAAAATATTTACTATAAAGCTTATTGGTAAGAGTAAAGTGTATAAAGTTGATTGGTAGGAGTGAAGTGGGTGCGGGGCTTTTCTGCACCTTAGACAGCACCTCAAGCCAGCCTGGGAAGCGGTACTTTGTAAAACAAGAGAAAGAAAATTAAAAATCTTCCAGTTGAGTACTTCCCATAATTTTCTGATTTATAAAACTATGTCATAATAATGTTGTCTCATTAAAACTGTGAGAAGTAAAAAACTATTTCAGGATGGGGTAATAATAATAACAACAACAGAGGTTTTTCTATATGCCTAATGTTATTTTAAATATTTTCCCCAGATAAAGTTGTTTGATCTTCACGATAATATTATGATGTAGGTGGCATTACTTTCCATATTGTATAGATAAATAAACTGAGATTAAATAACTTGCCTAAGGTCACACAGCTAGTACAGTATAGATCCAGAATTCTAACCCAGGTATACTGACTCCAGAGGCCATGCCGTTAACCATTCCTCTGTGACTTAATAAAAAAGTTTAAATTAAAATCAATATGCTTTTAAGGATGTTATAAAATTCATTTTAATACTCTGTTCAAAGTTAACTGTAACTTACATAGAAAATTGTTTACTTTCTGCCATTTAACAAATGGCTCATTCTGCTTAATTTATTTCAAGAATGTATTATTACTATTTGAGTCAAAGCACAATTTATAAATTACTTTTAAATATTACACTGTATTAGGTTTGGAAAGCAAACACATATTATCAAAATATAGACTAAAACTGTACTGTGATATCAAAATAATATCAAATTAATTTCATTATCTTATGTTTAAAATTGTTGTACTTTGTTCATAAAATATATGCTGGTATATATAATATTTGTGTTTTACTTCTAAATAAAATAAGTGTTAGGGTGTTTTTTCCAAGCTCTTCTCCATAAATAACCTATTGTACTTGCAGAGTTTTTATACTTTCCTCAGTGAAAAGCCAGATGGAATATAACTGCATTTTTCTTTCTAGCATTGGTTTCTTGGAGTCCTAGAAACATTCTTTTTTGTTTACTTAAAGAGCCTCGAAAATATGGTAAAGATCATCTTGAGATAAATGTTTAAGTTATAATCTGTTATAATTTCTTATTCTAGGCACATAAGCATAAATAATACATGATTAAGGATAAATTCCATGTAAAATTATTCATTCTTCAAAATGACCAATGCAGGTGGCGGTGTTCAGATGAGTAATAAACTTAATGAATAATTGACTCATGGACATCCTCAAATGAACTTCATTAACCGTTATGATAACTACCCTTTTTATACTTATGGTCTTTTACGGGAAATATTTAAACAAGTATTTACCCATTTTTGAAAATGGAAACTGAAGCATATGTCAATAATGATTCCTGTTTTATCTTATTAACAGTTTATTACAATTGGTTAATAATTATTTATCGTCATTTAATATTCAAGTATACAAACAACTGAGGAAGTGAAATGACTGGCCCAAGATCACAGAGGTAATTAGTAACAATAATATACTTTCTCAAACTTTTCCATACCATGTGTCTATCACAATGTTCAACATTCTATGACAGCACTTAAGTGGTGTGTTTGTGCATGCATATGTGTGTGTGTGTGATTCAGTATTTGTCACCAAGGTGCTTCTTCCATCATCTGCCACTCTGCACTCTTACTCTGGGCTTTGAGGTAGATCTTAAACCTCTGGGAAGAACAAAGCTGAAGGGGGTTATTTGTTCTCAGTAGCAAAAATGTTTTTCCTGTGTTCTCACACAACACAGAAAACTTCTGTGACCATATACAAGTGGAGGTTTTTCCCCGCCCACCAGCTGGGTGCCCTCTAATTGAATTCAATTCCAACACTATCTACCTGGAGATAGCATCAGATCCCCAAGGTAAGGGCTCAGTCCCATAAGACTGCCCTCCACTTCAGATGCCAATTGCAATTCCCAGGTTGTTTCATTTCTGCTTCCGATCAACTGTAGAGTTTCTAGTAACCCCTTTCTTGGGTTTAATTGATATGCTAGAGTGGCTCACAGAACTCACAAAAAGACTTATGTTTATCAGTTTATTATAAAAGATACTACAAACGATACAGATAAAGAGATGCACACGGCAACTCCTGGGAAAAGGATGTGAAGCTTCCATGCCCTCTCAGGGGTACGTCAGCCTCCAGAAACATTCAGATGTTTGGCTATCTGGAAGCTCTCTGAACTCAATAGTTTGGGGTTTTATGGAAGCTTTATTAAGGAAACATGACTGATTAAACCACTGGCCACTGGTGGTCAACATAACCTTCAGCTTCTTTCTCCTCCTTGGAGATTGAGGAGGCTGAAATTCCCAAGCCTCTACTCAAGCCTTATTCCTTTTAGTGACCAGTCACCATCCTGGAGCTATTTAGGAGCTATCAGACCTCCGTCAACTTATTAGCACACAAAAGACATCACCTTGGGGATTCCAAGGATATTAGCAGTTGTACTTCATAACACTGGGGCAAAGACCAAATATGTATTTTACAATATCAGATTAGTCAAAATCTATAGAACTACTAAGGGTACAGAGAGGAAATATAGTTGTCTGTCAAATGCAAAAGCAGTCTTGAAATTCGAGAAAATGGTTTTGGATCAAATGAAAACAAAATATTAGGCTCTACAGTGACAAAAAAAGATCAGTGATTGTCATGGGCTAGGGACTAGGGTAGGAAGACATCACAAAGGTTCATAAGAAACCTTTAGAGGTGATGGACATGTTCTCTATCTTGAATGTGGCTGAATCAAACCTCAAAGAATACTCTTTAAATTGATGTAGTTTATCATGCATAAATTGATAAAATGGAAAAAAAGTGTTATTTTATATCTTATAGAGAAAGCTTAAATAACTAATTTCCTCTGGTAATATTTTTAACCTTAATTGCTAAATAATGAAATTAATGATGACATAATAAAATACAAAACAAGTTTGTATACTTATGCTCTGACATCAGTCTAACATCTTAACGATGACACTATAAGTAACAATTTGAGCTGAACAAACCCATATAAGTCACAAATATAGAGAAAACAGAAAGTTAGTGGTGGTCTGACTATTCACTGAAATGTCCATACAGGAAAAAGAAAAAAAAAAAGTTTTCATGGAGAAAATCTAATTAATTCATAATCTCATTTCATTGCTATCTCTATGAAAAACACATAGCTCAGAATCTCTAGCACAACACTTTCTGACCTCTTAAAGAGACTAACCCACACGGCTCCTCAGTTCTTCATTATCAAAGAAGAAAGGGATAAAACGAAGATTATTGCAGCTTTTGAAAAACAGTCCATTTTCATGCTGACAATTAACCATGATGTGTTCTATACAATGTAAATGAAGCATAAAATAGCAAACAGATCTCACTTTTATGGATATAGCTACCATATTTTCCATTTAACCAGCAAACTGGGGCAAAGGCTTTTAAGAGATGGATTTACTCCAGCTTAGCCACATCTCCCATTTTCTCAATGACGAATCAATTAACATATTAGATTTCTTTGTGAATTGTCTACTTATTTTTCAATGACTGTCTTCTGTTTATTTGAAGTCAATAAAGCCTTTCACAAATAGTGAAAATAGGAAGGTAGTCACTCTCTTTTCAGTGAGGGATGGTTGGTTGGTGGTGTTTTCATATCTGAGCTGTCACTAACATAGACTTTTTTTTTTTTCTTTTGATCTGGCTTCAGTTAAGTGATGTTAGAAAACCAAGTCCTTGCTGGTCAAGGGTTTAACACCAACTTCATAATCTCAGGTACCCATTGTGAAACATGAATATCCAACAAAAGTTTATGGGGAAGTGGGGGTGTGCATGTGTATCGTAGCCACCAAACATCAGCGTAGGGTTCTTATGCCACACAGGAGAAAAATGTGTCTTTAGTGGGACAGAAAAGAGCCAAGGAGGAGCACAATCCATTTATTCTGCAAGAAAGTAGAGTTGGCTGAGGGACAGTGGTTCACAACTATAATCCCAGCACTTTGGGAGGCTGAGGCAGGAGGATCGCTCGAGCCCAGGAATTCGAGACCAGCATGGGCCACATGGTGAAACCCTGTCTCAAAAAAAAAAATAGGCAGGCATGGTGACATGCACCTGTAATCTCAGCTACTTAGAAAACTGAGGTGGGAGGATTGCTTAAGCCCTTGGAGGTAGAGGTTGCCTTGAGCTGAGATGGCACCACTGTGCAGTCCAGCCTGGGTGACAGAGTGAAACCATGTGTCAAAAAGAGAAAGTAGAGTTAAAAACATGACCTGACATACCCTCGGGTGTCAGATTTGTTTCCATCAATGTGGGAAACGCTACCTGAGCAAGGTTCTTAACCTTGCTCTTAACTTTGAGACTCTAACTATCCATCTACAGTTCAGGCTGGGTGGCACTTCCTTTATCTTTATCAAATATTGAGCTTCCACAAAGTATTTCTTTCGAGCCAAAAGACTTTGTTATTGAGAAGTGTTTGTAAACCAAGACTCTATGATACAGTCACCATTCCTACTGCATCAGTGAGTTTTACATGCACTGTTCTGATATGGTGGCTTACAGTTTTATCAGTAGGAAAGAAATATAACCCAGAAGCTTGTAATTTATAATGAGCTTTCCAGAGTAAACTTTCTTTTGATTGCACTGATTTCACATTCAGAATTTTGAGTGAGGACAAAATTGTTAAAGAGGACCAAGGACAAATTATTCTAGTCTGATCAGTGTATTACTATACGAAAGGACAGGGATTACAGTAGACTCCTATCAGGATCACAGAACAGGAAAGATCCTAACTGAAATAGTCTGTGATAAACAACTTCCTCCTACTTTATCAATGTTTCATCATCTCTATCTAATATCCCTACTCATTCTTCAAAGAACCGTGTCAATCCCTTTGTCTCTCAGGCCTGATGATGGACAAAGCTATCTGACTATGTTTGGCATCCATCCTGCTAAAACACCTGGGGAATTCACTGATAATAAAAGCAATTCAGCAAGTAGAATTTCATACAGCAGCAGTCTGAAAATCCCTGGACTCATTGTTCTGTTTTCCCATATAGCAAGATGCCACCCAAGGCAGCCCCAGGTGGGTTTGTGAGGACCAGCACTCACTTGTCCATGCACATGTGTGTCTACTCACCTATGCACACGTGAACATTCAGTAGAAGAAGAGAAGGGAAGAAATTAGGTGAGCAGAGGTAAAAGCTGGACTTGAACACCATGCATGTCAGCATCTCCTTATGAAGAAATTTCACCTGTCAGACCTAACAGAATAATTCAAAGGGGTGATTACGGGAAACCCTGAATTCTACATATTATATCGAGCTAAAGCTGAATATTCTCTACTTCTACCAAAAGCTGTTTGGTCAATTCAGGTGAATAAATCAAAGAAGATGTATTTTACCTTTAGTAGAGCCAAGTGATTGCAAAAATCAACTCATTCATCATCTTCCATCACCAAGAAATTTAGTAAATAGTAGCAGAATGGGAGTCAATAAATGTGCTTAAATAATACCTTGGCTTTTACTCACTGTGCTTTTAATTTGCTAAATGAATGCCTTCCACTGGGTGACTATGCTAGAGTCCAAGCAATGATGTGGATTAAATACTGTTAGCTCTCCAAAGCTGAATGCATCTCAGAGGTCTAGCTAGCAATAATGGTCCTGGAACATTCAGCGTAAATCCCCCTGCTGTTTAATTTCTAACATTAAAAAGGGGCATGTGGGTGCAACAAAACTCTGAAATTAAAATATCACCTTTTAATAGTTTTAAGTCTGGTAACTATACAAATAAAAGATAGATGGCTTTAAGAAATACAAAAGGATGTCTCCATAAAACAACCGCAGGATATTTTACTGATTACATTAAGTTAACCTCAAAATAACTCTCCTAGTGTAATACTAGAATAGTATGTGTAGCAGAGCAACGATACCTACTTTCGTCTGACTTCATCTTCATAATACAAAAGGTGCCATGATGGTGATTTTCTAAATCACAAATGCCAAGATGATTCAGAAGAGAGAAGAAAGCTTTTACAGGTTTTTTTTACATCTTTATTTTCCCTAGTTCTCTAATTTTGTTATGAATATGCACTGATCAAATTATATTTAAAGTAGTATATTTAACAAATACTCTATGAATTCCAGTCAAAGGACAGTAAGGCTACTTTGAACCATGTTTTATGAGGAACAGTTGAAAGAACTCAGAATTACTCAGGCTAAGGAAGAAAAGGCAGTGGAATATTTTGATGGTGGTGGGAAGAATTCACCTCTTATTGTCAAACGCTTGAAGAGTTCTTATGTCTAGGTATCCTATATAGTTTGAAAGGATAGAATTTATAGGAATACACATTTTGGTTACATTAAAGGAGAAAATTAACTGTTTAAACATGAAATGGGCTGCCTTAGGTTTTGGTTAAATTTCTGTCATTCATGGTGTTACATGGAGGGTTATGTGTCAGGCTATTAAAAGGATGTTCAAAATCATGTTTGTGCCTAAACCACATGGTTTTTAGGTTTCTTCTGACCCTGAGATGGTTAAACTCCAGTCTGATCACTACGTATTACATATATTTCAAAACATAACTATGTATCCTATAAATATGTGCAATTATGATATGTCCAGTTAAAAAAGGAGAGGTCACTGTTACTTAACCAGAAAACAAACCCTCACAAATTCAAAGCCTGCCAATATAATCCTTCTGAAGGGCAGAGCAGGGTAGAACTGGCAGAAAAGGTGCCAGAGGATGACAGAGATGTGAATAGGAGAAAGACAATTGGTTCTGAGGGAGGAGAATCAGGGCCCTTGAGAAATGCATTGTCCTTGAGCAAGTCAATTTGACCTTCTAAAGTACAGCTTTGTTCATATTTCTATAAACACTTACTTAACTCACGGGCATGCTGCCGGGCTTACCATAATCCTAAGGTGACACGGTATATTGAGCACAGCAGTGTTTTAACCTCGGGGTCTCAGAGGGTGTACACATCAGCATTTACCACATTTTGTGGCTGGATAAACAGAAGCTCTAAGAAGCTGAAAGGATAGCTAAGAGAACAATGTCTTTAGCCAGGGACTGAAGCAGAACCTTCCCAGATCTCTGCCTTTTTACTGACTTGGTTTCTACGCTGAGATTTCTTAAGTAATGTGTATTTGGGCGAGGCAAAAAACCAAGGGTGAAGATAAATTCTCTAACATTCACCTTTATTAGAAGAGGAGCAACAATTTCAGCCCAATACATGATCACCCACATTCTAGCAAACATCTCCATCACTATCCCACAACCATAGCTTAAATGGAGAGAACAAGTCAGCAGCCCTGTAGAACACACCACCTAGGGGTCAACTTCTAAAGTCCAATTCCTCACTTCTATAAATATGTTACATACTGAATTATCTCCTGAAAAGCAGGGCAACTTGAACTGGAGAAGATAAGAATAAGAGAATGCCCCCAGATTTCCTGATGCTTCTTCCCAGGTTGCAGGGGCGTAAGTCCTAAGCCCAAACTATAGAGACGAGTGTGGAGCTGAATCTCAGAGAAATCTCCAGATCACCTGAAGAGCTTCTGAAGAGCTTCATAAACAGATGTGAAAGCCTCCCACCCAGATTTACCAAGCCAGAACCTCAAGGAATGGGGTCTCGGGAATCTTGTTTTTTAAAGCTGTGTAGAAGATTCTGTAGCTCACATAAGAAACACACACTTCTTAGATCATTTCTAGATTGACAGCCTGGATCTGCCTTATCAATACAGTAGGTACCAGCCACATGGGTGACCGAGCACTTGAAATGAGACTAGTCCAAACTGAAATGTGTTGTAAGTGTAAAATACACAATGGGTTTCCAAGACTACTACTAATGAGAGAATGTAAAATAGTGATTACATGGTGAAATGATATTTTGCCTATATCATGTTAAATCTGTCATTAAAATTTCTCTCATTCCTTTTTATTATGTGATAACTAAAACATTTAAAAGTATATATGTGGCTCATAGCTATCATATGAATTGCCTGTTGCCTTTCTATAGATTTTTTTTTTTTTTAGACGGAATCTCGCTCTGTCACCCAGGCTGGCGTGCAGTGGTGCGATCTTGGCTCACTGCAAGCTCCCCCTCCCAGGTTCACGCCATTCTCCCACCTCAGCCTACCAAGTAGCTGGGACTACAGGTGTGTGCCACCATAGCCAGCTAATTTTTTTGTGTTTTTAGTAGAGACAGGGTTTCACCATGTTAGTCAGGATGGTCTCGATCTCCTAACCTCATCATCTGCCCGCCTCAGCTTCCCAAAGTGCTGGAATTACAGGCGTGAGCCACTGCGTCCAGCTGCCTTTCTAGAGACTTTCTAATTTTATTTCCCATATATTGTCTCATTACCCATAGAACAACTCAGCAGAAGAAAATCCCTCAAACTCCCTCAGAATTAAGTACTCCTGACTGGGTGCAGTGGCTAATGTATACAATCCTGGCACTTTGGGAAGCCAAGGTGGGAGGATAGCTTGAAGCCAGTAGTCCTAGATGAGACGGGGCAACATAGCAAGACCCCATCTCTATAGCAACTTTTTTTTTAATTAGCCAGACGTGGTGGCATGTGCCTGCAGTTGCAGTGAACTATAACACTGAACTCCTGCCAGACGGGAAAGTGGAATCTGTCTGAAAAAAAAAAAAAAAAAGAAAAAAAAGTACTCCTTACTAACATCTTCCAGTTTATAAACTCTTTACTCTTATATTATTTCTTATGTCGCTTCAGCTTCATTTCAAACCCTTTAGTTTCAATTTAAGGGCTGTCATTCTTCATACTTCTGTAGAAATAATGCTGCCCCTACTTTTCCATTCTTCAGGACATAATTTCCAATTGCTTTATCTCCAAAACATGACACTTGTTAAAAATTGTCACAACAAATTTAATAACCAGGCAGTATTTGCCAAAATAGTATTAGTTCAAGTTTTTGCCGTTTTCCTGTTTATTACACCCAAACATTGGAAATATGAGGAAATTTCTATGCACAAGTGTCTACAAATCAACTGAGAAAAATAATATTAGCTATATGGTTTCTAACCTCAAAATAGTTTCATCAGGGAAAAGACCAGGGCTTATATGTAAAAGACACAATCTATTATAACTGGAGGTAGGAGCAGCTGACTTGGCAGGAAGGAGGACATTTCAGAGAGGGAAGATGTCATGAACAATGCTGGAGCTGCAGTGAGCACAGCATCTGTAAGGCACCTACCTGTAAGGCACAGCCTGGCCCCTGAGCTTCTCTGTGAAAATGCTCAAGGACATGTGTGGTGACAGGGACTAAGGTAGCAGGTGTGTAAGTTTCACTCACAAGGAGGAGTCCTGCTCAACACAACCATGTTCTCTGTTCTCTCCTCACCAATTGAACTATAAGAACTGTTCTCCATGCACATGTCATAAAATTGACCACTAAACCACAGGTTAAGTTGCATTGCAGCTGCTTCTCAAAAGCAAAAGGGTCATTTTCATTTGGTGGGGGTCAGTACTGGAGGACAAGTCCAAAACTGGATTCCAGCAACTGCTCTTCACATAGTAAACGCATACCCTGAGGCAAGTCACTGAAACTTGTGGAGGCTTTGTTTCTTCATCTGTGGGGCATTTGAGAGCCTCCAATAAAACATCTGCCCATGTGGTGACTTTCATTACTATAACTACACATAGACTAGGAGGAGCAAGGGCTTTGAGGACAGATTATGTACACATTTTTCCATCCCCTTTTTTCCAAAAGGGAGAAAATACCACATACCTCACATGGCTGTTGTGTAAATTAAATTGAATTATTTCCCTACTACCTGGCACATAGAAGGTATTCAATAAACGATAATGGTCATTTTCTCCATTACTATGATTTCAAGTGATGCCAAACCATGTCCAAATTTTCATGTAAACAAAATCAGCATTGTTTTTGGTCACATGAAAAAATAATTATGTGTGCGTAGATATTGAAATTTGTAGAGAAATGGAATTTTAGCATAGATTGCAAGACATCTTTTGTCATTGTGTATTTCAGAGGCAATTCTCCTGCTTATTAGTGATTGAATCCAATGAGTGGTCTCCTACTAGATATGACAGCTAAGTTTCCAGATCTTGACTGACAATGAAAGAATATTGTCCCTTTAGAGAACAGTCAAACTCTCTTGCCAGGATTGATTCAAATGTACTTGGCTCAGCAAAACATAGAATAACTGAGAAAATGGTCTCCTAATGAAACCCAGTCTTCTCCAACCTCTTTCTAAGCATGACATGTTTTTATCAGCACATTCTTCAGTGTTGCTGTTTCCAGAGAGTCCCACTAACAAGCAGTCCAACTGTGGCCATTACTGTGTGCCCTAAGCTCGCAGAAAAGGGGCCATATTACAACCAGTGACAACTGGTGGCAACTTGGAGAGTGCGAGATGGGGCTCTCTAGGCATCTAATCACTACAACAATCCCAGCGTGAGGCTACACAGTTCATGGTTTACCACATACAAAACATCATTTCAGAGTTTAAAAAGCCAAAAGTAACAATTGTTGAAAAAAATTTCTCTTAATGGACAGTAAGTAGAAGGCATATTATTCTATCCCAAATTGGTTTTTATCTTGAGTCTTTCAGAAGAGCTTCAGTGAATATATATTCAGAAAAGCCCACTGTAGAATATGTCAGTAGATATGCTGAGTTTAAGTTTTCTTTTCACGATTTTAAAAGGTACATGATGATATAAAGAAAAGTTTAGACTAGCCAAGAGTAATCTAAACCTGAAGGGTTGGGTTGTTTGGGTTTACCATTCCTATTTTTTCATAAATGTTGTATTTATCTATGTGTGTGAGTACATATACATATGTACATAAATATATGATATGTATACATATATGTAGATATCTGATATATAACTATTTTATTTTACAAATGTATGCTCAATAAAAGGATGCAATCAATAAAAAATTGTTTACATTATAAAACTAGTTTTTATACAAAACTGAATTATCAACAATTCCTATTATTAAAATTTAAAAGTCTCTAAAAACAGGAACTGTACTTATTGCCTGAATATCTTCAAGTAAGAATCTAGTATGTTTGTTAATAACATAATGGCCTTTTAATTTGTGTTTATATAAATCACGTTTATTCCCCAATACTAATAATTCTCTTCTCCTTTTCCCAATACAGGCGTTAGGTGAGGTCTTCAGGCAGATGGCACCACTGGCTCTCTAGGTACAGTTGCCAAGCAGGGGAAAGTTACCGAGCACAAAGTCTGTACCCTCAGTCTGTGTCATTTCAGAGATGCCAAGAAGCCATGTTTGGCTTCCAAATTGCACAGTTCCCTTACTTACTCCTCCTGTGCTCTTGAGATAATAAACCGCTGAGGCACGTTTAGATAAAAGTTAATGTCATAACCTTTCCTGAGAGCAAACTTTGATACAGGCACAGAAGAGGTCGTCCTTTGTGGCAAGAGTCCCTAAATGGAGGGAGGGAATGGAGAGGGATTCAATAGAAGCTACAAATAGGGGACACTTTCTATCTTCACCATTTAGCCTGGGGTCAGTCTTGCAAAGAATGATAGCAGCAACCGACCTATAACTTGAGTCAAAGTCTCTGGTAATGCCAGAACAAAGTAATCACACATCATTTCTGACCTGTATCCTACTTGACTTGTCAGATACTTCAGGTAATGATGATTTTTTATAGCTCTCCTGGGCCTACCCTTTCTATACTAAGGCATGAGAGAAATATATATATATATACTTTTTTCCAACACACTGAAATGGCAGTCTCTCTAGAAAATAGAAAAGCCCATGGTATTAATACCATTTAATTAATAAGGCATCAGTATTTTTCCAGCCACTCACATCTTAAACTATAGATTATTAAGGGATGAAGGGGAGGGTAGGAGGCACATCTGGCTCCCTAGAGGGAACTGGCATCTTTGCAGATGTACCTGCTTGTCTGTTCCTGAGTTGTGGCTTCCACAGACTTCAGACTAATTGTATTCCAATTAATAGAGGTAACAAGCACTTCATCCTGAATTCTGTTTTCAGATCTTACTTCAAGACACACAAAAGACAGTTCAGAGTGCCACATTGGCCATCACCTTTATGAACCACCAGGAAGGCACCAGTGGAGGGGAAAGAAATAGGAAGAGAAAATGCTGTGTTCATTGATTCTAATGAGAAGTTTCCTAAGCAGGCAGATCTGGTTCTTAAATCTCTCACCAAGAGGGTATGTATGAACTATATTCCAGGTTTGTGAATGCTTTAAATTATATGTATATTAATAAAAACTCTGTAGCTTCTTCAATTTCATGTTCTTTTATTGTAAAAAAGAAAAAAAAAATATTTGCTCAAATGATTCTTCATTATGATAGACAAATTCCTAGGCAGGCAGGCGCAGGTCCCTGGTGAAACCTGTGGGTTTAAGGGCTGAAAATCAAGCAGCCAGTTCCAGGTGGAGTCCACAACTGGAGTGAAAACTTCTTCAATGCCTTTTAGTCAGTCAAATAACACTTTTTCCAGGCCTACCCATGGACCAATCAGCATGCACTCCCCCATTCTGAGCCCATAAAACCCCAGACTCAGCCGCACCTGGGGCTGTTTTCGCCTCTCCGCCACCCCCACACAGAGGGCTGCCCAATTTGGGTCTTCTCTTGTGTCAAGAGCTGTTTTGTCACTCAATAAACCCTTATCTGCCTTGCTTACTCTCCGTTGTACGTGCAACCTCATTCTTCTTGGACATAGGACAAGAACCTGGAGCCTGCTGAATGGTGGGTATGAAAGGAGCAGTAACACTGTGATCTTCCCTCTCACTTGTCAAGCAACAGGAGAGAGGAAGCTGCTGGGTACCACATACCTCACTCCGTTTGCCTTACTGCAGGTGGCATGAACAAACCATAACATGAAAGAGCTGTAACATACCTCCCTCCAATTCACTGCACTGTGGGTGGTGGAAAGGAGAGAGAGCTGTAACAGTCCTTGGGGGCTCAGACCTTGGGACTTTCCAGGCAAGAGCCATAACACCCTTTGGGGCTCCATGATTGCTGGAATCTCCAAGTTTTCTGGTGGCACCACGTTCCTCTCATCCAGAAGCTGGTGCCCCGGGTGAAAGACAGTCACAGCATGCTGGGACCAGCCATGGACTGAGAACAGAACTGCAGAAGGCACAGAATCTGGGCTGGTAGTGTGAGCTGAGTGCAGCCTGCTTGGCCAAGTGGGAAGAACTAGCCCAATAGTGAGCCTGGAGCTGAGTGAGGCCTGGGCAGCGGCATCATTGGCTGCAGAGGTTTCCGGCTGGTGAAGCAGCACCAAAAGAATCCTGTGTCATTTAGCTGGTCACAGAGATTAAAAAGATTCCCCACATGTGATTGGCATCATACTTACTGGAAGGCAGTCATACAACTTAAGGAGTGGAGTAATTTAAAAGTGGTGTTAATAAGCCAGTTTGTTGTGATGCTTGGGGCTGTATTTTGGGAACCACATAGAGCTGTGAATTTCTCTGCTAATAAGTGTTTCTGGAAGATTTCTGGTTGTTTCTGCTATTGCACCTTAACAGTTTGTTCAAATTCTCAGGTCCCAGTGTGCAGCAGAATTGAGTGACCATCCTATGAATTCTTAGGCTGTTTTCACAAATACCTAAGCATTAAAATATCCACTTCTACCACTTCCTTCAAACCTTGAACACAGTTTACTGACTCAAAAATAAACCTCCTAGGAATTTGTACTAAACAATTTTTGACACACCTTTAAGTCACTGGTGAAACAGAGGAAGGAGTTGAATGCACTAACGTCTGTAGGTGAGAACATTCCATCATGTTAGTTTTGTGCAGAACATGATATTACTGATGAGATATGAAGTGGCCATGGGGTGAAACTTTCCTTAATGTGGTTCTCCCAATTAATTCTCACCTTTTCTTGTTTTTAATGTAACAATCAGGAACTGAGACCAGATCTTGAATACCATTCGGACACACATTTTGAAGACTAAACAGCAAAGTGCTAAAGTCCAATTCATCAGAGATGCTTCCTGGTTCCATCAGCCTGCAACAGGGGTCTATATTACACGGAAAAGAGGGGTTGCAACCTGGGCTATAAAATCATCATTAATGTGCACTTGGATTAACAACAATATGCTGAAAATGCCTTTACATGTCAAGTATGAAGCAAGCTTTTGGCACTCGCAGATGGAACTAAAACAAAATGAAATGCTGGCAGCAACTCTCTAGATCCACAAGGGAACAGGTTGAGTCTCTGATAACAATTGCTCCCTGGAGGCTCTGGGATTGCTGTGAGCAAACCCAGGGAAGCAGGGGTTACCAAAATAAATAACTGAGACTGTTTCTGAATACTACTGACCTGAGCCCTGGGCAGTAAGAGACAACAAGGAACAGGACAGATTTTTTTTTTAATAACGTAAAAAATATATATTTAAAATCAATCCCCTATCTCTATTTTCAAAGCTCACTCTCTCTGCAGGGTCTGCAAAAAGGAAAGCTCATGGCATTCAATGAGAAACAAATGGACTCAACCTGATTTAAACTAGCTCACCTAAGCACTGTTCAGCAGAGTTGAAAATTAGCATAGTTTAAGTCTGGAAATCCGAGTCAGAAGTCCCATCATCTCCCCTCCACTGATTTACAATGTGACACAAGTACTGTGCCTTTAATACTGTTACATCTGTGAATCTGGCATAATGATTCTTTTGTTGATTTGCTTAGAAATATGGAAGCAGAAATATCACATGCCCAGGGTGGCTCTTTGGCAATTAGTTTTAAAATGAAGAGACAGTTTCCATTTCAAGAGGGAAATTTAATAACAAAAAGGTGAAGACTTCATAATAAATAAGCAAATGAAAAGAGATTAGCATGTTTAAAAGAGAAAATTTATTGGTGTAACACCTAGACTTGTGTCATTAAAAAAAAAAATCTATATATTTGACCTGTTACTTCAAGCAAAATAAGAATAGAGCACTGTACTGGCTGATTCATTCCATGTTATATTGCTTTTCTGCACACTAACTTTTTTCAACTGGCTCTGTTGGAGAAAATAAATCATCTGTACAGCCCACTTCTTAGCCACATCAATCCTATTTAAAATGTATATCCAAGCCTAATCTAAGTACCCAAACTCACACCGCCCAGTGAATCTGAGAGGAAGATAAGTCTGCACATACCTCCTTGACTATGAATTCTGGAGGTAAACTCATCATTGCAGACCCCACATCCACAGGGATCATTTTAAGGAACCCCCAAAACTCATGGAGATAGAAAGTAAAAGGATGGCTACAAGAAGGTGAGAAGGGTAAGTGGGGCGGGGATGAGGTGGGAGATAAGTGGGCATGGTTAATAGGCATGAAAACGATAGTTAAAATGAATAAATAAGACCTAGTATGTGATAGTACAACAGAATGACTACAGTCAATAATAATTTACTTGTATCTTTTAAAATAAATAAGATTGTAGTTGGATTGTTTGTAATACAAATAATAAATGTTTCAGGGGATGAATACTCCATCCCCCATGATGTGATTAATATGTATTGCATGCCTGTATCAAAACAGCTCACGTACTTGATAAATATATACATCTACTATATACCCACAACAATTAAAAGTAAAAATAAAAAATAAACAGAATTCCCTTCTTTCTCTGCAATAAATAAAGAACCCTCAAATAGCCAAGTATCATCTCAATGACAGCTGAGCTTGCCATTGAATCATGGGTGCTAAAAATAAAATTATTGTTACATACTTACTGGTTTCCTTTCAGATTAAGTTTGTCTGCAACTGATGCAAAATTGTATGTGGAATACGATCATAAGGAAACCAAGGTCATGTGCATTTTTTTTCTCTTCCAGTTGGAAAATCTCCTGATTTTCCAGTTACTCCTGATTCTACTCTTATTGTAAGAAAAGAAATATCACAAAGTCAAACACTTGTTAAAACACAACAAAAGTGAAAACAGGAAGGTCACCTGTATTTTCTTTACACATTTAACCAATTAGATATTTTTAGAGCCATTCTCAACTTTATCTCTTGTAAGGGACTAACCAGTTTTTGATATTTACATTGTCCAGACATTTAAAGATCAACTTGTTTATGAAATACTGATTAAACCAAATGCCACATTTAAATGTGTTCTCAATTAGTCATTTTTTAAGTATAAAGAAAAAAATTGGTGCAGTACAACGTGAACCTTTCTTTTGCTGGGCTCTGTACATCTCTTTAGAGTGTTTTTTACAATTCCTTTGTATTTCTGAAATCTGGTTCTCCTTTTCTAGTTAACAGTCAATCAAAAAAATGTAGCCAGCAGGTGCCATCCCTGGACCAAGTCAGTCTTCCTATGGTTATGCTTCTTCACCTTTTTTAACATTTTTAATTTCTGTGGTATATAGATGTATAGACTTAGAGACTACATGAGATATTTTGATATAGGCATACAATGCATAATAATCACATCAGGATAAATGGGGTGTCCATGACCTCAAACATTTATCCCTTGTGTTACAAACAATCCAATTATGACCCTTCTTGGTACCTCGGAATGTTTCATCATATAAGTGTAACACTAACAGCAATAGCAGCAATAACAAAACTTCACTTTGCTCAGCACTTTACAGTTTGCAAGGTAAATTTCCAGCACAAATCAAACTCAGTTCTTTCAGCTACAAGCTCAGTTATCTTCCTACTCTACTGTAGTTTACTTTTATGATCCATAAAATAATTACAAATTTTATGTAGTACACATGATTGAGGGTGTAGGAGAATAGGGAGCAGAGAGGGGAAAACGCCATGGTCTTCATAACTGCTATATATTTGGAAATACTTAGTGCTCAAAGTGGCGTAACTAAAAATGAACACAAAAGTCAGGAAAGTAGTAGGAACAGCTGGTGACTAGAAATTCAAAGTAGCTGCCTGGACAATTCCCCACTAGCAAGTCACAGGGTACTTCCTGCATCCCATGGTCAATATTTAAGAGAAGTATAGAGCTACCTTGATGGAAGGGAGTCAGTGGGAGACCATTCAAGAAACCAAAGAGTGGTTGGTTTAGGAGACAGAGTAAAACCAAATGGCCATGGAAAAGCAGTGAGATCGAGACTTTCCCTTCCTTGTGTAACTCTGAATAGATTTAATATATGATATACATTTATTGCTTGTTCAATCCCTAAAAGAAGTGAAAATAAGTAACAGGTAGATTGCATTGTCAAAGGGGGTCTGGAAATTTAATTTTGAATGCTAACATCACATCAGAATCACCCATTCATATGAGGTTACTTGAGTATCCAGACAACAATAAAGCAAAATCCTGAGGTTTGGTCAGTCCATCAACACACAATTATGTCTTGATCAATTACAGACCTAGAAACAAACTATAAAACATTAGAAGAAACATCATAATTTCTGTAATAATGTTGGGAGAGGCAAAATACTCTCTGTGGAATTCCTACATCATTTTGTTTTCATATAGTTACATAGGCACCCAATCTGCCTTTCTCTGAACAAAATTCTGATTTAGACCTAAGGTGAGGTCTACCCACAGGTACCTGAAAATTCCCTGGATAATTTGGCACACTCCTAGTTGAGTTCCATTAAGCATTGCGACAGTCATTGGAAAGTATTTTTTATTAAGTGACAAGAAATAGAGAAAAATAATGAGTCTTCTTGTTCAGGGCCGAGTGCGTAATTCCAACTTCACTACTGGGACTGAAAATGAAATTAAGTTTATTATGACTTGGAAAACTGACCCTCCAAGAGTTGAAGGAAAGCTAGGCATGAATAAGACAAGCAGTGTGACTGATGAGTGAATTTCTTCAAAGGTAAATTTTAAAACCTCAGCCCAGGTCAGACTTTTCCCAGCCTGTGGTAAATGTGACAAATAAGACAATGAATTATTTTTCAAGAAGCTTAGCTTTCTCATAAATTTTCCTCAAATTCCCCTAAATTTATGGCCTGTGTAATTTTTTGGTTTTGAAAAAAAAATCCCTTTTAAAAAAAGAAATGATCATTATAGTAGATCCTAGTTTTGGGGTTTAATTCTAGCATTATAGGTTAGTAAATAAAAAGTTGGAACACCTACATTGGACTAACAACGGGTAGACTCTTTTCTAAATAAGGCAAGAGCAGCTGTAAGAAAAGTATAACAAAGGTAGAAGAAGCAAGCTACAGTCTGAGGATGGATGGAGGTAAGATAATGTGTTATAACTACATGGCAAAGTAATCACCATAATTTTTAAACTTTAGGACAACTAAAATCCTGCACTAAGATACAGCATAAATATTCAAGAGCACACAAAGAAGACATAAAGACAGTGCTCCTGCCTTTGAGGAACTTTGAAATCACAATTTGGTCATAGGCTCTTGGGTCTATTTTAGATGTTATTGGTACCTATCTTGACTCCAGTATATAGAGCCAGGGAAAAAAATTAGGCTAGTAGAATTAATTAATACTAAAACAGGTGGTTATCAACCTTAGCAGCACTTTCAAACAACCTAGAGAGCTTCAGAAACAAAAACAAACAGAACAAAGACATCAGGATTTGGGTCCCATTCCAATCAAGAATCTGAGGCCAGCCTTAGTGAACCTAGAACAAGTCTTTTTTAAAAGCCCTCAAGATAGTTCTAATATATGACCAGCATTAAGACCCATTGATGTAGCATCCATACTCCATAATATTCTAAAGGACAGAAAACTTAAAGACTTATCCTACTAGAAAAACTAACAACCCTTTCTGCTCCCCACTTAAGAGATGGATTACGGTAGCTCTTTTTCCTCCACTTTCTGTGATTTCTTAAGCCAGTCTTAACACTTGAACATGGCATTTATGAAGATCATAATCATTAAGTTAAATGGGTGACATAAGGAATTTGGAGTGAGTAGCCAAGGCTTTGTACACTATGACAAGTTCCCTGGGTAGAGAGATCCTTTCATCAAGATCAAATTATCTACTTTTAAATGTTGTCATGTGACTTAGATAGTAGCAGAAAGTCAAAGGGCATTCATCATCATCATCATCCCCTTTAATAAATGCCTGTCAGCAGCACAGCAACAGCTGCTATTTTTACATGTAGAATGCTGCAGTTTAAAAAAAAAAGCCCACTGTGGCTTCAGGCTTCTGGCTATATTCTTAATGAGTTTAAGAAGGGAGTTAACAAACAGCTGAATACCTTTTTTTTTTTTTTTTTTCAAAGTCTGTAAAAACCCTAATCTCCAGATATCCATCTCCAATTTGCCCACAACAGCGAAGAAGAGAGAAAACACACACACACACAAACATACACACACGCACAGACACACACCCACCTGATTAGGAATTCTGAGAGGGGTACCTGCAGAAATCTAAGATGCAGAAGCATGGAACATAGCTAATGTAGATTCGTTTTGCATAGACTGGACAGTGAAATTCATGGATGCTCCTTGAAGTAAACAGTTACTGGCAAACTTTGCATGCAGCTCCTAGCATGAATCCAACTACATAGCACATTTGCAGTCTGTCATCATAAACAAGAAACTGCCTTGACAGTGAAATTCAATAGAACCAGGTCATTTCATATGCTCAAAAAGAATCCAGTGAGACCCACACGTGTGTTATGAAGCACTCCCTCTGTAGACTTGCATGCATACCTGCCCTTCTCTCCAAAGAATTTCCTGCAGCCCTCCATGGAATCAGAGCTCCTTTCAGTTTCTAGATTACTAGTCCTGGGAGTTGGAAAAAATATATAACTCTTATGCATAATAAATAGGAGAACACTGGAGCCGTCTCCCACACGTGATAACAAGTAGTCTACTCAGTAGAAAAGTCTCATCAGAACACAGCAGAAAGGCCAATCTACTGGTGTCTTATCTCATGGTAAGAACTTCCTTCCTAAACGCTTTATAGAGCTTTATTTACATGTGTTGATTCATCTTTCTAAGATTTCCATTTGTAAAAGGAAGATGACACTTTTATCATATTAAAGATAATAACACCATGGGAGGGAGAGGTTAAGAATTCTGCCTGAGGTCATAAAGAACCTGTGGTATTAGGAATAGAAGTCAGATCTTTCTGATTGTGGATCAGTGCTTTTTTTGTCATTACATACAAAAAGCAAGGGGGCCAAGGCAACAGTATCCTTAGCCCAAGGGAACACCTCTGAAGTCTCTGTCAAATCATTTGTTTCTGCTCAGTGCAATAGTGCTTATATTTTTAGCATAAGATCAGATCGGAAGAGCTAATACCACCAATCTAAGCAGAACATTTGCTCCCCATTACTGTCAGTGAGGACAATTTAAGTATAATCCTAACTGGTGCCCAATGGAGGGTTCTAAAAATAGAATAAAAGGCAGGAGCTCAGGGAACCTGACAGCCAACCTACATTCAAGATGTACCAGAAGCATTTCTACTGAAGATGATGTAAAGCAGACCACCCAACACTGACCAGAGGCAGTTTAGATACCAATAAAATAACAGTATGATTTTTTAAAAGTCAGGTAAACAACAGCACATAAACCTTTTTTCAATTAAAGATGTTGTGTTCATTTTGAAATACCTACTCCCCTCTCCTTAATAATTTCCCTGTATCACAGGGACAGGTGAGGCCATGTGGTGACATAGATCTCGTCTTTCATTTTGAGTAGAATAGTGCCAAGCAGATATGAAGCATTTTACTCATTCAAGGAATACATATTGAACACTTTTAAAAATATAATACAGCAAGGACCATTCTGGGTACTTCGGATACACATTGATATAAAAAAATTAAACAGTCCTTGCTCTCCTGGAGATTCTATTCTAGGGGTAAGAGAGAAAATGAATAAATATACATGTAATGCAATGTCAGTGCTATTTATAAGATTTAAAGAAAATAAAGTTAGTTAAAGGAATTAAGAACGATGAGGTTGTGGTTTACAGGTAAGATGGCCAGGGTGGACATCTCTTTAAAGAGGTGATATTCAAGCTAAGATCTAAATGAGAACTATTTTATTTCATCTTTCATTCAATTCATAAAAAAATTAATAAGTGTCTACTACATGTCAGCACCATTCTGGGCATTCAGCATACATTAGTAAGTGGCCTTCATAAAATCCCTGCTCCATACAAAATATTTAGGGTTAGGAAAGAGCACTGCTACTCTCAAATTAGGAATGGTGACTGTCATCTTAGGTAGGACTCATGCAATTTCTATTTGGAGTTTTCTTGTTTATTCACATGTTTAATGCACATGTTTAAGGAATTTTACTTGCAACAGGTTTAAAAACTTAATTTGCAAATCTCAGGAGAGTTTTCCATCTTCTCTCAGATTCAGGAAGTATTTTACACCAAGGTAAAAACACACTTTTAAGTTCAGAAGCACCTCCATGGTGCTCATGGAGCCATGGGTAATCGCTAGAATAGCAGTGTCCTATACTAGGTGCTCCTCTCAAACTATCCTGCTATCTAATTTTCAGTGATCTCTATCTCCCAGGTCTACCAGTATTTTCCATCTGGATGCAGGAATAACATAAAATAAAATATCATCAGGGGAGGCTTAGCATTAATGAGAGCTTCTTCCTATGGGGAAGGGACTTCAAGGTGTCCACCCTCAAATCAAATATTTAAGCTAAGAAAAATTCCAGGCACATTTCTCACAATAGCGTGCAAAGGAAATATAAAACACAGTTCCCATAGAAACATGTAATACAACCTGAGAAAAATCTGAAAAGACAGTCATACATACGGAGCTTTGTCCTAAGAATCGGAAGATGGGGGCTCCATGCTTCCACATCAGTTTCGTGTGCAACATTGGGCAAGTTACATAATCTCTTTGAAGCTCTGTTTTCTCATCACTGCAGTAATGATATGAGGCTTTCAAATATCTCTGCAGAGCTCAGTTCAACCTGAGTAGCTCTGCTTTTATCTGTTCTGTGTTTCTGGGTAAGATTTCTTTTGAAAAACAGGTGCTCTGATGAAAATAAATTTTATAATCACTGAAAGAGATATTCTTTGCATTCTCTCTCTATTCCACAATACCAAGACTCTTAATAAGATACAAAAATCTCACTCAAACTTAAATGAGGAAGGAGGAGGGAGAGGACCTTTTTTAAAACAAACTGTATCCTGTCTTACAAAGCCACCTGCTACTTTCCCCTACACAAAGAAGAAACAAACCCTTCCATGGTACTGCTAGAACTTCATTTTGACAACTGAACTCAGTAACCATTATGGCAAATCCCATAGAGACTTGTTTTTTCCTTTTTTTTTTTTAAGGTAATGTGTAAATTCCTTTACTTCTGAAGTTTTCCCTAGCTGACAGCATATGGGGAGAAAAAGCAAAATTAATAGTATCTTTGTTAAGCTGCTACTTTATCCAATAAGTATTTATTGAATGCTTACTACATACCAGACAATAGTTGCTCATGTGAGTTACTAGATTTTCTCAAATTAGAGCATAATATCCAATTAAACATAAATCCAAGACCTAAAGTGGAGAGTTCCCATGGTGGTAGGTTGGAAAATTCATTACTGTTCAAGTGTCAATTCTCCCCAATTTTAAGGAGGTCATGGCTGGGTGATGCAAAAAAATTCAATGGAGAAAGGACAGTTTTTCAACAAATGTTGCTTTACAACTAGGTATGCTATGTTTAAAAAAAAAAAAAGAGCTAAAGTCCTTAAATCATGGTTTATACAAAACTGACTCAAAATGGACAGCAGACTTAAATGTAAAATGTAAAACTATAATATTTCTTTAAAAATAGGAGGAAACATGCATGGTATTAAATTTGGTGATGATGGGTTTAGATGTGACGTCAAGGCATGATCATAAGGGAAAAACTTGGTAAATCAAAATTAAGAACTTTTGCTCTGCAAAACATAAGGCTAAGAGAATGAAAAGACAAGCCAGAGACTGGGGAAAAAATGTATGCAAATCACATATTCAATAACAAATTTATATTCAGAATATATAAAGAACTCCCAAACTCAAAAAGAAAGCAAAAGTCCCAATTTAAAATGAGCAAAAGATTTAAAAGACATCTCCACAGAAAATAGGTAGATGACAAATAAGCATATTAATTCCCAATCTCATGAGTTATTATGAAAAAATAAGTTTAAACCATGAGAAACCAGTATTCACCTATTAGGAAGATAAAATGAAAACAAACAAATAACAAAAGCAAAAGCTGACAACACCGGGGCTGTAGAGGCACTGGAGCTCTCATCCACTGCTGATGGAAATGCAGAATGAAATATGGTACAGCCTCTTTGGGAGAGAGTTGCTAAATTTCTTGTTACAAGTTCCCGTATACTTACCACACTCCTAGATATTTACCCCAGAAATAGGAAGACGTATGTCCATAGAGAAACCTGTGTGAGAATTTTTAAAACAGCGTTATTCACAATTGCCCAAAACTAGAACCAACTCAAATATTTTTCAGTTGTACATCCAGACAATGGAATACAACTCAGAAATAAAAGCAAATTATTGACTCATACAACAAGGATGAAACACATAGGCATTAAGTGAAAGAAGCCTGACTTAAAAGGAAATATACAGTGTGATTTTATTTATGAGATACTTTAGAAAATGCAAAGCTATACGAGCTTTCAAGTTTGTTGCCAGTAGCTAGGAATGAAGTGTTTTCCAAATCACGAGGGAGATTTGGGTGGAATAAAATAACTACTCTGTATCTTGAATGTGATGGCGATTACACAACTCTATGCATTTATCAAAATTCATAGAGCTATATGCTTTACTGTGTGTAAATTAAAATATTTAATAAGTCCATGGACATTTGTGATAGGTAGTAGTTTTTTTTGTTGTTTTTTTTTTTTTTTTCTTTTTAATCTCTATGTACCTACATAAGGTTACACTGTGGGATTTAAGTTTTATGGGTGAATGTGGGTTTTAAATTGTGGTAGCATTAAAGCATTCAACAATTAACCACACTCTTTAATATAGGAAATACCCCTTCTGGTTCCCACATACACACAAAATAACCGTACAATGGGTTATTTATATATAGCCACGCTCTGACAGCCATATAAATACGCAAGCAGCGAAACGTCAGCAGAAAACAGTTTCATAGGGGCCAATTGCCCAGGTATGGCTCACCATGTAATTTTCATTTAACATAATATGACAAAATGATACATACAGAAAGGTGGTTCCTCCAATGGACTTTTACATTCTGTTGTTTGCATTTTGCCTGATGTGCGTTAAGACTCTATCATTGTTAAAATTTGAGTGTTTATTCCTAGGTTGTCATATCTACATCATCATATTAAACCAAAAATAAAATAAAAAAGGAAGAAAAGAACTTTCAGGAGCATAATTATAAAAAAAGGAGATGATAAACTAGTTCCTTAATGTTTAGCTGCTGAGTACACTAAAAGTAAACATTGAAAACAAATCATTACACATAAGCATGTGTAAAATAGATCTTACTGCATTTATTCAAACATTAATAATTTAATATTTTCATGAAAGTACCTATCTGAAACTGACATGAATGACCAGAAACATTCCTAGACAGAGAGCTAATATTGAATGATCTAATGGTTAAGGAATAATTGCAGTTTAGTCTTTCATTTTAAAACAAGCATGTGTATGTTCATTGCAGCACTACTAACAATAGCAAAGACTTGAAATCAACCTAAATGCTCTGGATAAAGAAAATGTGGTACATATATACCATGGAATACTATGCAGCCATAAAAAAGAAAGAGATCATGTCATTGCAGGGAAATGGATGGAGTTGGAGGCCATTATCCTTAGCAAACTAACACAGAAACAGAAAACCAAACACTGCATGTTCTCAATTATAAGTGGGAGCTAAAGGGGACCAACATAGAGGGGACCAACACACACTGGGGCCTTTCAGAGGGTGGAAGGTGGGAGGTGGGAGAGGATCAGAAAAAAATAACTAATGGGTACTAGGGTTAAGATCTGGGTGATGAAATAATCTGTACAACAAACCCCCATGACACAAGTTTACCTATGTAACAAAACTGAACTTCTACTCTGAACTTAAAAGGTGATAAATAAATACATACATACATACAAATAAAACTGTATTTCTATAGTGCAACTTCCAGGACTCTTCTGATAAAGTGATCAGATCCAGTGTAGTGGTGTCTGTCTAGTTTTGCAAAATATATGACCAGAAAAATCAAAAATAGTTAACACTCAAAAATATTACTATCAAGTGTTTCTTTACTTATAGCAATATGTATATACAGTCAGTGTCACTTAACAAACAGGGATATGTTCTGAGAAATGCATCATTAGGCAATTTCATTATTGTGCAAATATCACAGAGTACACTTACACAAACTTAGATATTGTTGCCTATTTCACACCTAGGCTGCATGGTATAGCCTATTGCTGCTATGCTACAGACCTGTACAGCATGTTTCTATATTGAATACCTTAAGCAGTTGTAACACAATGGTAAGTATTTGTGTATATAAACATATGTAAACATAGAAAAGGTACAGTAAAATTAAGTATTACAATCTTTCCAGACCATGGTCAAAGTTTTAGTCTGGTGTTAACGAAAAGGTCAGCCAGNGAAATGCATCATTAGGCAATTTCATTATTGTGCAAATATCACAGAGTACACTTACACAAACTTAGATATTGTTGCCTATTTCACACCTAGGCTGCATGGTATAGCCTATTGCTGCTATGCTACAGACCTGTACAGCATGTTTCTATATTGAATACCTTAAGCAGTTGTAACACAATGGTAAGTATTTGTGTATATAAACATATGTAAACATAGAAAAGGTACAGTAAAAATACAGTATTACAATCTTGCAGGACCATGGCCATATATGCAGTCTGTTGTTAACTAAAATGTCATGCAGGGCATGTCTGTACATGATAGTTCATATATGTATACATATATATGTATGTATACACATATATACACACACCATATATACCATCTATACATGCACCATACACACATTATGTAATTCTTCTGTATGTGCAAATTTGTGGTGTAATGAACATAAAACTGGAAAACAAAACTGCTAAACTAGGAGATTATAATCCTAATTCTGTCACCACCTAGTTACAGGATCTTGAACAAGACACTAGCATTCTTTAGACTTCAGCTTCCTCAATCCAGAGCATCACTTCAAGTCCTAAAATTGTATCAGAGCCCCGGGGAAGCCCTTAAAAGGAAAGGGAGCACTTCCTGTTTATTTTCCCTCCCTGGCCTTCCCACACTTCACTCAGTTACAGATTCTCTCTGGGAAACATACTTTTTGAAGCTGAGGCTGGTACTGTCTTTCGCTCTTTGAACTTCTTTAGACCAAATAACCCTACAGCAATTTTTCAGGACCAGCCCAATATGACTGAGATAAAGTACCATCTTGGAAAATTAAGGTAGCTAAGTTTAATCACGCTGAAAAAAAGCGGCAGTATTTGCTACCACTGAAACACGGTGAGTCATAGAAAAATTCATTTTCATAAAAAAAATAACTTGCAGGAAAAAGGCTCCTTGCAAAGTAACATTACTTGTGATTTCTAAAAATATGTGCAATTTGTCAATACCTCAGAATGCAAATAGTGGAAACATTAAATAGTTAAGAGTTTACCGAGCATTGTCACCTTTTGGTTTGGCATTCAATATATATTATTAAAGAGAATTCAGTTATTTTAAAGGTCTTTTGAAAAGTAATTATAATCAAAAGGATCAAAGTTTGTTATCTCTAGTCTATCCTGTTTCAGGCACTATTTTACTATCAAGTCTGGAATATGATAAAATAGAAGGAAAAATCAAAGAATCTCATTAAACACATTTAATTATTTGTAGTCCATAACTAGCTTAATGCTACATTAACAAATTTAGCATACTCAGAAATATTTAATTTTTGCATTTTCCTTCCCTTTAGTCCATTTAAGTCTGCAAACCTAGAATACAGCTAAATCCTTGAGTTACATATGTCAGGATTCTAAATTCAGTGAATGATATTTATATGCACAGATATTATTTTTACATACTGCAGTGTAGCACAATAAAAGGAAATCGTTACTTGTAATAATATTTTCCTACAAGAAAGAAGTGCTAAAAGCTGGTCAGAGTTGTAACTAGAAATGAAGATGAAAATTAGAAAATGAATCTACTGTGATAATGTGATTTCAGAGCCCGTAAAAAAAAAGTTGTGAATAGAGAATGTCAACTCCAGGAAACAGTTTAATATTAGGGGGACCGTCACTACCAAATGAACACTTATTCTGACAGAAATAGAAAAGAAAAAAAAGGTGGAGGGAATTTTTTCTTATACTTCTTTCACATTTATCATTGGCTAAATATTTCCAATTATTATTAAATCTATATTGCTATCCAGGTCACATTGCTATACAATTTAAAGCCATTTGGTCAAATCTGACACAATGTAATAAGTGCATCATAGATTCAGCTTAAATCCAGAAGTAACTCTTTGATGTTATCTATTCAATCTATGGAATTTCAGAAAAATGCAACGTTAACTAGGATAGAAGGTTCATTTTCTTTGGGAGCCAATATGATCTTATTACACACCCCCTGATTTCTATCATACACACGACCACTAGCCTCTGCACACACCCAACCTTGAGTTTCTAGTTGTTCCTCCTTTCCCCATTATCTGGGTGCATGCAGCTACCATTATTTGGGCATGGAGTGCTGCTGGTATGAGAAATGTGATTGCTTGCAGGAAGTCTCTGAATTCTTGGCTTTAACAGCTTTTTGCTCACATACTGTTTTTAAAAAGCTTTATGTTTCATAAATGCATCCAAATATATTACTTTTAAAATATGTGCACTAATAGTGAGGTAGCTCTAAAACTCATTTTTTAGTTAAGAATAGAATATTGAAGTACAGAGTCTAACTTAAAAAGTCTTTTTAGCCATTCGTAATAGAGACTGATGCTTCTAAAACTTGAATGTGCATAAGAATCACATGGGACCCAGGCGCGGTGGCTCACTCCTGTAATCCCAGCACTTTGGGAGGCTGAGGCAGGGGGATCACCTGAGATCAGGAATTCGAGTCTGGCCAATGTGGTGAAACCCCATCTCTGCTAAAAATACAAAAAAATAAAAAAATAAAAAATAGCCGGTTGTGGTGGCAGGAGCCTGTAATCCCAGTTACTCAAGAGGCTGAGGCAGGAGAATCCCTTGAATCGGGGAGGCAGAGGTTGCAGTGAGCCAAGATTGTGCCACTGTACTCCAGCCTGGGAC
The DNA here is from genome assembly GCF_001698545.2 of Rhinopithecus bieti. Lineage (NCBI taxonomy): Eukaryota > Metazoa > Chordata > Mammalia > Primates > Cercopithecidae > Rhinopithecus > Rhinopithecus bieti. The sequence continues at coordinate 2,185,464 of NW_016803991.1, forward strand.
AGAGTGAGACTCCATCTCAAGAAAAAAAAAAAAAAATCACATGGGAAATCTTGAAGTGCAAATTCTAATTTGGCATAGTTCAGGGTGAGACCTGAATATATCCCTTTCTATTAATCTAATCATCTCCTAGGTGACATCAACTCTGCTGTTTTAAGATCATACTTTGAACAGAAAGTATAGACAGCATTTGAACCCAAATCTTCTAAGTCCAAGCACCACAAAACCTAGCTGTCTTTATAACTAGTATCTATTCCTTCTCTTCCTTCTCAAACCCTGCTGCTGGGTGTCAGGATGGTACAGTGTATCTCAAATACGTGACTCAACCTTCAACGGCTTTCTTGGTCTCTTGCCAAACCATTAAGAGGCTTCTTCCTTCTGAAGTTTCTAACCATGCTGGGCAAATTCCTCTTCCAGCCCATCTCCACATACTGTTATTATTCCTAATAGATCTACCAACAGTTACCATTTATTAGAAGGGTTGTCTTTGTTTTCAATATAAGAGAGGCTCTAGCGACTTCATGTCCTATAACAAGCTGTCTCAGGCTGTTAGGGAGTAGCTGCTGGAGAAGGGAATACCATCTGCAGGACCTCAGGCTGGGAGAACAAGTGCAGGCAGTACATGTTAACACCCACACTGTCATCTCACACAGCAAACCAGAGAGTTGACATGAGATATGACTTGGTGTGGGGAATGGAAAGAATGTCAGTGGAGGGAAAAGAGGGGAAGATGGACAGAAGGAATGCAGTCCAAGAGACAGCAGATTTTGTCCCTCCAGGAGTGATTATCTGAATTTAGCTTGATCTAATTATTCAGTTGAAGACAATGATGATGACCCTCTTGGTAATTCTCTACATTAGGATAATGTTCTTACTGTGAGTGAAAGAATGGCATTCAGGTATGGGTTGAGCATCCCTAATCGAAAAACCCAAAAGTCCAAAATGCTCCCAAATTTGAAACTTGTTCAGTGCCAACATGATACTCAAAGAAAATGGTCACTGGAGTATTTCAGATCTTGGATTTTTATGTTTTGATGCTCAATTATTATGTGTTCTGCAAATATTCCAAAATCTAAAGAAATCCAAAGTACTTCTGGTCACAAGCATTTTAGTAAGGGACACAGAATCTATACTTGCACTTTCTTCCATTTGAGGTACTTCCAGAGATTCTATGTCCCCAGTGCCTAGGTCAGTGTCTTACACACAGCCGATGCAATGGATTTGGGGATGATGAAAAGGACTGCAACTCTAAGGAGCAGGCTTTAGGCTAGATACAGAAGCATCTTCTTTTAGCTGCCCAGACTGCCACAGTAGGTAGCAACGCAAAGGTGTTAACACACAACAGTTTTGCTAAGGAGGTACCCTGAATGCAGCTTTTATAAATGTGACACAGTGACATAGGGTTGCTGGCCAACAAGCTTTAGCAAAAGGTGAGAACATTACAAATAGCTATGTTTTCATTTCAGTGATTTACACGGTATAATGTGATGGCCTGGCCTGATTAGTAAATACAGATGACATGGAGTAGAAACAGCAAAAGCTACTAAATGTTAGCTCACGTATTCCCTGACTCCCAGAACCTGATAGTGTCTGTCTTGTAATGACCTAGCAGGATTTGGCCATGATACTGGAGAGAAAGAACAGGTCTATGAGGCAAAATGAACATTGACACAGGTGTGGCTAAGAGTGGTGCAGCACCAGATCCAAGGCGGGCACAACTATGTAGACCCCCTAGGGTAATTAGGAACAGAGTGATCTGAGGTACATCAAACTCTCCCCAATCCCTTAAGGGTTACAGTACTCAACCTCTCACAATTCTTTTGGGGCTAAAAAGTAAGAATTGGTGAGGCTAGTAAGGATGGTCAGAAGAGGAAGCAGTAGCAGGAAACTAAGCATCCTACTGCAGAATCCTAATGCCTCCAATACTTGGAGGCCAGGCCAGGAAGAGAAGCCATTATCAGTCAGCTAAATTGGTCATCGAGTTGCTGAACAGCCCAAGAAAACCAGTCTCCTAATGTGTCATGAGAACATGGATTATGTGAATATTTCAAATTCTCACTTAGGTGATGATATGATTTGGCTGTGTCCCCACCCAAATCTCTTGAATTGTAGATCCCGTAATTCCTGCGTGTTGCTGGAGAAACCTGGTGGGAGATAATTTAATCACAGTTGTGGTTTTCCGCATACTGTTCCAGTGGTAGTGAATAAGTCTCATGGATAAGATGGTTTTATAAATAAGGGAAAACCCCTTTCATTTGGCTCTCATTCTATCTCGCCTGCCGCCAATGTAAGATGTGCCTTTCACCTTCTACCATGACTGTGAGGCCTTCCCAGCCACGTTGAACTGTGAGTCCATTAAACCTCTTTTTCTTTGTAAATTACCCAGTCTCAGGTATGTCTTTATCAGCAGTGTAAAAACAGACTAATATAGTTGGAGAGGGGATAATGACAGACAAATGAAATAATGATTACGTCTTCTATAAGCCACTCCACGTAGTGTGAAAAGACCAAACTCCTTGCATATCAGTTTTTTAATACTGAGAAGTACAGGGCCTTTCAGGGATCCACACAGAGCAGAAAAACAATCATGCACTGAATGATTAGAGTGTTCGCAGGTATGCATGTGAAAAAAAGCTTTCCAGGCTCAATCCATTATTTACAATGCAAAATTAAGATGAATATTTCTCACATCTCACTAAGAGCACAGTCAAGGAGTTGAAAGTAAGCAGGAAAGATGGCAGTATTTTCACAGGATAATGCCGACTTTGCTAGTTTCTTTTGAAGGCTTCAGAAAGGTCTTTGCAGTATTATCTTCATCCAAGACAGTCTTCTAGGAAACGTGTATACATTAGAGATGTTTTCTCTTTAATTTATTCTGGAATATGAACCTGGTGCACAGGGATTTAGTAAGACGTCTCTTTATTCTAGTCTGGTGTCTACTGCACCAACTTTCAGTTTAGGGAAAGAGAGGATAAGGTTGGAACAAGCAGTGTACCCTTTTCTCTTAAAATTTCTTTGAAATAGATGATGTTATGAAGTCTTAAATAGAAGATAGGCAAGAAGAAATGAGGTTTCCTCATCTCAGAACTGTCTTGTTCATCTGTCAAGTATTTCTCTCCCGGCTTCCTTCCCTTTTTGAATGGAGTCTTGTTCTGTTGCCCAGGCTGGAGTGCAGTGGCCCGATCTCGGCTCATTGCAACCTCTGCCACCCAGATTCAAGTGATTCTCATGCCTCAGCCTCCTGTGTAGCTGGGATTACAGGCATATACCACTACACCTGGCTAAGTTTTATATTTTTAGTAGAGACAGGATTTCACTATGTTGGCCAAGCTGGTCTCAAACTCCTGAACTCAGGTGATCCTCCCGCCTCAGTCTCCCAAAGTGCTGGAATTACAGGTCTGAACCACCATACCTGGCCCCTCATTTTGAGCCACCACACCTGGCCCATTGTTTTTTATAGCAATATCTTTATCATGGTTAAATGGACTGTTTCCTTTTTAATTACGAGTATTTTTACCTTCTTTTGTAAGAGGGCTATAGTTACTCTAGGCTGTCATTGCTATAATTATATAATGCTGATGTTTATTTCTGGTAATTTTAGTAATAGTATGAATGCATGTTATATTACTGGTGCCAAGAAATCAGCAGGACTGACAGCTTCCTGGGGACACGTCCAGTGCTAATAAACAGGCATTATATATCAGTTAAATACATGCCCCCTCCACTGTACATGTGCACAAAACTCAATAAGATGCAAAAACAAGTAACTGAAATAACAACAAAAGTGGCAATTACAAATTTTCTCATCCCACTTCTCTTACTGTTCCTCACCAGTGGAGCTGAATGAGAGGGGTGACAAAGGATTATAAATGGTCAATTTTGAATGTGGTGGGAGATGAGGACAGCAGTGGAATGCCTATGAAATTCTGTCAAGATTTATTTAATCAACTACCAGATGATGTCTCCGGGTGGAACCTGGCAAAAACCAACAAAACATGGTGGTATCATTGCTATCCTAATGACCGAAGGAAAATACAGCTAGGAGAGGTGAGTGCAGGATTTTGTTTTACTAACCAAAAAAAAAAATGAAGTCTACATCTGTTTTTAGACCTATGAGGAAGGAAAAGGCCAGCAAAGAAGAAAGTGTCCCTGCCTGACAAAATTTTGCTTCAATTGTTGTTAGCGTAATCCAGGATAATGAGGAGCTTGATGGTCAAGCACAATGGGAAAATATCTATCTTCCCATTTCAGATACTGAATTAATAATATATCACCAGAATATACACACAACTACACACTCACAATAGGCATCTTAAAGGTAAATTTATTAAAATGCATTTGGATTTTTAAAATTAATTTTCCAAGTATATTGGCATTTTTTTCTGTTAAAAAAAAGGATCTCAACTAAAAGTAGCTTATACTACAAAGATACATATTATCTCCCAAGCACAAGTGTTGGGGAATAAGATGCTTCCAAGGCTTGTGCAGGTACCTAATAATGTCATGAATGCCCCAGCTCTTCCCATCCTTCCACTCAGCCATCACCAGGGTTGACTTTTCATGATCACAATGGGGCTGCCATTGCTCCAGGCAACATATCCTTAATAATCTTATAAAAAGGCAGAAGAAGTGGTAGTTTCTCCTCATACAGCTGTTTTTTATCATGAGGGAAACATTGCCGGAAGTCACCAAGTTGACTGCAGTCAGACCCTATTCTCACATTTCCCTTCAGGTCCCGTTGTGTCAAATGTCCATTATTCGTTGGCTACAGGGGCTTCAGAAAATACTTAGTATTGCATCTTTCATCCTTATAGTTGAGAATAGCTCTGCTGGCAGAGAGGAACCTTCCTGGTGGGCAATCAACTGCATCCACACCCAGTTTTCACAATTAAAATTTAAATTGTTATACTGAATTAAGAGCAATGGAAAGCCTTTATCCTGTAATTAAAACAAACTTGATTTCAATTCTCAATTTTTTTCTTATCCTTTAAAGAGACACAGCTGTTAAGTATACTAACTTTTGACATATGTATGTATGCAAATTTGTGATGCCCAGATGTAGAAACTGGCTTATAAACAAGTTTCTAAAGATAGCAGAAAATACGTGGCTTGAAAGTTGACAAACTCTTCACTTTGAGTTGAATCTAGAACAAAATAAAAGCTTTCTATCTCAAGACAATATAATATCAAAATAGCAAAATTACAGCAGTTGGGGCAAATTTTAATTCTACCTACAACTTGTAGACCTATTTGACTTATTTAGGCCTTAAAAGAAAAAACAGGCAGCAATGTCTGGATTACCACTCAAAGGACTGGGAAATGGCAGAAATTCTGCCTACCATGAAAAGTCTATTGGTTTGCTCCTAGAAATCTATTTTGTGTTTACCATTTCCAGGAGGTCAGAGCAAAATTATTCCTCCAATGGTGAGATGAATTAATGGTTATGTAGAGGACTTTTTTTTTTTTTTTTTTTTTTTTTGAGATGGAGTCCCACCCAGGCTAGAGTGCAGCCACCTGATCTCGGCCCACTGCAACCTCTGCCTCCCAGGTTCAAGCAATTCTCTTGCTTCAGCCTCCCTAGAAGCTGGGACTACAGGTGCACGCCACCATGCCCAGCTAAATTTTTGTAGTTTAGTAGAGATGGGTTTCACCTTGTTGCCCAGGCTGGTCTCGAACTCCTGAGCTCAGGCAATGTGCCCTTCATCCTCTCAAAGTGTTAGGATTACAGGTGTGTGCCACCGTGCTCAGCCACTATTTTTTTATTGAAAACTACTTAAACTGTTTTAAACTCCTGTTTAAAAATTTAAAGAATTAAATGAAATTTGAAGTACGCCCATTTTATTTAAAATGTGCCCAAATCACTAGACAAAACCACAAGACTGAGACTTTTTTGCAGAGGTAAAACATTCCACCACTAAATAGTACACCACTCCATTTTTCTAAGACAACCAAATTAATTCCTTATGTTTTCAGTAAGATACCTGAAAGATAAACCCAGGAATTTAAGGAAGAGCCTCTCAAATACAACTTCAATGTTGGGCGGAGATGAAAGGAGGAATACAGCAAGTGCGAATAAGAAGAGATGCTTTTTTATTTTTTTTTTTTTTTTTTTACTGTCTGTTTAAGAAGCACTGTTAGTATCTAATTACAAATTAAGGGGCTATTTATAAAGTATCTACTAGCTCTGTAGGATGCTGGCTATAAAGCCCATGAACTCCTGTAACTTCACAGCCTAGTGGAGGTAAAAGATGTTAAACAAATAATCACATAAATTGTGATATAATTAGTGATTATGAGATGAATAGTATGATGGAAAATGATAGGTTTTATATATACAGAGAGACAGTGATTCAATGTAAAAGAAGGAGGTCAAGAAAGGACCCAGCAAGGGAAGGACCTATTAGTAGGGTGACTGAAATTCTCAGGTTACCATTGTTGAATGGAACAATTATAAATAACATCCCCTTTTCCTCCAAATAGTGTCCTGGTTTGGATGATAAATTAGGTGATTCTCTACTTCTAAAATAAGCTCTAAAAAATTAATAGGCATTCACTAACAACAAGAAATAACAGTGTTCCTATGTATGAATTAGTTTGTTCAAAACCTGAAGGTTCAGAGAGCCTGGTGAATTTGGAGAAATGACAGAAGACCAGGATAGATGCAAAGTAACAAAAAGAATGGTTCTAGACAGGGCTGGGCAGGTCAGGTCCACCTAACATCATATTGTGGACACTGGGCTTCAATCTTAAGAGCAAGGTGAAGTCTTGGAAGAATTGTAAGTAAAGGAGTAGCATTATGCAATTTTAAATCAAGAAAAAGTCTCAGACTCTTGGTGGAGTGTGGATTAAATTAGGAAGGCAAATGTTGAACAGAGAAGCCAGTTTGGATGCTATTGCAGCAATCCAGACTACAAACAAGAGTGGCTTAAATCAGGAGGCGGAAGAAGAGAGAACAAATGGGACAGACTCAACATATTTTAAATCTAGATGAAATAGAACTTGGCAGACAACTGTACACTGGGATGAGGGAGCAGGGCAAAGACCAGCTGAGAAACACCTACTCAATGCATGATGTTAAGCACAACTTGAGTTTTCAAGAAGCATCTGCTGTGTGTGTAATTACAGCTCTGGTAAACAAGTTGAGAAGGTTGTAAATTGGTATGATTGTGCAAATAAAAAGTTAACATAGTCCAGACTGTTGTTCCTTAAAAGGAATGTTGACCAGACTGGCCCTTGCCCAGCATCTAGGAACTTGTATTTTGTGAAGGTTTACACCATTCCCAGATCTGCTAAGAGTGGCTCACTCTTCCTGAACTGTTTGTACAAACACTAAGGCTTGTGCTAGACCCCTGCTTCCTTAAGAAAGCCTAGAATGTTGGTATGTGCCCAGCAGAGGGTATCTGCAGGATCAGCCTCCAATAAAATACCCTGGGCTTGGGCCGGGTGTGGCGGCTCACACCTGTAATCGCAGCACTTTGGGAGACCGAGGCCAGATTACTTGAGGTCAGGAGTTCAAGACCAGCCTGGCCAACATAGTGAAACCCTGTCTCTATTAAAAATACAAAAATTAGCTAGGTGTGGTGGCACACGCCTGTAATCCCAGCTACTTGGGAGGCTAAGGCAGGAGAATCGCTTGATCCTGGAAGGCGGAGGTTGCAGTGAGCCAAGATCGCGCCATAGCCTGGGTGACAGAGCTAGACTCCGTCTCAAAATTACAGAAAAACAAAAAACAAAACAAAAAACTCTTGGGCTCGAAAGAGACACATAATACACACAAAAAAATTTCACATGTATCCTATAAATTTATACAAAAAATAAAAATAAAAAAGCCACCTTGGGACTAGGTACGGTGGCTCACACCTGTAATCTAGCACTTGGGAGGCCAAGGTGGGCTGATCACTTGAGGTCAGGAGTCCAAGACCAGCCTGACCAACATGGTGAAACCCGGTCTCTACTGAAAACACAAAATTAGCTGGGCATGATGGCCCACACCTGTAATCTCAGCTACTTGAGAGGCTGAGGCACAAGAATCACTTGAACCCAGGAGGCACAGGTTGCAGTGAGCTGAGATCGCACCACTGCACTCCAGTCTGGGAGACTGAGGGAGATTTTGTCTCCTGGGAAAAAGAAGAAGATAAAAGCCACCTTGGGTTCCAAGTCTCTAAGGAGCTTCCTTAGCTGGGAACATCCACATGTGTTGTCGCAGATCGCTGCTGGAGGAACGAGGTGCACCCGGTGTGACTCTACTAGAAGAGGCCCTTTGACTGCTTGTGCCTGCTTCCCCCAACTCAGCCCCATGAGCTTTTTCCCTTTGCTCATTTTGCTGTGTAAACTTTCGCTGTAATGCATCATAGCCACTGAATACAACCATATGCTGAGTCCTACAAGTACTCCTAGTGACTCATCAACTCTGAAAGTAGTTACAGGGACACTTGACACAATGATCAAATTCCTAAATGTAGATTTCAGAGCTAAAATAGAGAGGTTAAACAAGAGGGGCTGAGCAATATGAGATAAATACCTCAGGGTTATGCCTTGAGGGGCTAGTCTAATACTTACTAAATTATTGATATTAAATGCTCTAAAAATTGGTATTCCCATGGCTCAAGTTCTGGGGCTTTTTCTTAATCCCAGAGAGATAAAGTCACCATATCAGGAAAAGTCATTGCTGATACAAGTATTTTCTTGACATTCAGGTCATATTTCCTGTGTCCCAGTGCCCCAGCTCTATCCTGTGCTGAAGAATCGAGTTTGAATCCTGCAGCTGTGGGTCACACAGGACATGTGAGGACTGTAGAGAATCAGAGATTGAGACCTGCTGACATCTCAGGAAAATAATGTGAGAGGCTGAGGAAGTGCTTGAAGATTTTTGTGCTGAATGAAAGGTGCTTTCTTGTCTTGTGAAAATCTAGTATTAGCCATTGTCTATGTATTCTGGATGGAAATGAGCCAGCACTAAACACAGAGAAGTGAGTGCTGAGCAGTTTGGAGTGGTGGTGTATGTTGATTATTCATGACCCCTCCAGCTTTCAAATGATTTAATCTCTACTGCTAAATCTAAAAGTAAGTGCTTCAGAGAAATTCTTCTTTAACTAAAAAAAGACCACTTGAGCAATATAGACAAAAGAAAATCCAAATGTTAGGATAATTTTAACATTGACTCCACCCCACTATCTCCTGTTTTCTTTTCTTTTTGATATTGCAAAGGTTGCTCAAATGATGTTGTCTTTTACCCTATCAGATCTGCAGTAGCTTTTTGGTTAAGTCTTCTTTTCTGATAGCCACATCTTCAGGGAAAAGCAGTACTTATCTCATCCTCATTTTGATGATCAACTAGCATTATAAACTGTCCAAATAGTCAAGTTATAGTGCTAGATATTAGCAGAAAATAATAAAAATAGAAACAGCCCTTGTTCTTTAAGATGTGAACATTGAGAAAAAACACTGTTTTGAATAAAAGGTCTTTCTTCCAACCCGATGTTCCCAAAGCACTTAACACACATTATCCACATAATTTCCCACTAGTTCTACGCAGAAGAATAGCCTTACATTTCTTATTTTTGCAAAAGTAACTAGGCAAAGCACATTCCAGGAAAAACAAAATAAATATATGCCAAAGAAAGCTGAGGGAAGCTGAGGTCTTCCCATTGCTCCATCCATCTCTTTATCCAACAAATGTATTAGGTGTCAAGCACTGGGCACTCTGCTTGTTTCTGGGGATACAAAGAGTATGAAACACAATTTTCATTACCCTTTATCTAAAGATTGTCCCTCGTGCCTTTCTCACTATTAACACGATCTGACAATTATAATGGCAAGATTTCTTGCAATAAGAGAAATAATACCTCTCCATATTTACATAGAAGCTCTTCTCCTTTTTCCTTAAGCTTCCTGCTATTGAGATGATATTGAAGCTGGAATTAGGTTACTCCCTTTTTGGTGGTGTCTCATTGTGGTTTTGCTTTCATATTTGCTTTAAACAGCTTTATTGAGGTCTATTTTCTATACCATAAATTCACCAGGCTTCCTAATTTTTTTTACAAAATGAAAATAAATGCTCATCATAAATTTCAAATTATCTAGATTTAGGTAAAGTAGGAAGCAAAGGCCCCAACAATATGCCAATCCTAGCATTATTTTAAAAAATACATCCTTCCACATTCTTCTCACTATAAATATGGACATGGTTTTTTGAATATTTAAAATAAAATATAGACACACAAAAGAGTAAATCATTAGTGTACAACTCTTTTGTATTTTCACAACATTGTAACTTGTTCCCAGATCAAGAAACATGAGAAATATACCACAAATAGAATTTTACTGTTCTGTAACTTCCCATGTCAGTATATATTCATCAACATTGCATTGCTTTCATAAATTATTTACTTAATAAGCATTTAGGTAATTTCCAATTTTCCATCACATAAAGAATTATATGACAAACATCTTTGTACATATTGTTTTCTTCTGCTTTTGAAGAACTACCCCTAAGACACAGACATGATTGGTTTCATAGAAAAGGTTAAGTGGTTTGCCTGAAATACACGTCATGTAAACTCCTAAGCCCAAGAAGAGAAAAAAAAAAGGAAAAAGAAAAACCAAAACGAGATGAGAGAGAGGAAAAGGAGAAGGAGGTAGAAGGATGAAGGAGAAGAAGAAGGGAAGAGAAGAAAGACAAAAGCAAAAAAATTCCTTTACCAGGTATATATTTATTTCTTTTTTTCTTTCAGTCACACAAAAATGTAAAACTAAAATGATTTTTAAGATCTGTAGTGAGTTCTTTCAATTTCCCTTTCCTTAAAACAGGCCTTCACATAGGAGCCACATGTCTTCTATGGCTGGAAGAACTTATGGTAATGAAAAAGGGAGAAGGAGAGAGTTTCCTCTGAATCACAGGTGCTTTTCATTTTCAATACCTAAAGTAGGACACTCCAATCTATGCACGTCACTGGTGCTTTTCAAATGACGCAAAAACTGTCCTGCTGACTTCCATAATTTGGTGAGTACTATCTGCAGTGTGCCTGAGAGCAGGGTGGAATCCTAATTCACATAAAGCTTTACTGAGAATGATCTACATGACAGTGAGATATAAAAATCCAAATGCAAGTCATTTCTCACTGAAGATAATTTGAAATAGTATTGTGACAAGTGAAAAGGGAGACATTAGGATTCCAGAGGATAAAAAGTAGGAATAGGTATTTAGATATTTAGTTACATTTGCATAATTATCTAAAGTAGGTTTCCCAGGTCCTCATGGGACTAACTAGCATATGATGAAAAGAATAGTAGTTTCCTAAAATCACCCCAGAAAAGATTTTTTAAAAAAGAACAAAACATATGAATGTTATCAAATAGATCCCAGTGAGATCCAACCTTATTCCAAGAAGAAATGCTATAATTCTTGGTTTTTATGAATATAAATAAATGCTAAGTAATAAATACCAAAGAATTATCTGTACCATGAAATAGCCATTCTAGTGGCTGAAGGCTGCAATGAACAAGGTTCTTCTAATTTCTGTGGAACCCATCTTCTATATGGTGGGCCAAATGACACCATCCTCTACTCCTTTACCCCCACCAAGATGTCTTTATCCTAATCACTAGAACCTGTGAGTATTACTTTATATGGCAAAAGGGACTTTGCAGATGTGACTTTGTAATGGGTAGAGTATCTTAGCTAATATAATCACAAGATTCCTCAAACATGAAAGACAGAGGTGTAACTTTTCTAAGAATGAATAGAGAGACACAATTCTATTGGCTTTAAAGATAGAGGGAGGGGCCAGGGATGGTGGCTCATGCCAGTAATGTCAGTGCTTTTGAAAGGCAAGGTGGGAGGCTAACTTGAGGCCAGGCGTTTGTGATCAGCCTGGACAACACAATACAATCTTGTCTCTACAAAATGATGAAAATTTTAGTTGGCTGGATATAATGGCACAAGCCCATAGTTCCAGCTACTGGAGAGACTGAGGTGGGAGGGTCAGTTGCCTAGGGCCCAGGAATTTGAGGTTGTGGTGTGCTAAGGATGGTGCCACTGCACTCCAGCCTGGGTGACAGAGATACTGACTCTGAAACAAAACAAAAATGGAGAGAGAGATCTACTAGTCAAGAAACATGGGCAACCTCTAAAAACTGAGAAATTCAAGGAAATAAATTCTCCCCTACAGAACCTTTGAAAGAAATGTAGCCCTACAGACAACTTGGATTTAGAGTAGTGAAATCCATTTCAGATTTCTCACTTATAGAACTCTGAAAGAAATCTGTGTTATTAAGTCTTAAGATTGTGGTAATTTGCTATGGCAACAATAGGACACACACCATTTCTCCATCAAGATTGAGAATTGAGTCCACTATAGTCTCCAGTCCCTGTGCTAAAGAACACGAGACTAAGCAAAAAGAAAATGTTTGTAAACTAAGTACAATAGGTTACCAATGGCTTCCCCACAATATTCACATCCAGACACTCATCTCACTTTGCCCGCCAGACCAAAGTTTTTATGCCAAGAACTGCCAGTTCTAATCATCCTCACTTTGGGAGATTTGCCCCAAATCACTCACCCCAGGCTTTTAAAATTATAAATACACTTCCTATTTTCCTATTTTTGAGAGGCTATGAAAACTCAAGTTGGGATTATCCCCTGCGACAGTAAGTGTAATAAACTTAGCTTTGCTGGACCAATAATTTTTCCTATTTAGCGTGTTGGTCACACACAACATGGGGTATCTCTTCCACTGGTATAACTGAAAATGTCTTCATATAGCTGTGAAGACTGGGGGGCATAGACCCAGAATAGACTACTACTATGCTGAAGAGAAGAAATACAAAAAATGGAGTTATAGAAATAAAAATACACATTAAGTAAATACCATGTTGTTTCACATTTTTCTTAATTAGACACTTAAATTTTGCATGTATGTTTGTGATGCTGGGATAAGACTAACTCCAAAAAATACTTTGCTTGGCTTATGCTGCACAGAACTGAAGAATTTCAATCTGGAGCTGAGAAATGATGACGGAGAAGAAGGAATCCCAGGAATCTTTTTTAGGAAAGTACACGGTGTGGCTTTTTCCACACTTTACAACCTTGTATTTCATAACATTAAAGCTGAACAAATATGTTGCCTCAGCAGAACTAGGTGTAGTTTCTTTGCAAGCGTTTTTGTCAAGACCGTTCCTCCTATGCCTATAGCATATAACATCCTTTATGCCTCTCTCCCAGATTTTACTCCCTCCTGTACTTCCTGGTTAGCAGTCACAGATGAAAGCACAGCTCAACCCAACACAAGCCCCAACTTCATACAAAACAAGAAAGCTCCCAGTGTGCCTTAAAGCATTTGGACATTGCCCACTAAAAGCCAATTGCTTTTCTGCATGTGGAATTTAGATTTTGTTCCTGTGTTTACTGTTTTTTTTAACTCTTAGAACAATATGGAGAATACACAGTATATTCTTTTAACAAGCTCAGAAGACAATGAAGAAGAGTTATAATCCATTATATCCAAATTACATGTCAGTTGGAACTGGGTTTTCACTAGTGAACATGAACATTTAATCCATAAAGAGAAACTAATGAAATATTTGAAGATGAAATATATGCATTTGTAAATTTAGAGAGATTTAGCTAGGATTAATGAAATGCCAGAGAGTTACAAATAAGAAAAGTATTTCTTTTGGATGTGTTTATTTAACACAAAGATCAATTTTACTTTTTTGGAAACACGTTTTAAAAATTTTTCTTTCAATTCTGTTCCTTAAAGACTTTGCTTCTCTCTTGGAATTTTTCTGCAGTATATTTTTTTCTGATATTGTAACCAACATTGAGAACACACCCTTAAAAGAATCTTAGAAAAAAATGAGCATTGACATCCTTTATGTAATACTAACAATAATCAGGATGACAACTATTATTTATTGATAACCTACTATATATCCAGAGTCTATTTTAAGTTAACTCTTGATATAGTTTGGATATATATCCCATCCAAATCTCATATTGAAATGTAATCCCCAACGCTGGAGGTTGGTTCTCGTGGGAGGTGATTGGATTATAGGGCTGGTTTTCTCAGCATCCCTCTTGGTGTTATTCTCCTGATAGTGAGTGAGGTCTCGTGAGATCTGGTCATTTAAAAGTCTGTAGCACCTCCCTCTTCCTTGCTTCTCCTCTGGCCATGTGACATGCCTACTCCCCCTTTGCCTTCTGCCATGATTGGAAGTTTCCTGAGGCCTCCCCAGAAGCCGAACTGATGCCAGCATCAGGTTTCCTGTACAGCACGCAGAACCATGAGCGAATTAAAGCTCTTTTCTTTATGAATTACTCTGTCTCAGGTATTTCTTTATAGCAATGCAAGAATGGACTAATACAATTCTCTTAACAGGTGGGATTAACAGGTGGATATCTTCTGTTGCCTATTCTGTTAATAGGAAATGATTATGACTATGTAGATATAACTGTATCTGGATAGTCACGCACATATTCTCTCTCAATCCCTTTAACTTCCCATTGCTTGTACATATTGCCCCAGGAGACTTTTTTTTTTTTTTAATCAGCCAGAACATTAACTTCCAGAATTCCATTAAGGAGGTGAACCATAGTTGCAAAATCCTTTCTATACTGCAAAGTAGTTTTCAGCCTTGGTATTATATATTTAATCATGCAAAGAACGAAAGGGCAAGTTATTTAGCAAGTCATAATGTTCTTTCTTGTTTTTTTATAAAAGAGGCAGGGGAAGGATGTAGGGAGATCTACGTTCAACAGGCGGCATCAGGACTTTCACACTTACAGTCATGTTACGGTATTGTTTTCCAAACAAAAGCCGAATGATAATCTAGTTCTCTATTGCTCAAAGTGTGCTCCAAAAACCTGCAGCAGCATCTGCATTACCTTGAACTTCAAAGAAATGTGGAACCCCAAGCCCTACCCAGAGTTTAACGAGGTGCTCAGGAGATTTGCACACACATTAAAATGTGAGTGCAATGACCTAGTTTTAGTTTTAGAAGGCCACAAATAACAGATATCAAGAATAATGCAGGATTTCTCAATCCTAGATGTCCATTAGACATCAGAGCAGAACATGACCAACAAAGTCTCCAGAAATGGACCCCAAGGTTTTGAATGTTTTAAAATTCCACAAGTGGTTGTGATACACATGTAGTGTAGAAAACCACAGGAAAATGTGTGAAGAATCTTGCTTCCATTCAGGTAAGAAATAACTATACACACAAACCCTAAATGATTCCAGGTTCACTGGTCAACTCTGAAATTAGTGAAAGAAACAAAGAACAATGACAATGAACTCATAATGGATTCAGTGAGAAGAACGTTGAAAAAAAATGCCTTACTTATTTTCACTAGGAAACTTTAGGCTTTCAACATGAGAGCTCTATTTTTTCATCCCTAAAAGTTAACTCCCTTATCAATGCCAAAATTTCACCTCAAAAGATAGTTTATTCAAACACATTCGGGAACAAATCAGTCCCTCTTAATTCAATAATCAGACAAATAAGCCAAAGATAACAACTATTTAGGAAAATGACATGTTAGAATCTTGACAACATAGACTATCTTTCATCGTCTTTATAGCCACAACACCGTGCATGGGGATTATACACAGAACTTATGTTTGAATTTAACTGAATTGGCTGAAAATATGTCTATAGATGTGTATTACCACTAACCCCTCCAAAAATCTACAATCATACTATGCACTTACCTGTGATCTATTTGACCATATAACCCTTTCATTTGGATTACTGTTGAAAGACGGTAGGACATTTTAATCTAAACATTTGTGTCTATGAAAACAAGGAAACACACTGCCTTTATAGCTACATGTTGAACATGCTCCAAGTATGGTAGACTGAAGATTCAGTGCTAGGCAGCTTAGGGAAAAGGGGCCATTAGTTAAGAGACTTCCTTTTTTTTAGTTTTCTTTTCTTTTTTTCTTTTCTTTTCTTTTTTTTTTTTTTTTTTTTTTTTTTTTGTTTTTTTTTTTTTTTTTGAGATGGAGTTTCGTTCTTGTCACCCAGGCTGGAGTTGCAACAGCGTGATCTTGGCTCATTGCAACCTCCGTCTCCCTGGTTCAAGTGATTCTCCAGCCTTAGCCTCCTGAGTAGCTGCTGGGAGTACAGGCATGCGCCACCATGCCTGGCTAATTTTTGTATTTTTAGTAGAAACGGGGTTTTACCACGTTGATCTCGAACTCCTGAGCTCAGGTGATCCACCCACCTCGGCCTCCCAAAGTGCTGGGATTACAGGTGTGAACCACCGCGCCGAGCCAAGACTTCCTTATTAATAAAAATCTGATTCCTGAGCAGGTCTTAAGGAAATTCCTCCTTGGTACTATTTCTTATCCCATTCTTGGCCTTTTCCTAACACTTTAGTGTGCTGCTCTTTGGGAAACCTGGCATTATTTTTCTTCTTAATCACTTACCCAATCAATTTTCCCTTTCAGAAAAGAAGCAGATAGTATTCATTTACACACCATGATAATACTAAATACATAGACTCTTCCCAAATCATTTTTATTGCTAATTATAGTTACAATAATAGCTAATTCTCCTTGCATACTTACTGGGTCCCAGGGACTGTCTCTCTAAACACATGTACTCCTAAATCCTACTGAGATGGATGATATGAAGATCATGACATCCTCCTAATCCTACACATGAACTGAAATTCAAAGATGTTAAGGAACTTGTTCAACGTTGCACAGCCATCAAGTGGCCTAGCTGAGCATCAAATACAGGTAGTCAGCTCAGGTATTTCCATTCTGAATCTCATCTCTGTATGTCTCTGCTATCTCTTATTTACTGAAATTATTAGATGTTAAAGAAGGTTCCAGCACTAGCAAAGGAGAAGCATTTTGAGCAGGTGAAGACAGCAATTTGGAAACAAAGGAGGGAAGTTTATCTATGAAAACTGCTTAAGCCAGCGGTTCTCATACTTGGGAATGCATCAGATGAACACAGGGGACCTGAGAATCTGCATTTCTAACAAGCACCTAGGTGATGCTCATGCTGCCACTATAGCAGAGTGGGGGGTGGGGGGCGGAATTCCTTCTCACCATCCATCATTTGCAAACTGCAAAAATCACATTTCACTATTCATGAACATAAGTCACTTCTCATTTTCAATCTTTAACTCTCATCATCACCTTCAGAAAAAATTCAGAGTGAAAAATAAAAAATAAAAAAGTAAAGTAAGCCCTATCTATATCATTTTCTACCACAGCTTTCAAAGGAAAGGTAAGCTCAAAGTGTCCCTTTCCCACAGTCAGATATTTAGCCATTTCCTATATTTAAATTTAATGTGAAAAGCCTCCCACATGCCACTTTTGATAACAAATAACTCAGGATGCTTTTCAATGCCATTTCTTCAATTATATTTTCTTTACTGCTCAAACAAGATAAATGGGGGTAACCCAAACAATTTTTCATAGGTCAGAGATTCTGTGCACCCAGTGCAGGCGGAGTTTGGTTAACAATACAGCAACAGCTCTTCTAAAATTACAAGCTAGACTTTTTTTTTCCCTCCTCAGGCTTTTAGTCGATTTCTCTTTCACAGCACTGAGCCTCCCTTTAGTAAAAAATAATTAACAGAAGAAATCACTGCATCTTCCAGTTAAAAAAACAATGAGGTACTTTTAGAAAGGCAAGCGATTGATTTGCAGGCTCTCAGGACTGAGTGATTTCCCTATTTAAATTGAGTGGGGTGTGTATATATCTATAGAAAGAAGTATCATATTTCTCTTTGCTAACAATTTTAATTCCTTGTTGGAAAGTTCATTTTTAAATTGAAGCGAATGATGCTCTGATAGGATTTGGTTTAAGTGGCTTAAAAAATCAGTGATAGGAGACTTTATGAATACTTCTTACTCCTAGAAACTTTTACTGAAAAGAGAAAACTTGGGAGAGAGATGTAAAATAAAAAATAAAAGATTAAATTAAGCATGAATGTTGATATTTCAAAGGCAGTATGGTCTCCTTTAAATTTTGAGTATGAATAACAATTATTCAATGCTATGGACACGTCTGAGATGTACATTAAGAAGGTAAATCAATTATAGGTAGTATGGAATCATATCTAGATGTGCAAGTGAAGCAATCTACTACAACAAAATATAATATTGTTAGCTGGATATGGTTTAAGATGTCAGAAATTAATGTGAACCATGACAAACAATTTCAACTAGAAAGAAGACAATCACCCATCTCTTTATTAGCTAAATTTCTGCATAAATCTGAAGACAGTGCCTAACTGTTGTCTTTGTTAAAAAGAGGTAGGTAGAGGGGTGTGAAGACAAAGCAACAGGTGTGACACTGTCTAATACAGTAACCATCCCCATTATGAGATTGGTGGCATGTAGGATTCATTTATAACAAGGCACTACCAGAGTTTGTGTGGGAATGGCAGCTTTAACAGGTCCAAAGAAATTCAGCCCTAGGGAAGATCCATACATTATCACTCACATCATTAAGAAGTGGACTGGAGAAAGCACTAGAGAGTCAAGCAAAAGGAGTAATCCCCATGCTGCCAGAGAGTAAAGGGATGGGTGAGATCATCAGATGAAACAGACCTTTCCCACCCTAATTTCTATGATTTCATAGCACTAGCAAAGCCAAGAAAACTTCACTAAGGAAAGAGTGAGGTTACACAGTGGCCTGCCAAGGTCTCCTGTGACTTCACACTGGCATTCTCAAAATAACAAGTGGGTACAATTTCAACACACGGTATGGAGGACCTAGACTTGGTGTTCTCCCACCTCAACTTTAGTGTCTCTCCTACAGAGAGCTCCCATGTAACTGACTCCCCTTTTGTGCAGATTCCAAAGCTCAGTCCCACACCTTCTGGGGTGCCTAAACACTCCCACATTGCTGCCAGACTTCTGTCAACTCACAGATATAAAAGTGTAAACCTTTAGTCATAAATAAGACTAGAGATACACTTACGGTAGGTAGATCAACCATCCTTTTGGAGAGCAAATATCTTCACTAGGCTTGTCAAGTTAAAAAATGAGAAAGAAATACACTGAAACTTTTACCTGCTAATTAATTGGCACAATCTATAAATGTGGGTCAGTGGCTCAGCTTTTTCTTCCCTTTGTCCCACTTTGGGTTTCTGCAATTGCCACCACATGTAACTTTGATTAAGGGTTCTGCATTTCATTAGGAGGCCATAAGGGTTTAGGGGAATGAGCAGTGAAGTTTCACAGCACAAACAAGCATTAACAACAGTAGGCTCTTTTACAAGGTTGGTTCTGTCAGCAAAGACTTCAAAGATACAAACCCCTTCCAATTTAAAGGAGGAAGGAGAGGAGAGATACTGCACCACTGGACCAGGCATGTTTGAATGCATACATGTGAGTGCACCCGTATTTATAGTACATATCATGTGTCAAATCCCATATACATTGAGTCCATAGGTGCACAGTCTGTTCTAAATACTGTGGAAAACATAGTTAATTTTATAAGTACATCTATAAGACCATATTATTTTAATATTATTTTAAATGTTGGGTTTTTTCTTTTTTTTTTTTTCTTTCTTTTTTTAGATGGAGTCCTACTCTGTCACCCAGGCTGGAGTACAGTGGCATGATCTCGGCTCACTGCAAGCTCCACCTCCCAGGTTCATGCCATTCTCCTGCCTCAGCCTAGCCAACAGCTGGGACTACAGGCACACCCCGCCACACACGGCTAATTTTTTCGTATTTTTAGTAGAGATGGGGTTTCGCTGTATTAGCCAGGATGGTCTTGATCTCCTGACCTTGTGATCCACCCGCATCGGCCTCTCAAAGTGCTGGGATTACAGGCGTGAGCCACCGTGCCCAGCCTCTTATTTTTATTTTTTTTAGTAGAGACAGGGTCTTGTTATGTCACCCAGGCTGGTCTCAAATTCTGGGGCTGAAGCAATTCTCCTGCTTCTTCCTCCCAAAGCCCTGAGATTACAGGTGTGAGTCTCCACAGCAGGCCTTAAATGTTGATGTTTTACCACCATGACACACATGAACTTAGATTTATGTTAAAAATTAAGGATATTTCAACAATAAAACAAGGTCATACACTGGAAACAAAGCTTTGGTCTGCAACTGATCGTAAAGCCCACCTGTTCTGCTTCATTTGCTACCACTTCTTCCTGTGGTCAACCACAGACCACACTCACTCAGCCACTATGTGTTTGCCTATGTTCCCTTGCCTACCTTGGAGGCTCTTTATCTGCATATTTATTCATCAGGCCCCTGTTGAAAGGTCGTTTTACCTGGAAAACTCTCAGATAACAGCAGTTTTTCCTCTATAGGTTCAAAGGAATGGGTATACAACTATCTAATTCTAATAACACTTTTTGCATTGCCTAGTCATCTTCATTCCTTCCACATGACTATGGCTCCTCAAGGGCATGATCTAATTACCATATTATGTATAGAGATTTCCTCTTCATGAAGAATTTTTTTTACTCAAATTTTTGTCTGTGATGGGTGTGGAGGAAATGGCACAGATTAATGAAAGCAACACCGGTCCTGGAATAAAAAGGCATGGGTTCTACCCTGGGTTCCGGTTTTACGAATGGTAAGCTGCTGGACAAACTATTTTAATGTCATTGTGATGAAGTTTCCTTGTCTATAAAATCAGGGTGATAGTACATTACCCTCTTATTGAATTGCTTTAATGTGATCATTGATATCAAAGTGTTCTTTAAACTGTAAAGGGCTGTCAAACCACCACTAAATGCACTTCCTTTTCTCGTACTTTGCACTAGGGAGTATTTGAAGCAAGGTTTAATCCAACATCTGAAGTTTATTGAGCCTGTGCTGTGTTATGCCATAGATTTCCTGGGACTTGTAGAGAAGTAATTACCACCAAGGATGTAGAAGTGAAACACACTTGCACAGAAACATCAAAGCCATGGTCACCGTCCAGGGGCATGCAGAATCTCACCAGCATTCCGGGATCCAAGCAACGTGTAAGCTGGCAAGTGTTAATGCCCTTCCTGAGATATGACAGCAGGAGCCAAGTCCAGACAGAGTCACTATAAATCCACAAAGCAAAAACCTCCTTTGCAATTCTTATTCATCCTTTGGAATTTATTACCAATGAAATATTAAAGCCCCGTCTCAAGACAACACAAAAGATAAAGTACTTTAGCCAGTAAACTTTAAGGTGAATGAAAAACTGTACTTTTTATAAATAATACATCTTTAAAATCCAAAACCAGCAAAAGTAAGTGTTAAATTTTTTCAAATAAAAAATAAGGTGCATCTCTGTTCACAGAGGTGGAAGTTAAAGACCATGAACAAGTTCAGTTTTAGAAAAAGTGAATTGAGGCAATTCTGAAAGTCTCTCCAATGTTCTTTTCTTTTTTGGCTACGGACATCACAGACACCGAAAGCAGGATAAGAAATAGTTGTCTGGCCTGACTTACATATCAAAAAATGTCATCAACTGCTTTAGGGGAAAATACAGAATCTCAAACTCCAACTGTCTAGATGCCTTTCAATTCACCTTGACAGATTTTATCTTACTCTGTGCAGAACTGTGAACTCCTCAAGGTTATTCCAGACTGCTTTTTGCTGGGTCTACTAAGATTTTCAGGCACTTGTTACTTAAAAATGTATCTGTGTTGAAACAATCCATAATTACAAAGTTATTTTTAAATCCCAAAAGGCAAATGTGTTCTTTCAAAATGCTGCAATGCTCACTTTTGAAATCACGTCCACTTTCAAATAGGTTCTCCTGGCAGTGTTTCTGTACTACATCTACTCACTTTTTAAGTTAATGAAGATTTAATATGAAGTGAAATCGCTGGCACAAAACAAAAGCAACAGAAATCTGTGACAAGAGCTCATGAAAAGGAGAGGTGGCACTGGCTCTGCTAAGTCAAGCCTACACAGGTGTGCAAAACACAGGGTGACTATATGCTTTGTGATAAAGACTTTATGCTTAGAATCAAAGGAGCAAAACTTCAATATTTCATATTACCATGGTGGCTTGGCAGGCTAAAATTTTAATAAGTGCTGTCTAAACTAATGGCAGTGCTTCAGACTAGGGGAAAGAAAAGATGCACGAGATTAAGCATTCTAATGACTACTAATGAAACTTAAAAGAATATAGATCATCTTCTCTTGAATTAAATGACTCACTCTAAATAAGAATAGTTAAGACACATAATCACGGCCCACAGCTGAGTCTGCGGAAGATTCTGCTGCAGAGCTGACGATTATGTCAGGCTCTCAGGAAAGCAGAATCACTGAGTAAGGGACTTGTGTGAGGCAGTAGCTGGAAGGGGTTTGTTAACACAGCCAGTGTGGCTGGCCCAACTCCTTTCCAGCGTGAGAGTCTATGGTTATAAATCACCTAGTATTCAGGGCCCTGGAAGAAGTAGAGGTAAAAAGAACAAGATAAATTATGTGGACTCTAAAGGCAAAATTTAAGTGTCATTTGCTCCATAAAATCTTTCACGATCATCCCAGTCGACCTACACATATCTCATTCAAATTCCTAGGCATTTTCTCTTCCATTCATTTGGAACGTTTAGGAAGCTGGTTTTTAATGTCGGCTATCATACTGATTTGACTGCCTTATATATTTAACTAGATCAATAATTCTTCCTGGAAGAATATTTTTCACACGCACACACACACACACACACACACACACACACACACACGCACACACACACTCTCCCTTCCTCCCTCCCTCCCTCCTTCCTTTGTAGCCATCCACAGAATCTAACACAATACCATCCTTTTACTCATTATTCAGTGATTAGAAGATAATACTTAGAGCCTTAAGCAAGAGGTTGGCAAGCACGGTCTTGGGAGGTGTGATGTTAAATAAGTTACTTTTTCTTCAAGGCTTCTTCATTTCTCTTAAAGTGGACATAAAAAATGCTATAGGTTTAAGAACGATGATTTCAATGCATAGTTATCAGCTTCTGCACAATATATATAGATTGACATATTGCTTTAATTGTCAATGCGTGTTATTCCTAATTGTGTAACATTAAGAATCACCCTGTATCATCTAAATTCTAATTTTATCTGCTTGAAGAGACCAGGTTCAAATAAGCTTTGCTTTCGACTTTCTAACCTGGAAGCCAGAATCCTAACAGCATGAAATTATAATAAAAAGAATAATCAATATTAATAAAAATCATACTTTAAATGGAATCTCTTGGGAAAATATTTCAGCATTTCCCTAAATAAAACATGATGCCTTAGAGAGCACATCATTCTTTCAAATATGAGGAAAAGTTTACGTGTGTCATATTATGATGTTTATCTGTTTACATGTGCACACTGTGTACTGAATGCTGTATGCCCCACCAAGTTCATATATTAAGGCTCTAACTTCCAATATGATAGTATTAGCAGACAAGGTATTAGGGAAATAATTAGGTTTAAATGCAGAGTGAGGTCCTCATAGCGGGACTAGTGTCCTTACATGAAGAGACCGGAGGTCTCAGTGTCTCAGTCTCTCTCACTCGCAGTTTCTCTCTCTTGGTCTCAGTTTCTCTCTGTCTCTCTGTGTGTCTCTCTCTCCGCCCCCACCCCCCAACAGGTTAAGGGTTTTCTACAAGCCAAGAGAGGAGATCTCAGAATAAAACCTACCTTGCTGGGGCCTTTATCATGGGTGTCCCAGCCTGCAGAACTGTGGGAGATAAATTTCTATTGTTTAAGCCACCTACTCTACAGTACTTCATTATGGAGGCAGGAGCTGCCTAAGACGATATATAAAAATGTACATGAGTATATAATATAAACATACAAAACACTGGCAGCTTTATATATCATAGTGTACATTGTTTATGCTACTAGGAAAGGCAAAGCTAGACTTTATGATGTCTTAGTACTCCCTTTGTCTCTCCTCATACACACCTTTGTGTAACCATGAACCATAATTTTGGCTTTCCCCTCGTTAAGTCACAGGTTTTCTTAACCTGGGTTCTCAGGTAGATACTCTAGTGCCACAGACAGTCCAGGGAGACTTAAAGATAGGGATAGGTCCACAGGAACACAGAGATGCACTGGTGGAATTTAGTGCAGGATGGTCCAGGCAAGTCAGAGAAGGCTGTGGGGAATGCCCCTACAGTTGTTCTAGAAAAGAGTCACACAGATATAAGATAATGGAAGAAAGGGAACAGACAACAGCATCACTAGATATGGTAGAATCAATGCAGCTCAGTCGCTCAGTCTCTTAGGGTAGAAAGAAAAGAGTGAAGATGATGTTCAGATCTCCAACTTGCGGGGCTCAGGAGCAACTGCTGTGGCACTTAGTAAACCAGGAGGGGAAAGGTGACTGTGGACTGTTTCATCAAGATGGCGGGAATTGGGCTAAAATGTAACGAAGCAACATGCAGAGTGTCCTAGAAGACTGGAGAGGAAGTCAGGGATCCTCACTGGGTAGCTGTGTGACTATAAGTTACTAGGCTTTGGTGATCTCCTGTCAAAGGAGCAGGTGAAAGCAGATGACTTTTATTCATTCCTCAGCTCAGGAGACCACCACTCTAATGTTAGCAGTCCTATTTCCCCAGTCAGCAATGGAGGAAATCCAAAGAATTATCTATTCTTCTCAACACGGGAGGTAGGTGTAAATATAAGGCCAGAGAATTTGCTTCTATCCTTTCTAGAGTTTTCCCAATCATCAAGGACACTTGCTGAATCACATCCACTCCTGCACCGGAGACAACCAGAGACACTGCCTTTTGCTTTTTAGTGTAAGGTGTAGATGAAACATAGTGAGAAAGCAACTTAACTGAGGCCACTACAGGAGTTCCCCAGCCCACCCTTTCCCTTCTAGACCACACCTGTTCCATTCCTCATCTGTCCTAAACCCTGTGAGGCCACAGGACCTTTACAATCCAGATGTAAAACAGAAATGCTCAAATTTTTCAGCTCTCTCTAGAGCTTCCACTGGGCAATATAGTAAAATGAGTTCTATAACTAATGGATTGAGGGTGTAGGCACCATGTCTGCGTGGCCACATGACTTCCAAAAGGGAAGAGAAACAGATTCCAAGCCAGGATCAGGCAGGTGCAGTCAAAAGTATGAATGCTGGATGATTCACACCTCTGGCAGGAGACACCACAACGTAGCAAACCCACAGGGTAGGGCAGGGTCTCTTCAAGCAAGGATGGTTGAAGCATCCTTTATGTCCTGAGAGATATCATGGAAGGCTTGCATTACCTGCTCTTCAAGTCCTTTGGCTGTGCCCAGAACCCACATGGGAGAGCAGACACTCCAGGGAAGTACTGCAAGACAACTAGGGGGTTGACACTAAGTGAAAAATGAGTCATAAGAGAAAATTTTCTGTTTTAGCAGAAGATAACACTTATAAGGTACTTTGTATTAGAAAGAGGAGGTATTCAAAAACCATGTGTACATCACATTTGTTAACAAGGACTTCCACAAGGCAAGGAGATAGGGGATCACAGTCAGGAAGCCAGCATGCTTATCCTCTTAGAAGAGTTTTTAAAAACAGTAAAGGTTTGGTGGCATAAAGTGACAGGATGTGAGTGACCAGATAGCAGAAGTCAGAGTGATTTGTAATCACCTAATCCCTTGGAATCAAACATTATACATAGAGTTAGGGGGAGGACAACACAAAACAGGAAAAGTTCTGAGTGACACTGCAATGCTTGCAATATGGTGAGAGAATGAAGGATGAGCCTCCTAAAAGAGGAAAACAGAAATAAAGGACACAGAACACAGACTGATGACTTATCTCCAGAGGAAAACTAAGTGCAAGCCTAAAGCAAATCAAATGACGCATATGAGGCACCCATTTTAAAAAGTCCAGATGTGATCTTTTGCCTAAATCCTTCAGAAAAGTGACCTGAGATGTCACAGGGATCCAGTAGTACCCACAGATATGAATGTCTTCCCCTTGCCTCACCTGGGGCACCTCTGATATACATTGTCACCTTTCTATGTAAACACAGACAAACTAGGGAACAAGGGCAGATGAATCAAAGGAACTCAAGCTGTCCCTGCAGTCCTAGCTTGGTTTACAGATACATTCCCAGCCTGCTCAGCAGGAAGCTGAGGTCAACACGCTGGAAGATGGCACAGGGAGCTTTCCCACTGTGCTGCAATTACAAAAACACTCCGCTTTAATAACCCCAAGCCTGGGCCCTACAGAGACACACTGAGCACACTATGCCCTGGTGCTGCCTGCTGTGCTTTCCAGGAGAGCTGTGCTCGGCAGGAGCTGGGTTCACAGGTTCCTGGAAGATTTAAAATGCAGATAGGACACCTGCACTTCCACAGCACAACAGTCACTCCAGAACTGAGCCAGGAAAGGATCCTAAAAGAAAGCCTCACCTTGTTACACAGGTGAAAGGACCACTGCATCGCCGCTCAGGTTGGAGTTTCCCCAGATAGTTTTGTGATGGAGGTCTGCCATCATCCATATAGCACGCAAAGAGTATTTGCTAGGCAACAAGGCTCTATGCAGAGGATGACCTGAGAAGCAGACAAAATGATACACCACCTGGTGCACTTGTGAAAAAGTCTCGTATCCAACTGAAGATGACAACACACACATAAAATAAATATGCAAGGAGAGATAAGTAGTCAATCAATAACAAATCAAGTTTACCAAAGGAAAGCAGAAAAGAGGAGTGCACTATGAGATGAGGGGCTGAAGGACGCTGTTATGAAAAAGATGACTTTTGCTGGTCCTTAGAGGATGGTAAGTCGTGGACTGATGGTGACATAGCAGTGATCATTCCTGGCTGATGAAAACTATGAACAAGGGTGCAGAGAAGAGGGTTGCTGCCTAGAGTTCAGAGCGCTGTGGAGAGCAACTGGATGTTGCAGAGGAAGGTGAGGACCAAATGCAGAAGGCTTTGAATAGATTCCATTATCTAGGCAGGAGGGATCACTAAAGTCTGAAGTTGGGGAGTGACTTCCAAGGAGTATGAAAGGAATCATGGGTTTTTAGGACATGTCTTCCCACAAATTTTCATCAACCTTTTTATCAATGGCATAAACTTCCAAAAAGCATCTGCTCTCCCATTCTCGCTCTAAATAGCCATGGTTCCTCACATATATATCATCTATGTTTTTGAACCCAGTGTTCTTTCCAACCAAGCTAGGCACCCCAACCCCCGCCCCATTTACACGGTTTTACTCACTCACCCCTAGGTCTGGCATTTAGTCCCACCACATGGGACTTTTCAGAAACAGGATCACTTGTTCTTCACCAAATACATCATTCTGTAAAAATTCTTTCTGGCCTATGGTCAGAAGGTACTATAATCTCTTCTTTTAGGTAAAAGACTTTCAGGAAAGACTTAGAATTCAAACATACCCCTCTTTTTTCCTGTTGCTGTTGCTAACTAGTGCAAAAAGAAAATGCATGGAACAAATGATTGCCCCAAATCAAAGGGTTCCCCCAAGCAAGTGATACTCAGCATGCCACGTATTCTTCAGATAGCACCACTACAGCACATTTCAATTTGTTTTGATAACTCCAATTTTACTCGAGACAGAAAGCGGCAAGATTTTGTATGTATGTGATCAAAAAACACATAATACAAGAATGTTTTCAGCACCATAAGATATAGACTGCAGTTTGCCCAAACCAACTTCTGGAAATATCTCAAATTTTTTCTGAGATTCAGGAGGTGGGAGAGTATAAAGAGGTAGAATACCTGGAATTCTCATATTGAAGATCATATTATATTGAAAATCTAAAATTCATCAGCACTTGGGATTCCAAGCACTGGCCTGGGCTCTAACATGAAAGGGATTAAAATATAATTCCTCATTTCAAAATGCATTTGAACTAAGGGGACAAATTCAATTGCCAGGCAATTCCTTTATAGCTTTAGGAACTGCCAACTCCATGAAATGCAGCTAAATTAATAGTTTGGATAAGAGAAAAAAATTCTCAATGACTTTTATTTCTTCTATTGCTTTCTCTCAAATGTTGATGATTTGTAACAAATGAAATTCCACTGTTAAAATTAAATATAGATTGTAAAGCCAACACCATTAATCTCATTTGTTTCTATTATTATGGTATGAGCATTGGTTTGCCATCACTGTGCATGGTCTGAACTGTAACTCACGTTCCTTTTTCGTGTGTATGTTGTCTTTTTTATTAGATAAAGGCTCAACTGTAGGAGGAGGGTTTCTTAACCATTTCTGATTTCCCCATGTGGAATTTGTTGAACATTCTTTTTCTTCTCTCTCCTTCCCCAGGACCCGTAAGTGTAGTAATGATCAAGGTGTGGAACATTAAGAACCTATACTTCAGTGACTCATGCTAATTATCTTGGTGCCTTTAACAAAGTGTTGGCAACAGACATTTTTTAGTTCAATTACTTTGCGATTCCACTGCAGACAGAGTCTCACAGAGACAGCAAATTCATAGAGGTTTCTTTCTTCACCTTTCAATGCAAGAGAGATGGAATGAACCTACATGTAAATATTTTTCCCACTCTGGATTGTACTTAAAATATTTTTCCCTATAAAACAACCTCACTAATTTCAACTGTTTATCACATGCGTTAATAATTTGGATACAAGCCTTAGCTGAAGTCCACTTTTCTATTATACAGGATTTAAAAAGTCAACTATTAAAATGAATAATATAGAAAAGGTTGTAAAAAGAACATTTAGCTCCTTATAATAAAACTAATTTTCTCATTCTTCTTAGAACGTTCATTTATGTATGAAAATTTGATCTGCTAATTAAAAGTAGTCTTACCTCATTAGAATCCCAAAGAATCTCAGACAAAACTGTCAGCATTTAGTTCTCAATGCATTATGCAACTATAAAATGTATTTTTAAAAAATTCTATAACCCCACATCGTCACCAGTTCTGCTTCCCTCACAAAAGGTCTGAACCAGTGAAGATCCTGGCTATACATTTGCAATCACTGCTAAAAGGCAGAGGAAGATTGAAGAAAAATGAAACGAGAGTTTAGTGTGTCCTTTTGAGACTGTAACAAATAAGCATTTGGGAGCTCACTGGTGCCTGACATGAGATGTGAACATGGATGTGAGGAAGAAGCCAGTTCCTAATAGTCTCCTTTTGGTTTGCTCTCATTTCTGTGAGCAACTTAACTCTACCATACTAGGTCCATTCTTCATCAACAAAAGCTTTGCACATGCTTTAATCTGTACATGCTTATCTTGTAGCCCTTAAGGAGACTGCTTTCATAGTAACTTTTCATGCTCAATGGAAATGGCTCACTACCCTTTGAAAACTCATTCTCATTAACATTTCTTTCCTCCGACTTCTTTTCACCAGTTCAAGTTTAAAACTCGAACATCACATCATCATCTTTGGACACCCGGCTGGGAACACCAGACAAACTATTTAAACATACACTTTCTGTCATCACTTAAGTGAATTACATCTTGTGCTAAACGGCAAAGGAACAGTTTATGGTAAAAGCAAAGTGAAGGTACAGTGGTAATTTCTCCAACTGAAATGCAGTATCATCAATACACATTTAGGATGTCCATTAAACTACCAGTATGTCACCACCAGCCACAGGATCTCTCTGCAAAGTTCATATTATTTTTTGAACCAAATCCCTCACATAAAAAAATAGCCTTTTAAATCTACATCATTCACTCCCTTGCTCTCCCCTTCCCTGAAGGTGAAATAATTCCCATCCCGTTTTGGAAAATAAAGCATGCCTGAGAAAGAAAGATCAGTTTGATCTTTGGAACCCTGGTGCTCAAATGAGATAAGAGATTGTCTGTGGTGACGTGTCTATCAACACAATTTTTCTGTAATAACAAAAAAAGTGAATATGAATTTAGACTCATGAACTGTGAGTTAACTCTGGGATTTAAACTTTCAAATTGTGTACAACTGCAGATAGTTGACTCTAATCTCTTCTCTCAGCTCTCAATCCCCTTCCAGTGTAAGCAATCCTAAACGCATTGCTGATACGTTCTCAAGACAGGGTATATTCAAAATAACATCATCATCTTCCTTATCAGGGAGCCCCTCAGCTGCATGAATTGTCAGCTTTATCGCACCAGAGATAGTAATTAAACCTTCACCAGCGCCAGCACATGTCCCAGCACAAGAACAAGCACATAGACTCATAGTATGTGATGCTTATTAACTAGAAAATAAAAGCTCTGTTAAAAGAATATGGCTGACAGGAGAAAAGAAGGCTAAATAAGTCCATGCTTTATTGCTACATGTGTTTTTAAAGAAATGCCTATTGTACTGTGGAGTAGGTAACATTTCCCAGTATGTTTGAAATCATTCACTGAGCACCATATGGTGCAGTAATGTCACTGAACGGTGGGACACAAATCACTCACAATCCATTTCACTGTACACTCTTATTTGTTTAAAAAAGCAAAACTATTCTGGAATGCAACACTGCCATTTGTTACCCTTCAGAAAGAATCAAGATAGGCTGACCATTAGTGATGCTGTTTATTTTTACATAGGAAGCTGCAGAAGAAGCACATGTGAAAAGGATGCCCTTCAGGAAAAGATATCAAAGTTAGTCAATGCATGGGAATGGGGCAGACCATGGAGGGGGAACTGAGATTCCATTTGCATGGCCCCCAAACTAAAGCAAACCACTGGCTCCAAGACAATAGAGTTTGACACTCATTGAAGTGGGCAAAGAGACCATTTGCTCAAAAGAAATATGAATGGATTGAGTGTATAAAAATATTAAGGCAGGGCACAGTGGCTCACAGTTGTAATCCCAGCACTTTGGGAGGCCAAGGCAGGGGGATCCGTTGAGGCCAGAAATTTGACACCAGCCTGGGTAAAATAGTGAGAGTGCATCTCTACAATGTGTTTTAAATTAGCTGTGTGTGGTCACAATTGCCTACAGTCCCAGCTACTTGGGAGGCTGAGGTAAAAGAATTCCTTCAGCTCATGAGTTCAAGGCTGCAGTAAGCTAGGATTGTGCCACTGTATTCCAGCCTGGGTGACAGAGCAAGACTCTGTCTCTTGAAAAGAAAAAATATAATAAAATATTAGAGCATTTGGCCTATTATGAAATTGAGTGCTTATTCATTTCCTTTCTGAAACTTCAGGTTCAAATATCAAACAATGGCTATGTAGGATAAGCCCAGCTGCTTCTCTGTAAAAGTATCATAACCACCCAAAATATACAAGGTTGATTCAACATTAGAGTCAAAAACTAGATCCAGGCATGATGGCTCATGCCTGTAATCCCCACACTTTGGGAGGCCAAGGTGGGTGGATTGCTTGAACTCAGGAATTCAAGACCAGCCTGGGCACATGGCAAAACCCTGTCTCTACCAAAAATACAAAAACATAACCAGATATGGTAGTGCATGTCTGTGGTCCCAGCTACTTGGGAGGCTGAGGTGGGAGGATCGCTTGACCCCAGTGGGTGAAGGTTGCAGTGAGCTGAGATCACACCACTGCACTCCAGCCTAGGTGACAGAGTGAGACTCCATCTCACAGAAAACGAAAACTAAACCAAACCAAAACAAAACCTAGAGATGAGCCAAATCAAATAATATATCTTCCCAAGTCCTTATCAAATGGTCAGGGTGAGGGAGAAAAGTACAGGGAGTAGCTAGACACAGATCAGAGGCTAAGATCAAAGACCTAAAGAGCAGATGCCTCCATGTCATGATGATTCCCCTGTAATCCACCCAATTAGACAACAATTCAATGCTTACCCTTGTTTGGTTTTATTCAAAGGGACAATAAATCCACAGGTCCTAATTAAGAGGATGGATTATAAAACTGTCTTTAAACAGATACAGCTAATGGGACATTATGTGGAAATACCGTAATACGCAGAAAGGCAAATAAAACTAAAAGCACACCAACAAACAAGAAAACCTCTAGGACCCAGAATTGTATGATGGTGCACAGGCAATGGCCAGAGAAACAGACTATGAGAGTTATGACCTGGACATTTTTTTTTTCCTGTGAGTCTTCTGAAGTCTTGATAGCTACAAATGCATAACAAACCATAACTTGGTACAAGTTCTTCTTATCAAATCAGGAAAAAATAGATCCTCAGCCATGTCCTTCCCTCCTCTTCTATAGCAGGTGTTTACTAGACAAAGGCTTGATATCTAGTCATAATTCTCTATGAGCTTTGCATATCTCTAACATCCTCTTTCCCATTATATTTTTTTAAATGATAATCTCAGCCCAACACAAACCAAAATACAGAATATCATCAAATGCAAGAGAAGGCACTGTTATAAGTCATCTTGGCCTAGAAGTAGGAACACTGTTATTTTTCTTTTCTATATTAATGGGACCCAGGTGTTATAATTACGATTAAGAGGTGGCAATCCAATGAAGCATATGAAGTATGAAGCATAAATCAGAACATATCTAAAATGCTATGTTCTCCATCTTTGCTATCTGAAAACTTTTTTCTTTTTTCTGTTTTTTTTTTTTTTTTTTTTTTTTTTTTTGCAGTGGCACAATCATAGCTCACTGCAACCTTGAGGTCCTGGGTTCAAATAATCGTCCTGCCTCAGCCTCCCAAGTAGCTATGACTAAAGCACACACTACTATGCCCAGTAAATAATTTGCTTTATTTTTTGGTAGACATAAGGTCTTGCTATATTGCCCAGGATGGTCTTGAATTACTGGCTTCAAGAAATCCTCCCACCTTAGCCCTACAAAGTGCTCAGATTACAGGTGTAAGTCACCATACCCAGCTTTAAACTACTTTTTTAAAGAAATTAAAAATAAATTTTGTATGAAATGTCTTAAGTACACTGTAAGTAATTGTATATAAATTATCCATGGCTATCTTCAGATGTGGTTGACTAAGTTGTTTTACCACTTACTTAGTGACTACATTTATTCAGCCCATTTCCATGAAGGATAGAAACTATGATTAAGCTACAGCCATTGTTGTAACCAACTATTGTTAGAAAACTATTGTGGCATTTGACTCCATACCAACAAACAGAATAGATTCAATGGCCTCAGCATCGTTTTCATGTTTATTTCATTTCCATGCCTAAAAGTTACTTTCATTATTTGATTCCTTTTTTTTTTTCTTTTTTTAGCTAACAGGAAATAAAGAAGAAGCTGACAGACTGTTAAGAAATATATACAACATTCAAACAGCACAAATATAAGTGAACCATAAAAATCTCAAGAAAATTACCATTTTCTCAACAACAGCTTTAATTTTAAATACTTAATATTCATAGGAAATCTCCTAGACACAATTACATTGACAAGGCTTTATACATTTCAAAGGAATATGACAGAACACTTAGTTAAATGTTATATTAAAGATTCATTGTAAATTAAATATTAAAAAGTATTCAACAGATCCAAGTGTGGTTCAAATCCATCTGTTACTACAAACTATTTTTTCTTTATTTTAGCATTGCCATATGCCATGGCAGAGCACCCAAGCTTTTCTTGATTTTCCGTTTGAAAACCCTCCTTCAAAATGAGTAGCCATGGTTAATCCATGGTATTTATTCTTCACTGTAGATGATCAGAGTCCTATTTCACTAGGTTCACGTTTGAAAGACCACAGATACAATTTAGAGAAAGCCTTTACCCCAAAAGTATTAGCTTCTTAGAAATTCTTCATAAAATGTCTATCACCAAATTGGCCTCAAGTTATAAGAAACATGAAGAAAAGAAAGAAATGGAAGATCATATATAATACTTCCAAGAGTGGGAAAGAAAAAAATGCAGGAAGGAGAGAGGATCCAAAGGTACAGGAAGAAGAGAAAATTGCGACACAGAAAATAAGTGAGTGGGTTTAATTCTCCATTCCTTACATCATGGACAATCTGGTTACTGAACAGATGCAGAAAGCCTGACATGGGAGGAGCTAATGAAATCCCTACCAAAGCAAAGCTCAGGAGACATAGGTCTGCTCAGTATAGCCTGTTCTGAGGGGAAATAAAGACAAAAAGCGAGACAAACTACAATTATCTATAGATCATTCCACAGTCACCATCATGCCTACTCCCAGAGAGGTTGTACACAAAGAAAACAAACTAGAAGAGAAAAAAGAGCTCCACAGGACACATCTATGCATGGACAAGGCCAACTAGACTAAGTCCCAGCACTCTCGGGCCAAGTCAAGAGGTGAAAACCGTGGGCACATGAGATTCACAAACTTAATATGGATTCAGGCCTTCTCTGACAGAGGCAAGAAGCATTTCAGGAAATAAGAACTCTTGTTCAACCTTTCTTCATAAATCTTCCATATTAGTGTTTTCCACTTAATTATAAAACCACTATCTCTGAAATGTGTATATACTTGAATTCTGCTCCAAAAGGTCCTAACATCTGATTTAAAAGAATATCATTCTATCTGTTAATGTCAATAAAATTAATTCAAAGTATGGCTCAACTCTAGATGCTGAGAATGCAAGGACAAATGGTATAGGAGGCCTGGACTCCATGTGATTTTTGATCTTAAAGAACTCATCCTCTAGGGAGAGAGACTACCTGAGAGATAGGTGATTTAACTACAGTATACTCACCACCAACACTGTTTCTCTCCACTTTAAAATTGTACATCATTAGTACAATGTGTTTGAAGGTAAAGAAATATTACCTATAATACATATAATTATATAATATGATATAGTCTTAGGTCAGACTGCCATATTTAATATGATAAAGTCTTAGGTCAGACTGCCATAACAACATACCATAGCATGGGCTGCTTAAACCATAGAAATTAGTTTTCTCATGGTTCTGGAGGCTGGAAGTCCATGATTAGGGTGCTAGGATGGTCAGGGTTGGTGAAGGCTCTGTTCCTGGCTTGCAAACAGACACCCTCTCACTGTGTCCTTACATGGTCTTTCCTCCATGGGTAAGCATGGAGAGAGAGGAAGCTTTCTACTGTCTCTTGTTCTAAGGGACCCAATACCATGAGGGTACCACTGCAGGACCTCATCTAGACCTAATTACCTCCCAATGGCACCACCTTCAAATAAATCCCATGGTGGGTGAGGGCTTGAACATGAATTTTAGAGAGACACAAATATTCAGACCATAACAAATATATAAGAGACATAATACATATTATTTATATATATTTAACATAATATACAATTGAATTATAATGATCTATATTATCTTAAATTTACATTTCTTAGGTAATATTAAAATTTTAATTTATATTAAATTTCCTGAGTATGATACGATAGGGTGGTTACATAATAGAATGTCTGTTTTTTGCAGGGAATATAGGCTGAAGTATAACGGTAAAGATATCTGAAACTATCTTTAAAATGGCTTAAAAGTATCAGAGAGAGTGTGTGTGTGTGTATGTGGGTGGGTGTGTGCACATGCGCACATGTGTGCACGTGTGTTGGGGGGTGGAAAATACTGCAAAATGTCAGTAATTGGTGAACCTGGACAAGGAGCTCTAAAACCAGTTTGTTATTCTATTGTTTCAGCCTCTCTACAGGTTTGAAATTTTTCAAAGTAAAATTGAGAAAAACAGCAAATTAACCAAAATAATGTTTTCAATCTAAATAAAACTCATTATAGTTGTACAAGGTTTAAGTTCTTTCTTTTGCCAGGCATTTGGAAATATGTCACTTAATGGACATAATTTGACCTGTTTTGTTTCACCATGAGCTTTCCCACATTATTAAAGCACTTCTAATTAAAAACAAAGGTAGGCATGGGCATACTTTACAAGAAACCTGCTTGCTAATAAATTAAAAATAGAGCGACATATAGAGAAGACGCATAGAGAAACAAACGAGGGAAAGAGAAAGCAAGGAGCAAAGGGCCTTGTAAATGACTTATGTCTGTCCAGCCTTTTTGTTCTGTCCCACACCGCATGACAAGATGATTAACTGGTTTGACTCATTTGGTAGAAAAAGCTAAGGAGACCAATCAGAGCCAGTGGAAGCAAACTCCAAGGCTCCAGCAGCCCAAAGAACTGTCATTATAAACTCACTCTTCTTGCCTACTCTGTTTTATGTATGTCTCTGACTAATGCCATATTAAAGTTTTGACTTCACTATTTTTATATTTGCCTTATTATACCATTACAGAAACAGAAGTGAAGTATTTGAGAGTTTACACAGTTGAGATATACATGTTCAATAGTTCTATTATGTTCCTAATAATTACAAATGCTCTTCCTCCTCTGGAAAATTGTAGGGGCACATTCCCACATCTGCCATCAACACACTAGTCCCCAACATGATTCATTTGTGCTTATGTTTTCATCTGGGGAAGACCTGGGTTCCTTTCAATACAAAAAAAAAAAAAAAAAAAAAGCATATCTAAAATCAATCTTTCTTTCTTCCTGTAGAGAGGAAATAATAAATTGAAAAAAATAGAAGTTTAATGGCAGACGGGAATTGTGGAAGGGCATGAAAGCATGGGAAAAGGGAAGAGAAGGTAAAAATTCACATATCACTCTTTCAATAAACAGGCAGGTAGGTGGGTGGGTAGAAAGCAACATGTACTAATTCTAGATGATGCTCTAGAAGTTGTGAAGAGAAGCAGAAAAGTACCCCATGATCATTTTGGAAATGCTCTATATCCCCTGAGAGATTCATAATGAACAGCAGTATATGAGAGGTTCTATGAAGTTCTTCTGTAACAAATTACTTGTATGATTTTAAGAGATCTGCAGCCTGTTGTTACTTCCATTAACTAAATTAGAACCACTAGAGTCATGTCAAATTGTTACACATTTCAAATTATTAATCGTATCCCACTTGGAGTTGTAGAAAAGATTATACAATAGAATGACCTCTATTATGACATGAGCTAAGAAAATAATTTCCATTAATATTAGGTGATTAGGGTTTGATCAGGCTGTCTACCATACAACGAAGAATATGTAATATATCTTAGACGATGGTAATCATGCCACAATAGCCCTGTTTTTGTTTTTCAACTGTTTTTCAATACATTCCCAATTATATCCATAGCCTCTTAATTATGCAGGGGAAGAAGGATCTAGAATGCACATTATCCAGCATCCTAAATTGTTGGACCATTGATGAATCATTCACTTAGTAAATAGGTTGTGGGCGTTTAACACTGCTGTAGCTGAATCTAATGATATACATGATAGACACAGCCTTTGCACACAAAGACTTTACAGGAAGGGTAAGTGGACAATTATGTAAGCAAATGGAGGACATTTTGATAGATGAGCTGACAAAACAAATAGAAAACAGAAAACTCTCACCAGTTCTGGAGAGTCAAGAAAAATACTGCCTGAGAAGTTACATCTAACCTGAGACCTGAAGATCAAGTGTAATTAGCCAAAATAAAGTGGCTTATGTTTGGAGTGGAGTGCGAGCAGGTATGCATGTAAAGTGCATGCACAAGCCCATGTGACAAGAGAGAAATGGGATGCTGGGGCACACGGAAGAAGGTCCTTGGCATCTTGAAGGAAGGGTAAGGAACAAGGAAAACCAGTGAAAAAATAGGAACCTATGTGCCCTCAAACACTCCAAGATGCCTGGTTTAGGAAAAAAAAAAAAAATGCAATTAGTTCACTTAAATGGGGTTTAATTCCAAGAATGCCTACATTTTGGCCAAGCATCCCAGGAATCCATATGGGATCACCTCTTTCCTCTCTCTCTTTCCCACTCTGCCCAAATCCATAATATTTTGGGAATAGTGAATAGGTTGTTAAATGTCTTATAATTTGTTTCAGTGACTTACTATGGCTAGGGATTTACTGTGTCTTACTTATTCTTCTGTTTCTTTCCTCCCCCCAAAATGTGGGCAGTTCTTTCACTGCCCAGTTAATATAAACCACAGGTGAAACCATTCAGGTCAGGGCTTCTGCCATGTTATTTTTTCATTCAACTCTCAATATTTTTCTTAATAAAATGCACTCAAAGCATTAACTAGAGCTAAGCCTAGCTTTCCTATAGAAGGAAAAACTATTTTATTTAATACCAGGATTCTATTCCCATTCAGTGATACCCTTCCCCATTTCTCCTGGTACCTGGTATCTACAGGAATTATACCTACCATCTTTAGCTTACATTTCCTCTGCCTGCAAGTGACCACTTAACTGTGTTATCCTTCACAGTTGCATTTTTTTTTTTTTTTTTTTTTCAGGGGCTGGCGTGAAGGCCTAAAAGATAATCCTCCAGTGGCAGAATTTTGGACAAAACAGTGGTAGGAAAAGAACCGTGTGACGGTACATGTTGTAGGGGCTTCCAGTTGGAATCTTTTCTTAAAACTGTTTTTCATGTATTGGTTTTCTTCAGATACCAATATATTTTGGAATTATTGCTATATTAGTTCGCAGAGATCTTCATCCTCTGAGACAGTTACATAGCCCTCCATTGTGAGAATGTACAAAAGTTAACCCAACCTCTCTCCTACTGAAGATAGAAGACTGTGTAAAAAATATCTATGTATCTGCTCAGTTGTGCAAAATGAAACACAGGAGGGATATACCAGACACTAATGAGATGGGCTACACCTAGGAGATAATGGGAATGGAATGGTAAGAATGAGCAATCGGGATTGAGGCAGAAAGGATGGGAAAGAGGTATTCTCTGAGTATAACTTCTCATGTATTTCTGACTTCAGAACTATGATCATATTTCACACATTATATAATAATTACAGATGAGAAGATGACATACCACCCACAAATGAAACTAACTCTATTATAAATGCCTAGCATGATCCACACTGAAATGCTGAGATAATCTATATGACCTTGGAAATACTAAATTGACTCTATGAAGACAAAAAGAACTTCACACAAATAGATTTTCTTTCACAGGGGTATGGGTTAGAAATTTCAACACTACTTTTCTGTATTCCTCAATTAACAAATAAGCAAGCATATCATTTATAATGGTAGCCAACTTCCACAATGGAAAAGAGTTAGAAATAAAGAAATACGGAAGGGGTAGGTTTTTATTATGTTAAACTGAAATTAGAGGTACTGGGATAAATTTGTGGATTTTAATAAATATACTGATAGGTATGGAAATATATACAAATGTGTGTATATATGTGTATGTGTGTGCACATATATGCATGTACATTTTCTAGTTCTGTTCACTGAGAAGGCCTGAAACCAATGTTACTCCAATAACAATAACATGCCTTACTGCCCCCCGACCATGGTTTCCAAATACTCTTCTGTAATAAAAGAAACCAGGAATCACTGGTAAAACACCCTCATTCCAGGGTCAGAGCAAGCAAAGCACAAGATGAGCCTGGAATAGCCTGTGGTATTATAAAATAGGAAAAGTGCTTTAGAAAATGATGGGGACATCAAAAGAAGACAGCAGCTAATTCCAGGGGCCTCATAGCAGGCAAATATGGGATAATTTTGACCAACAGAATACATAATGACAGCAATGAAAACTTAACCAAAAGCATAATAATCCGTGAGTTCATGCTAATATAAAGAAATAAAGTATAAGAGAAAGCATGTCTTTACCATAGAGTAACAAGTGACAAATGCAGAAAGAATAACGAAAATTTATGTATTTTTCTCATCATTTTATTTTTGAGACAAAGTCTCGCTCTGTCACCCAGGCTGAAGTGCAGTGGCATACTTAAGCTCATTGCAGCCTCTGCCTCCTGGGTTCAAGCGATTCTCCCAAGCTTAGCTACTTGGGGGCTGAGATGCCTGGCTAATTTTTATGTTTTTTATTAGAGGCAGAGTTTTGCCATGTTGGCCAGGCTGGTCTCAAACTCCTGACCTCAAGTGATTCTCCCGCCTCAGCCTCCCAAAGTGCTGGGACTACAGCCATAAGTCACGAGGCCCAGCCTAGAATAATAAAATTTAAATGTCACCATTTGGCAAAAAACACAGTATTAACTATTTAAGGAAAGAATCATCACTAGATGCTAAAGTTAATGGGAAAAAGAATAAAGAGAAACAATATTTTATGTATTCTTAAAGTATAACCATATGATAATTACAAAGGGAAAATTGTAACTTCTAAATTACAAATGGAAAAATAAGCTTACAGGGGAGAAACCTGGCAGATAACATATTAACCAAATGACTTGGTTTAGCATCACCAGTAACGGGACAAATTAAGATTGTGCCTCCTAATATAATGCAGAGAAGACCACAATATATCTGTGCTATGCATAGTGAAAATGCACAATCTAAATACAACTCTGAAGAAATACCAGAGATGCCCCAGTGGACATATAGTTTATAATATGGTTTGGCTCTGTGTCCCCATTCAAATCTCATCTTGAATTGTACTCCCATAATTCCCATGTGTTATGGGAGGGACCCAGTGGGAGATAACTGAATCATGGGGGCAGTTTCCCCCATATTGTTCTTGTGGTAGTGAATAAGTCTCACAAGATCTGATGGCTTTATCGGAGTTTCCACTTTTACGTCCTCATTCTCTGTCTGCTGCCAGCCATGTAAGATGTGACTTGCTCCTCCTTGCCTTCCACCATGATTGTGAGGCTTCCCCAGGCACATGGAACTGTAAGTCCAAATAAACCTCTTTTCTAAACTGCCCAGTCTTGGGTATGTCTTTATCAGCAGTGTGAAAATGGACTTATACGGCCTGTAAAATAACAGGCTAATATGCTTCCAAAGTTTTGACGTCATTAAATATAAAAACAGATGAAGGAACTGTTCCAAATTAGAGACTAAGACTACAACAACATGCAACACATGATCTGGGACTGGACTCTGGACCAGAGAAAGGATATTAGTAGGAAAATTGCCAAATTAGAAATACGATTTGTGGATTTACGGGTTGGTGAACCAAGACTGGCTGGTCACCTATTTTTATAATTAAGGTTTTGGAAACACAGCCATTACTATTCTTTTAAGTATCTTTCATAGCTACTACAACAACAGAAATGAGAGATGAGATGAAGAACTTACAGCCAACAAAGCCAAAAATATTTATTCTCTGGCCCTTTACTGAAAAGGCATACTCATCTCTGAATTAGAAAAGAGTATTGCATCATGTTAATTTCATGATGTTGATAACTGCATGTGGTTCTTGAAAATGTCAGTTTGGGAAATCTGAGAGACAGATTTACAGGAATTCTGTTTTTGTAACTGTTTTGTAAGTCTGAGAATAATTCAAAATGAAGAATTTAAAAATCATCTATACCTTAGAGCCTAATTATTTCCATTGTCAGAATGGTCCAGTAATTTGGCTCACTGCATTAAAGTTCAGGTCTTCATTGCCCCTGGTGAGACACAGCTACCCTCACAGAAAGCTAAATACGGAAATGCAAAACCTATGCACTTAGCTAGAAAGTGTTCCACCCAGAAGGCACTTTATGGTTACCATTTATTCTGTGTCAGGCTTTGGGCTAAGTGCTTTACACCTATTTTCTTGTAAGGAAGTACATTTGCAAAAAGGAAAATCCATTTACTTAAAGAGTACTAATTCCATAAAAACACTTTTACGAGCTAGTAAAGTGAACAGGCAAGGGCTACAGAGGAGTGGCATGAGACAGTTGACTCACTTGTGAAATGCAACTTGTGAAAGAGTTATTTTTAGCAAAATTCCTCCACATCCAACATCCCAACCATATTAATGGAGGTTTTCTGTCTCTATTATATTTTCCTATAAAGAAACTTAGATCATGTCTGATACTCCAGATTAATACTATAACCCATCAAATCAAAGATATTACTGAATGTAAGATGCATCAAGATTTTATTTACCACTAATTGCAAAAGGTTTACCAATTTTAATTGGAAGATGCCACCAATAACAAATAATTGCAAATTCAAAACTTAAAATGAAAAGTTGTGTACCCTCGAATAAAATGCAATATAGCACATAATTGATATACGGTCAATATGCATTTTTTGAAGCATCTCTTACTCATTTGGGTTGTTCTAGGTAGAATTATATTCGAGGCCTAATAACTGAAGCAGATGGCCAGTTAAAGCTGTTGCTAAACTTCACACTATTGAAAATGGTGGACAAGGCTGGAAAATTTCGTCTGTGAGGAACGAAAGACAAATTGCATAAGTGATTCTGAGAACCCAAACTGCCTCCTCCAGACTCGGGTGGCTGCAAACTAATCACCTCCTCATGCATCTGTGCATTTCCATTAGTGCTTTACTACTGGTGTCAATGATAGTCAATACCCCACCAAAAAGAAATCACTCCATTAGTGAGGGAATTCTTAGCATTCAGAGTTGACTTCCTGAAGGTCTCTGAGATAGGACACTTAGATGATGGCTACATTTTTGTGACTTTTGTCCTGAATGTGTGTTGTCTCATAGAGGTTACACAGCCTTAACATAAGGTCACATTGCTCAATTTATTTTATTTACTGTTCACTTTAAAATCAAGGACAGCCATGAGATTCCATAGTTAGGTCTTCTTAGACATCATACAGTCCATCCTTTTTTTCCTATAAATGAGTTGACAGAGCAGAGAAAGGTGACAGTATTTGCATGAAGAAAGTGGATAAGGTAGACTGGAACAGAGTCCAGACCAGAACCCAGGTCCCCTAACTCCCAGTCCAAAGCTTTTCCCATTTCATTATGCAGATGATTGAACCTTGTTTAATATTTGCAACTGCCCTGAAACTCCCTCATCACCCATATCCCATTATCACAATCCTGGCAAGCATGCTGGTTTTCAGACATTTTGGCATCCATTAAATTTATTTTCCTTCTTCAAAAATGAGCCCAAATGTGCTTTTGATGTTTGAGAGTATACATATTTTAAAAATCTTTTAAAAGCAACTTGAATAAAAATAAAGCTATCTTAAGCAAGAGTAATTTTGCAATAGTGTTCCAATCACAGTTCTCCCATCTGTGGAAACCAAGCAGAAAACACAGTAGGAGTTTTAAACTACACATTGTCAGTAGCTGCAATGTGCATTTTTAAAAAAATATATTGCCAATTTCATATCAGTTCTTGGAACATACATTCGTATGGATATAGCCACAATTTGCATCTGCCACCATGCCCATATAGTTTCCCAGACTCCTAAAATACGTACTCACACAGCAGAAATTAATAGATTGAATTCAAAGATGCACATACTTGACTTACAACACAGCTGTAGTTGACATGCAGACACACGGAACACAGAAGACAATTTTCCTTCCAAGTAATGACTGGTAACCTATAGACAATGCACTAAACAAGACAGATTATAGAATTCTGGAACACACTCAGCATTCCAGAGAATATGCCGAGCTGTGCATCGAGCCAATCAGCAGCTCAGCAAAGCCCAAGACCAGAGCCCACATCTTCCATAACTCTGATTTCATGAAGTTCACAAAAGCTGCCTTAAAGGAAGAAAGCATTTGACAAAATGTAGGATAGATTATCTAATGAAAGCCCTCCCTACAAAAGTGAAAGGTTCTAGTATGAATTACAGGAATTCAATATGTTACAACCTTCTGGAAAGGTGATTCACATTTGCATGTAAAAGGAAATCAGAGACAATACTGATGTTGGGACATGGTGAGATACACACAGCATCTAAACAAGACAGATTATAAAATTCTGGAACACACAGATTATAGAATTCTGACCAGAGTTTGATAAATGAGCTGCAGACAGAACTCTCAATGACAGGGAAAGAAACTATTAAATGGCATAGGAACGTGAAAAAATCCTCTAGAAGAAACCAGATTTCTAGTGCATTATTATTTGTGTTTGCAAACTAGAATAATTGCAAGTAATTCAGAAAAAAAGGAAACTCTGAAACTCTATTCCGTTTCTGCAACTGTTTTGTAAGTCTGAGAATAATTCAAAATGAAGAAATTAAAAGCATCTATACCTGAGAGGCTAATTATTTCCATTGTCAGAATGGTCCAGTAATTTGGCTCACTGCATTAAAGATCAGGTCCGCATTATCTAAAAATCTAGATAGTAAGCAAAGATCTGGGGGCAGGGGCCCCACTTCCAGGCTTTCATGGTACAATAATAATCAGTATTCATACTTTTAGACCCTAAAATTTTGAATCCTCATATAAAAATACATCTTTTTAATGAACGTGATGTAGAATACAGTTTGAATAAACTACTGTACTCAATGCTGAGGGGCTAAAAAAATATATGGGACATAAAACAGATATTCAAAGAAAAGAGAAACTTTATTTCACCGTATTTTGCAAAATTAAGTAATTCATGTATGGTGTAAGTGGAAACTTTAGTAATCAGATTATTCGATTAATCAGAATGTCCCATGTCAAAGAACATTGGTGTTCACATACGTGATTGTCACAACACCCACAATCCCCTTACACAGAACCTTTGATAACATTGTGATGGTCCACGAATAAAGATACATTCAAAGAGACTTGTATTCTAAAGGGGTGATGAAGTCATTGCATCTCATGGTTTGGCAATCACATGGAAGCTGGTAGATGGGTGAAGAATTTGTTTTGAGAGACTTCACAGTCTGAGGAAGAAAAGCAGCCACAAGGTCACACTGGCCCGATCTTTGCTAAGTGTTAAAACAAAATATTTGCATTCAAAAGAAATATACTACTTTTTTA
>NW_016803991.1:2230906-2236614 GCF_001698545.2 Rhinopithecus bieti
TACCTATGTTTTCTTCTAGGGTTTTTATGGTATTAGGTCTAACATTTAAGTCTCTAATCCATCTTGAATTAATTTTGTATAAGGAGTAAGGAAAGGATCCAGTTTCAGCTTTCTACTTATGGCTAGCCAGTTTTCCCAGCACCATTTATTAAATAGGGAATCCTTTCCCCATTTCTTGTTTTTGTCAGGTTTGTCAAAGATCAGATGGTGA
Source organism: Rhinopithecus bieti (assembly GCF_001698545.2). Lineage (NCBI taxonomy): Eukaryota > Metazoa > Chordata > Mammalia > Primates > Cercopithecidae > Rhinopithecus > Rhinopithecus bieti. Next base: position 2,231,118 of record NW_016803991.1, read on the forward strand.
TAGATGTGTGGCATTATTTCTGAGGGCTCTGTTCTGTTCCATTGGTCTATATGTCTGTAATCTGTTTTTGTCTTTTTTTTTTTTTAAGACAGGGTCTTGCTTGGCCATCCAGGTGGAGTGCAGTGGTGCAATCACAGCTCATTGCACCGTCGAACTCCTGGGCTCAAGTGATCTTCCTGCCTTAGCCTCCTGAGTGCATGGGACTACAGGTATGAGTCACCAGGCCTGGCCCAAGACTTATAGTCTCTATGGCCATTTTTCTGTCTGTACCTTATCTACTCATGGCAATCATAACTGTTAAATACACCAATTCTTAACTCATTCATATAAAAACCCAGTGCCAACAAAAGCTTACGTGATATTGGCTCCACACAAATACCAAATAATACAGTACTAGTTTCAATAATTTTATAAATAGGAAAACATAAATTACAGTCAATGGATATAATTGTGTGTCTCAGAAATATAAGAATGTCTCATAAGAATTGGAATGACTGGAACATTCCTTGAAGGAGGCATGAATATTGGACTATGATTTAAATACATGATACAGCAGACAGGAATGGGAAACTTTTTTTACGTTCCAGGGTACATGTGCAGGATACGTAGATTTGTTAAATAGGTAAACATGTGCCATGGTGGTTTGCTGTACCTATCAACCCATCACCTAGGTATGAAGCCCAGCATGCATTAGCTATTTTTCCTGATGTTCTCCTTCCCTCTGTCCACCACCACTAAACAGGCCTCAGTATGTGTCATTCCTCTTCCTGTGTTCTCATTGTTCAGCTCCCACTTTTAAGTGAGAACATGCGGTGTTTGGTTTTGTGTTTCTGTTAGTTTGCTGAGGATAATGGCTTCCAGCTCCATCCATGTCCCTGAAAAGAACATGATCTCATTCTTTTTTATGGCTGCATAGTATCACATGTTGTATATGTACATTTTCTTTATCCAGTCTATCATTGATGGGCATTTGGGTTGATTCCATGTCTTTGCTATTGAGAATAGTGCTGCAATGAACATATGCGTGCATGTATCTTTATAATAGAATGATTTACATTACTTTGGGTATATACCCAGTAATGGGATTGCTGGGTCAAATGGTATTTCTGGAAACAGGGAGCTTGTTCTAAAAGTCTAGATAGTAAGCAAAGATCTGAGGGCAGGAGAAATTTTTCCCAGTGCTCTAAATTTGATATAAATATGGGAAGATGTTGTTATAAATGGCAGTAACTTCCCATTGATGTGGAAGTCACTCACATGGGAATCTTACTTGCTTTTGTTTTTCACTACCAAGAAGGTAATAAGCGAAAAACAAGAGAGAAGGAAGGGAGGATGAAAGGATGGAGGGAAGTTAGATAGCTTCTAGTCAGCAAAAGCATGTTTTCAATGAAAACAGGTGAAAATTTGACTCAGAGGATCATGCCATCAGCCAAACCTTATATACAATTGGCTTTACTTATTCACACAACTGATTCTTGGTGGTAGGGGCTGGAGGGTTGAATTTACCAGGCACCATTCTAGGTTTCAGCAATAGAGCATTCAAATAACTCAAGTTTCTACTCCCTCAAACTTGTAACCTAAGAGGAGATATAGACTAGGAAATAAGGAAAGTCAACACAGTAATATTCAATAATATCCATTATGGGGGAAATAAGAGGGTAAAATGAGACTTCACAAAATTAGAATTAACTGGCTTTGGTAGGTCAGCAAAGGCCCCATCATCCAATCTGAGACCTAAGACGTGGTATAGGCAAGAGAGAAGCAAAGGGAAGGGAAAAGTGTTGCAATCCAATATTCATCATGCCCAGTAGTCTGGGGTTAATGAGCAAAGCTTGTTAGCGGGACAAATGTAATCCAGACTGTTGTGACATCAAGTGAGAAAACGAAACAGGTCAGAATAAAGCCAGAGGAAAGCAGCAGCTGTCATTCAGACACTTGTCAGGTATTTGACTTTTTTCTGGTGGTAACAAAGCCATTAATTAAAGGAATTTAAGCTGGGAAATCACATCATTAGATTTTTTACATTAGGATGATCCTTTCAGATGCAGTGCAGAGAGGAGGGAAATGAAACTGGTTACCTGGAAAATCAATTAAGAGACTAGATGAACAAGAGATGATGGCAGCCAAAAGAGAAACACAGTAGTCCTCCCTCATCTGTGGTTTCTTTTTCCACAGTTCATTTACTCGTGGTCAATCTTGGTCTGAAAGTGTTAAATGAAAACTTCCAGAAATAAAAAAAATATATATTTTAAAGCAGTATCGTACTCTGGGCAGATGGTGAAATCACATGCAATACCAATCTGTCCCACCCAGGACACGAATCATCTCTTTGTCCAGTGGATCTATGCTGTTAGTGCTCACCACCCATTAGTCACTTAGGAACCATCTCAGTTCTCAGACCGACTGTCACAGTATCACAGAGCTTATGTTCAAGTCACCCTTACTTTACTTCATAATGGCCTGAAAGTGCAAAAATAGTCATGCAGGCAATTTGGATTGGCTACAGAAAAGCTGTGAATTTCTTCCTTTAAGTGAAAGGGTTAAAGTTCTCAGTTGAATAAGGAGAAGAAAAAAAACCCCACATCTTTGTTGATGTTGTTATGGTAAGATCTATGATAAGAATACACCTTCCATCCACGAAATTGTCAAGGAAAAAGAAATTCATACTACTTTTGCTGTCATGCCTCAAACTGAAATATGAATGGCCACAGACCATGATAAGTGCTCAGTTAAGATAGAAAAGGTATTAAATTTGTGGGTGGACGTCGTGAACAAAAATGTGTTGCAACTGGTGACAACAGGGCTCAGGACTATCCACAGTTGGATGCCTAAAGGCATCCAATGGGGGTTGCAGAATATATTCCCCAAAGATAAGGAGGGAGTACTGTAGCAGTAAAGGGAGTAGAAAAAAATGTGAGGAAGCTCGTAAGTGTTTAAAGAGAGAATTTTATCACAATTTATTATGTAGCTATATACTGAGCGCTGATCACATTTCTGGAGTAGCTTCGTATGGGGGAAACAGGCAGACGAGGCAAAGTAGGCTCCCCTACACTGACAGAATAAGGGTCTTAGTCCATTTGTGCCACTGTAACAAAATACCCGGGACTGGGTAATTATAAAGGAAAGATAGCTGGGCATGGTGGCCCACCCCTATAAACCCAGCTACTTGGGAGTCTGAGGCAGGAGAATTGTTTGTATCAGAGAGGCAGAGGTTACAATGAGCTAAGGTCATGCCACTGCACTCCAGCCTGAAGTCTGGGGAGTCCAAGATCAAGACTCCCCAGGTTCAGTGTCTGGCGAGGGCCCCATCTCTGCTTTCAAGACAACACCTTGTAAGCCAACCCTCAAGAGGGGAAAACTGTTTTCTCACTTGATGGAAGGGATGAAAGAGCAAAAGGGGTCTAGCTAGCTCCATCCAGCCCTTTTATAAGGTCACTAATCTCATTCATGAAGGCTCCATCCTTATGACTTAATCACTTCCTAAGAGCCCTGCCTGTAAATATGACCACATTGGTGACTATGTTTCAACATATGAATGTCAGAATGACACATTCAGACCATGTCAGTAAGAGAGTCAAAGAATTGGAAATAAGACCCAGTGTTAATAGTGGCACTGCATAACAATGTTCTTGGAGGATACTTCAAGTCTGCTTGACATACCAAGATGGAAGACTAAGAAAGCTACTTTCGAAAGGATTTTATGGAAGAGAGGATAAGCAGAACTTTGGGGAATGATGATTTGATTATAATAGGCTGCTAGGACGAAAATGAAGAACAGAGGCTTCACTGGATATTCAGAGAGTTCCCTCCTGGGCAGGTATTTCCTAACAAAGTAAAGAAAATTAAGTTTTAGGCTTAGCACAGAAGCACAGGTTAACTGCTAACAAGGAAGGAAGGGACACTTTGAGGTCTGAGTTGATCGATGACTTTTGAAAACTTCTCAATACAGTCTTTAGGATCTTGCTCAAGTTGTTCAACCAAAAAGGGGGGAGTTTGGATGAATTAAAATTGAATTGGTCATCAGTTCTTTGGTACTCTTCCTATTAAGAGGTAAAGTCTGTGCCCTGCCACATTGAACATGAGTCGACTCTAACTGCACTAACCAATAGAATATGGAGGAAGGGACTCCATGCCAGTTCCCCAGTCAAGTCCTAAAGAGACAGGCAGTTCACATTTTCATGTCTCTTAAAACACTGATTCTTGGAAATCAGCTGCCATAAAAAAGCATGACTACCCTGATAGCACTGTGCTGTGAAAAGTCCAAGCCACATGGAAAGACGATCTAGGATAATATGCCATGTGGAGGGACTGGTCACAGAGAATTGAGGTGCTGCACATGTGAGTGAAGAAGACGTCTTAAAAGTGAGTCTTCCAGCCCCAGTATAGATGGAAAACAAACCGTCCAGATGAGCCCTTCCCAACATCCTGACCCAGAAAATCCTGAGCTACATAAAATAGTCATTCAAGGCCACTAGGTTTTGAGGTTTTTATGCAGCAAAGGATATATTGAACAAAATCACAAGTAAACTAAGAAAACAAGGACTCTTTTTTAGAGTTTTAAGTAAAAAATTGCTTTTCTGGCATTAAGAGAACTTTTCCCTCACCTTATTAAGGGCACATTAACAACAAGAAAGAGGCCAGGTCAATGATGGTGAGTACTATATAAACTAAGCAAAATAAAACAAATTATGCATAACAAAAAGGAAAAGCTCAGTTACCTTGAAAACACATGCATATGAAACAGTTCAAGTTGCCCTGGAGTTCACAGCATTTCTCTGTTAACATCTTGTAAGATGTTAATTTTAAGTGCTTATTAACAAAGACGTCATAAACTCATAAAAATTCTCACATGAGGTTTCTCAATGACAGTCTCACTCACATTTGTCTCTGCTTCACTTAATGTATCAAAAGAACAAAGCAAGAGCGGGGGAATAAGAGAGAATAAACATGGTATTGAGAGAAATTACCTGTTTATTTCATCTTATTTGTACTGGAACCCCAGATAAAAACTTGAGGACAGGCAAAAATAATAGCAATACTCTGTGACTCCAATGAATTTTCCTGTGTTCAATACAATCTCCCTTGCACGAAATTACTAAACATACCTAAAACAAATTGCTGTAGGCAGTCACATTGTTATTCATATCATATTTTAAGTGTATGTTTCATTCATTTTCAAGCTAAGTAATTTACTTAAACTATCCAAACTCCAAGCTTTGTAAAAAGCATAGAGTGAAAGTCAGCCAGGCGCGGTGGTTCAAGCCTGTAATCCCAGCACTTTGGGATTCCGAGGCGGGCAGATCACGAGGTCAGGAGATCGAGACCATCCTGGCAAATACGGTGAAACCCCGTCCCTATTAAAAATACAAAAAATTAGCCGGGGGTGGTGGCTGCGCCTGTAGTCCCAACTACTCAGGAGGCTGAGGCGGGAGAATGGCGGCAACCCGGGAGGAGGAGCTTGCAGTGAGCGGAGATGGTGCCACTGCCCTCCAACCTG
>NW_016803991.1:2236901-2244437 GCF_001698545.2 Rhinopithecus bieti
TCAAGCCTGTAATCCCAGCACTTTGGGATTCCGAGGCGGGCAGATCACGAGGTCAGGAGATCGAGACCATCCTGGCAAATACGGTGAAACCCCGTCCCTATTAAAAATACAAAAAATTAGCCGGGGGTGGTGGCTGCGCCTGTAGTCCCAACTACTCAGGAGGCTGAGGCGGGAGAATGGCGGCAACCCGGGAGGAGGAGCTTGCAGTGAGCGGAGATGGTGCCACTGCCCTCCAACCTGGGCGACAAAGCGAGACTGTCTCAAAAAAAAAAAAAAAAAAAGTCAACCTCTCCACAACGTCTCTAGCCAGTCAGGACTCTTCCCTGGAAGCAACAAATATGATTAGTTTTTTGCGTTTATGTAATTACCATATATGTTTATGTAATTATATGCTCATTTTATAAATTTTATACACGTGTGTAGGTGTAGACACGTGCAACTCTCCCCTTTTCCACACACACATTATCCAGTGTTCCAAACTTTCTTTTTCCCATTATATTTTTTGGATTTTTTTCAATATTAATGCACGTAGAGGTATCTTATTCTTTTTAAGAATAATATATAGCATACTGCTCTGCATTTAACTGGAACCCTATCAATGAACTTTAAGATGCCTGTCTTTGCTTTTTACCAACAATGCTGTGACGAATTACCTCTTCCATACATAGTATGCTAGTATGCAATATATCTAACGTCTAAAAATGTGAGTTGTAAATCAAAGGATATGTGGGTTCATAGTTTAAATAATCACTGTCAATATTATATACATGGAGATTCTATAAAGTTACAATCCCAAAGACAACAGTAGATTTTATCCACAGACATGACAACAGTGTTATGAAATGTTTGGGCTTTTGCCAATTTGATAGGTGACAAATTGACATTTCCGAGTGTTTTCTTTGTAATTCTCAAATTCTAACTGTTACAATTGTGTTATTTATGTTTAGGAGCCATTCGTGCTTTCTACTCTGTGAATGCTTGGCTCATATTCTTAGGCTATTTTTGTATTGAGTTGTTGGTCTTTTCCCTGTTGATTTCTAGAAGTTCTTTATTTTAAAGAAATTAGCCCTTTGACTGTAATTGGACCTTGAAAAATTATTTTCCTAAGTTCCACTGGTCTTTTGAATTTGCTTAGGGTAGTTTTTGTTATGAGTATGTTTTTTATGTAGTTGAATTTATCAAACTTTACTTCAATGGCTTCTACATTTAGGGCCATATTTGTAAAGGCTACTTTACATTTATTTTGTTTTAAGGTGTCCACTATTTTTCGCCACAAAAAGCAAAAGTGTATTGGTCAGATGCCATTATTAGGAAATACTAGCATTGGCTAGGCTCAGTGGCTCACGCCTGTAATCCCAGCACTTTGGGAGGACAAGGAGGGTGGATCACTGGATGTCAGGAGTCTGAGACCAACCTGGCCAACGTGGTAAAACCACATCTCTGATAAAAATACAAAAATTAACCAGGCGTGGTGGCATGCACCTGTAGTCTCAGCTACTCAGGAGGCTGAGGCAGGAGAATCACTTGAACCCAGGAGGCAGAGGTTGCAATGAGCCGAGATTGTGCCACTGTACTCCAGCCTGGGCGACAGAGTGAGACTCCATCTCAAAAACAAAAGCAAACAAACAAAAAAGAAATACTAGCATCGAGAAAATCTTTACAGAACAAAAATGTCTTCTAAGACCTTATTAATGAATAACTTATTTTAGCAACATTTGAATCAATACAATTTAGTGCAATAAAAGGGAAATAACTTCTTTTCACTAAAGAACAGAATTTTACTTATAATTTATGTTGGTAGCTTTTTCCTTACTCTTCAAATCACATGTGCAATAAATGATTGTTATGAAAGTCTTGTAAACAGAATAAGGACAAATCAAACCAACAAAAAAATCATTGCAAATTCCTCCATACAGGATCATAACTATTACTTATGTGTATGTCTTTCCTGTTTTGTTTCTATGAACATGTATATGTAACTTTTAATTATAATTTGAACCTGATTATTTAACATTAACCATCTTATGTGCCAATAAATATAGAACCATACCTTTGTGTTAATGATTAGTTATCTAATACCGTCTTTACTTACATATTTTTCTTATCTCTTAATGGAATATCAGGTTGTTGATTTAATTTTGTAGATACCAAAATCACTTCAATGTGTCTTTATATAAATGCTTATATGTGTACTTGCATGATTATCTTCTGTTTCTTTGAACGTTTTTTAAAAATTGAAATATGCGAATCACTTTCAAGAGATTTTGCTGTTTACTGATAAATTTGCCTTCCAAGAAAACTGGTACCACCAGTTAACCAATGTATGCATGTTTCTACCTTCTATACCCATGCCAATGTCAGCACTAGTCATTTTCAAACTTTTAACCCTTTGTTAATATTAAAGGGGAAAAATATTCCCTCCATTTTTTACCTTGCATTTATTATCAATAATTTTAACAATAAAATTAAACCCTTATTTGCAATTCCACTAAAGCAAACAATTTCTCATAGTAGGCTGTTGGCCTAATGACTATCCCTAAGGCTAGGGAGACGGAAATTTAGAAGATTTCTTTTTTAAGGTGGCAAATATTTAATGCTATACACTTCCTCCTTCCTAGGGGACAATAATCCTCAGTCTTTACGTACAGAAGAACAGTTGTTCGGGTCTATGCTCTTCAAGAACACCATCAGTAGGATGGCACTGGATACAATTCAGAGGCATGGAAGACACAACCATGATGGTTCACCTTTCGGTAATACTTGAGACTTCAAATTATTTAAACTGCATTGTTCTACCAGCTGGCCTTTATAAAATACAATCTAAATGTATAGATATATTTTATATTCTTAGTTGCTTTAAATACCACTGTCAGGGATGTAAAAATCCCTGGATAAGATCACCTCCGACTTTTAAGACACATAATAGTTTGAAAGGACCATGAGTCATGTGGGGGATATGTGGGTAGGAGAAAGGAAAAGGATTTTCAATGGTATTTTGGGGGAAAAAAAAGTGAGTCTCAAGGCTGTGAAAATGAAAGGGGCATCTGTTAAAAGTATTTGCACACGTGGATTCCTGCAGCTACTTTTCAGCTGCCTCAGGCTTAAGTATATTTATGCTACTGTTTTAAGCTTGGCTGCTTATAAAGTTTAATTACAAACTCTCTCTCTCTCACACACACTCGACTGTTTGAAGTCAGCAGAAAGAAATATTCTCACTAGAATGACATGCAGTCTCAAGACACAGTCTGTTTGAAATAACTTTTTAGATATTTTCAGAATCTTTCCTTTCCCATTAAATGAAATATAAACATTATCTACTTAATGAATTTAAGGGATTGTGCTGAAAACAACAAAAACTGCAACAGTCTGCAAGCACTTGATGGCCATGAAAGAGAGTGCACAGATTGGAAATCAAAACAAACTCAAAACATTAAGGACAGTATGTCTCTTACACATTTTGCTAAACACAACGTTTCCCATTCCCCTGGTTTATTAAACAAACTATAAACACCACTTCCACTGAGACTTAAAAAAAAAAAGGATGGAAGATAGGAAATTTAACTGTTTCTAAATTATTATGCCAAAAATAATCATTTGGACCAGTATGAAATCACTTTTGGAGTCCACTTGAAAGCCAGAGGTTTTGAAATCAAAAGTGAGGAGAGTTGAGGGAATTACTGATTCCCGCAGTGTTCTCTAAATATATCGTTAAATAGTACATGTTTTTGAGTTTTAATCTTGAAAATTATTCAAACATTAAACAAATACTTATTGTATGCCTACCACATGCTAGACATTTTTATTTACTTAAGACATCAACCTGAATGAAATAGACAAAGATACCTACGCTAATGGAGACCCACTTCAGGAGGTGAGTCAGATTGCTGTAATCGCCTGCACTTCTTTTTTCAGGTAACATTATGTTTTTGAGATAGGACCTCATTAAATGACTATGCTACAATTTGTTTGTCCATGCTCAAGTTAATGGACACTTAAATTATTTCCAAATATTTTTCTGTTAAATGGAGCTGTAAACATTCTTGTACAGAAAATTTGTTGCACATGTCCAAGTTTTGAAGGCAATTATTCTCAAAACATGGTTTCCAGAACTCTGGGGGTTCCCAAGACTCTTTTAGGAGATCTAGGCAGTAAAAACTAATTTAGTAATAACACAAGAATATTATGTGCTGTTTTCACTACACTGATATTGCACAGATGATGGACAATTCAATGTGAACACAACCGCTGGTGCTGTTAGCACAATGGAAACTGTGGCACCAACCTTTATTAATCACTGTATCCTTTACTGCCACTTACTCACAGCAGAAAAAGTGCCAGTTTCAAGTCCTTGATGACATTAAAATTCACTATTTTATTAGGTCTCTACCCTTGAGTATGTGCCTTTTAATAACAAAAATTATGCATAAAGCCATTCTGCAGCATACTGAAGTACACTGGTAATCTTAAGAAAAAGCTCTCATGTGACTGAGTTATAAACTAAACTGGCTTTTCATTTCATGGAGTACCATGTGTTACTTGAAAGAATGTCTGAAAAAGTTATAATTATTCAGACTTGAGCAGACATTTTCTCCAAAATAAATAGAGACTATAATTGTTTTAAGAAACTGACAGTATTCATTGCCAGAGACAAAATTTGTGCTTTTGATTGAAAATTAGACATTTGGAAAAGTGCTACTCTGAACTTTAAAGCTTTCTAATATACAAAGGCTTTTCTGATGAAATCAGTGGTAATATTAATGAAAATGGTTTTGATATTGCATTGTGAAATGGTTCAACCTTTGGAAGATAAAAATAACTCAGAGGACCAACATTTTCTAATTGATCACTGTTTGAAGTGACAAAATTATTATGGGTAAAGATATGCAGGCTAATAGAACAGAGTATAAAAATTCTTTGATATAGTTTCAGATTCCTACATTGTCACTTAACTTCAAAAAACTACCACTTGTGAAGTTTTAGTGTAGCATCAAAAAGAATGCCATCAATATCTGAAAGGGCTGTGAAAAAAACTCCTTCCTTTGTCAAGTATATTTGTTGGGCCAGATTTTCTTCACATACTGGAACCAAACAATATATCACATGGTAAATGCAGAACCAAATATGAGAATCAGTTTTCCATGAAGCTAATTATTTGAAAAGACATTTGCAAAACTTTTAAATAATGTCATGTAAATTTACTTTTTTAAAAAGTTGTTTTTGATAATATGCTGTTTGTGTGAACATAATAGGTTTCTTTTTACTGTTTCTAAATGTAATAAAGTTTACTAAAATATTATGTCGAATATTGTTAATAGATGAAAACTTATATAAGAAAGAAGTCTTTGGCGTTCTTGATAATTTTTAATACTCTAAAGGGGTCCTGAGATAGTACTATTTGAGAACCTTGGTTCAAAGGTCGATTCTCAGTATGGAAGCATACAAGTCCAGGATATATACATCTTCAACTTTATTAGATAATGAAAACGTGCTTTCAAATTTACTTGTCATAGCAGGAAAAATCATTCTGCTTTTTTATATCCACTCCATTTGGGGAACTATCAGAATTTTTTATGTTTGCCATTCTCATTGTCATTTTTGAAGTATCAAAAAAATGATACTTCATTGTAGTCTTAAAGTTCCTTTTCTCATGACTAGATGAAGAGAGCTTGGTGTATTCTACATTAATTTTCCTAGGTGAATCTAAAGCTCCAAATAGCATTTCTACATATTTGATTACAAGAAATAAAGAAGTAAATTTCTACCTAATTAATATTCAGAATATCCATCTATCCTGTACTACCCAACAGACTTTGTAATTATTGAAGGTTTATTTCCCAACTGTGCCTAAGAACTTTCCAGATACCCCTGTTACTCTTGCTCCTCTGCTTCTGTGTCTTGCATTCATAACTTGTTAATTCTATGACATATATTTAAGTGAAAAGGCAAATTACAGACTAATATAGATTTTTTTTCCATAAGACACGACCACTAATGACATCAGAACTTAAATATACTTTAATATATTTTATAGGCAATAGAAAAAGTGGAAGAGTGGACACTAAGTCACCAATATTAGCTACATTAGATGGAGAGGTGGGGATAAGGTCAGGAGAAAAGGCAGATAACTGACTTTGCCTTTATACATCTTTGTACTGCCTTGTTTCACTTGATAAATCAAAGAGGTATTACTTCTGCAGTTTAAAGAATTTCCATTAAGGAAATATGAAATAAAATTGAATATTTCTCTTTCGCACTTAGTTCCCAATCACAGGATATTCTCAGCTGTTTTTCTGTTAGACTTTCATTCATCTTTTGTAAACTTCCCTGGTCTTTCTTCAGGTGACCTCTTGGACTATGCAGCATAAATTTCAAGTGGTATTTCAACTGAATTCTAGAGTTCAACAGACTTAAAAATCTCATACAAAAATCACAAATGAGGAAGACACTCATGAAGTACAAAGAGCACTGATCTTGAGACCTGGTCTCTTTCCCTTTGCTGCCTCTGATTAGATTATGTTTCACAGAAGTGAATTTAGCAATGAGAGAAGGGCTGGAGTTTGAGCAGTAAAGTATGATGACACTCAAATATCTTCCAACCAAATCATAAAGGAATCTATCACCAAGAACCAATGCAAGGAAGAAACTGCATCAACTAGTGAGCAAAATAACCAGCTAATATCATAATGACAGGATCAAATTCACACATAACAATATTAACCTTAAATGTAAATTGACTAAATGGACCAATTAAAAGACACAGACTGGCAAACCGGATAAAGAGTCAAGACCCATCAGTTTGCTGTATTCAGGAGACCTATCTCACATGCAGACACACACATAGGCTCAAAACAAAGGGAGGGAGGAAGATCTACAAAGCAAATGGAAAACAAAAAAGGCAGGGGTTGCAATCCTAGTCTCTGATAAAATAGACTTTAAACCATCAAAGATCAAAAGAGACAAAGAAGGCCATTACATAATGGTAAAGGGATCAATTCATCAGGAAGAGTTAACTATCTTAAATATAAATGCACCCAATACAGGAGCACCCAGATTCATAAAGCAAGTCCTTAGAGACTTACAAAGAGACTTAGACTCCCATACAATAAAAATGGGAGACTTTAACACTCCACTGTCAACATTAGACAGATCAATGAGACAGAAAGTTAACAACGATATCCAGTAATTGAAGTCAACTCTGCACCAACCAGACCTAATAGACATCTACAGAACTCTCCACCCCAAATCAACAGAATATACATTCTTCTCAGCACCACATAACACTTATTCCAAAATTGACCACATAGTTGGAAGTAAAGCACTCCTCAGCAAATGTAAATGAACAGAAATTGTAACAAACTATCTCTCAGACCACAGTGCAATTAAACTAGAACTCAGGACTAAGAAACTCAATCAAAACCGCTCAACTACATGGAAACTGAACAACCTGCTCCTGAATGACTACTGGGTACACAACGAAATGAAGGCAGAAATAAAGATGTTCTTTGAAACCAATGAGAACAAAGATACAACATCTGG
>NW_016803991.1:2247490-2254382 GCF_001698545.2 Rhinopithecus bieti
GGGTGCAGCACACCAACATGGCACATGTATACATATGTAACAAACCTGCACGTTGTGCATATGTACCCTAGAACTTAAAGTATCAAAAAAAAAGAAAAAAGAAAAAAAAAATGAGAACTACATTAAAAAAAAAAAAAGAATCAGCTCAAAGTATACTGGGGGAAAAGATATGGTTTTGTAATTATGGTTAACAAAATATTTATCTTGATATTCCGAGGGGAACCCTCACCTCATCCCAGAGAATCCATGCTGGCTGCAATGAAAGTAACCACACACATTTTTCAGATTGAGTATGGACTAAAGATAAGGGTGAATGTCCTGTGTTCATCCACATTTAAGCAAAATCCTCAAAATATGACAAAGAAAGTTTGGTTGGGCTACGAAGCCTCTTAACATGAATGACTAAATACACACCCTACAAAGCCCACTGACCTCTTGGGTAGATTATTGGCTCATGAACTATCTCGACTGCTGCTCATGGAGCCAGAGTCTCTTCCAGCACACTGCCAAAAACAATCTATTTCTGCTCCAAACCTACCAATTATTCTAACTGGTCAATCAATGTGTCCTGTTGACCACATTCTCATTACAAGACTCAAAGGCCATTTTCCAAAAGATTAAGCTGTTCTTTGCTCTCCTTTTAATGGTGGTGAGCACTCCTCCCTTATATTTTGGTTCAACTTCTGCCAAGTTTCAATTAACCTAAACTAAAGAATAATGGTTATTGTGCTTTAATGTATAAACTGTCTTGTCTGCACTGATGTATTGTGTTGCTCTGAAGAGGCCCGATGTGGCTTCTCAGAAACAAACACAAAGAAAAAGGGAAAATCTTTACTGTGAATGCCAACATCTTAAATACAGAATCATTAGAAGAAAAAAAGAGATGTATATGTTAAGGAGCAGTGAACACTTACTGCCTTATCAGAATGATCATAGTAATAATTCTAATAATGAGATTAATATTTGGAATAGTGACATACACACTACTATCTACAGTCAAAATAAGCAACTCATTCCATTGCATACTGAAGGCCATGGTACCAATTTTTCTGATGTTTGATTATACCAAATATTGTATAGCTGAACATAAAAATTTTGGTTATATGGAGATGTAATACAATATTTAATACATATCATAACATATTAACAGTGCATAAGTATAATTTCATTTTATATTTCCCAAAAAGTAAAATGTTCAAAGAAAATTCCTCTCTTCTATATTACCCCTCCATTTTCTTTTGACAATTACCCCTGTTCCATCTATAGTTCACATATAGACTGTGCAACCATGTATTGAAACAAGAAAATAGCCCATATATCTAAAGATGAAAATAGACTCCGAAGTTCCATATATCACTAATATTTTTACATTGACTCTTCAAACATATTCAAGGAAAAAGCCTTTAGAATCTTAATCAGTTTTAATTACTTTCTACATAAATATATACTAGTCATTATCACGTAAACAGTCTAATCAGACACACATTTCCACACAGAAAAGTCAATTGTTTCCACAGACTTCCTCCATCCAATCCTACTGTTTAAATAATCATGATACCATGGCTTTCACTTACAGTTCTTGCCTATGCTGTCCCAAAAGCTAGAGTTCATTTTCCTTTTACCCCAGGGATTCCCTGGGGTACAGACTGGAAACACATCATCGGTAAAGCAAAGCATTTTTGAACTCAGAGAATTCTTTTCCCTAAGAATTTCAGCATGTTAAAAATGACTTGAGATTCCTCCAAAGAAAACACATGCCATGACCTGAGAGGTCAGGATAGACTATCCACAGACACAAAAGGGCACCAGAATTAAGTGTGCAAATCTTCTTCCTTTCAGTTGGTGATGCTCTTTACAAAGAGATGACTCTGCTTTACCTTAATTTTTTTTTTTTTTTTTCTTCTGTCAGGTCTGTATTGGAATCATAAAATCTCTGTTCCTTACTTTGGGCACTTTCCATTTTATTAGGCTTAGGCCACTTCATGCCATGAGTTTTTATTTCAGTGTTTGAGGTTAAAAAAAAAAAAGTCTAATATGTGTTCAATCCTCTAAATTTTGGTGAGCACATAGATACATTTAAAATAAAAGTTTATAGCAAAGTCCCAGAGATATAAAGTTGGCATATTGTGTTTTCTGAGCACACAGCTACATTTACTCTTCTTCCCATGCCCAACACTCTCAAAGATGAAAATTACTTTAGTGAATAAAATAAATCCCTCTTTCTGAATTAAAATGAAAATGGAATCAGAAAATTTACTAACAGAAATGTGTTATTCAAATGTATTTGAAGCAGAGTATAGCAAGATTTTTATTTCTAGAAATGCCCCATATGACAAAACCAAACCACACAGTAGGACACTTTTTTCTCTCCAGGCTCCCTTGGAAAGGCTCAAGTATTTTCTAGCAGGCACTTTTCTTTCACATTTCTGCTATTTTTTGTGTTATTTTCCCTGCCGATGCAAGCAAAAAGGGTCATGGAAAATTCCAGAAGAAAATCATTAAATGAAGACACAGCAGGTCAGGAATAAATATAGGCTTTATAAAATGTAAACAGCATTGGCTACAATCAAATATAATTAGATTGCAAGCATTCTTTTCAGTTCACACATGGAGAACAGTGTATTTTTAGGTAAATGCCTATGATTTAGCAAACACAAAAGTTAATATATAGATTAAACTTTGCCACATTTGAAACATTAAATGTAATGAAGTTGCATTGTATAATCCTTTCGGCATTTACTACAACAAACCCATTAACCAATAGGCTAAAGGTATGTGTAGATTACCAATATATTTTTTCTATATACAAGCGCACAAACCCACTTATGTAAGTATTGGTACTTTTCTAGGGTAATTAAACACCATTATGACAAGAAAGTCTTCTCACGATTTTGTAAACATGTGCTTCTTAGAGAAATTTTGTGTCTATCAATAATACTATGTTTTGGCAAAATGATGTTCCCCTCATCCCCATGTAGCATTTCTATGCTTTTGAAAGATAAAATGTAAATGATCTGAAGCATCAGGGTGCTAAGATAATCATTCAAAAAGGCAAAATATTCAGTGTAGTAAACCTCTCTATGAGACTGTAGTAGTTGGAGATGAAATTGTAAATGGGGAAGTGTAGATTGCTTTGATTTAGAAAATTGTTGCCATTAAACAGTTTACAAAGAGCCTACTGTTTCTGCATCATTATCCTGGATGTGTCAAAGTCAGCATTTTCACAATATTTAAAGCACTCCCAACTTCCTCATAAATATCATTTATACTCCTGCACAGTTATTCAGCATATCTAAGGATATCATTTACAGTCTTCTGTAGTTACACAGTAGGATCACCTGAGCCAATGCAGGTGAACATGAAATAAAGATATAGAGGGGGGCAAAATTCTCTCCCAGCAGAATCATGGAGATCATGGAATTATACCGCCAAGTTTGATCCAGGACTAAGCACATTGTGTTCCTTTGTGTGTGGAAAGTATCCCAGAAGGTCAGTCGGGCCTGATGTGTACAGTCGCATGTTACTCCACAGCAAATCAGTTTCAGATGGGCCCACATTCCAGCACTGCCATTTATTTTTTATATACTTTGTGTTGCAAGAGGTCTCTCTTGCTTATAAGAAAACAGAAACCAACCCAGAATTGTCTTTTCCTATCTTTCTGTCCATTCAAATCCCAACAGAACCATTTCAAGCCACTACCTCCCATAAGCAGCAGCAGCTCCAGGTGACACTGCTCATAGCATTCTCTGAAATTCTCTAGCATTGATCAGTATAGGAAACACCAATTTTGATAGGTAGTCTTATGTAACCTTCAGATGACTCTTTCAAGACATTCTTGCATAGGTTAACAACTTAAAGCTGCAAGAATGATAAAGCCAGTCTTTAAATAGAATTTTAAAACAAATTCATTCATGTTCAAAACAGCAAGAATTGTATAAAGTATCTTTTTGTTTCTGAGGCTCTGAAAACCAAATGATAGCTAACATAGAAGAGAGAATACCACAAGCCCTGGGGCTGGAAGAACAGAAGCCTGTAGTAGCCACAAAGTGAAAGGGAATCACTTAGCAAAGATGATTTTTAGTTTCTTCATTAAAGCTAGATTTCTTCAAGTAGCAAATGCAAAAGCTGAATGGGTTACAAAGAAAATACCAAACTGGGAAACATTTCCCAGATAAATGGATGACTTATTTTACTTATTAAGCCCTCTTACAAAACATCAAGAAAAAAAACCAACACCTCAATAAAAAAGATAAGCTATAAACCAAATTAAAAGAGGACTGTGTGGCATACAATGAAGGTATTCAATATTAAGTGATCGATGAAATCAGATGTTTTACAAGATATTTATTATTTGCCTATCAGGTTAACAAGGATTAAAATAGAACGATGACCTCTAATGTTTTTCTCAAGCAACAAGAATAAGACATAAAAATACACAGGTGGTACAATTTAAAGTATGATTCCTTTCATTCTATTATACAAATTTGAGTCAAGAAAGAACAAAGAGAGGAGAGTTCGATAGATTAGAGGAGAAACAGTCGAGTCCTCACCAAAAATAATTTGTATCTTAATACACTACAACATTGATTCTCCAAGTTCGGTCCCCAGACCAGCAGAGTCACTATCACCCAGGAGCTTGTTAGAACCACAGATCCTTAGGGCTCATCTCAGAACTACTGAATCAAACTCCAGGAGTAGGGCCAGAATTTGTGCTCTTATAAGACCTCCCCGTGATTCTGATGCACACTAAACTTAAGAAACCACTGCTTAGAAGACTATAGCTTGTATAAAATGTAGCAGAGGTATTTGTTTAAAATGCTCTGCACTCTAGCAGTCAGAGACGAGATGTCATAATATCTGCAGCATACTTTGAAATAGCACAATAACAATATCTCCCTCTATGTTAGATATATGTAGAGATGGGAATGTTCACCAAATTGTTAACTAGCATAGAATCTAAATGGAGGTTATAGAACAGTGTCTCCCCTGAGCTAGTAAGGTAGTAGGTCTGTACCCAGGAATCTGACCAGGATAGGTTCGTGCCCAGGAATCTGGGTTTTTATCAAGTATCCCAGGTTTTCTTTAGGCTGGTGGTTTATACCACTTTACCAAATGTTATTTAAGAAACACCACTCTAGATATCTTGAGTATTTCTTAGTAAATGATGTGGCCTAGCAGACATCTGTCCCAAAATGTGCAAGCAACTTCTAAGATTTGACAGACCAAACCTGTGGATGGTTCTATCTGTACTCCCACTATCTGCCAAAGGTGGATTCCCAACAACTGACCTGATGACTCCTGTTTTCCCACACATATTACAGAAGACCATGGCCAACATCTTTTAAATCAGAAGGTGACATGACAAGCAATTCTATAATATTATGTGATCACTCAGTAGAGGATCAAATCCCACATGATGAATAGGAATTAGCACTGGAGGCAGGAAAGCATTCTTCTCTTTCGATCTGTCCCCAATGCAAATTCTGACATACCTCGGATTCTGGGGTAATGGGAAAGGTCCAAACTCATAGACCTGGATCACTGAGTTTTATATTATTTACAAGATCCTGCATGTGAGTTACACTGGGCCCTATGAATTCTACAAAGGGCTTTGTTCAGACAACAAATAACCAGGGGGAGAAATCACTTAAATGCATCCATGGTAAGTATTTTTCAGATGTTATAAGATTGTTACCAAGGCATCTTAAAAAAAGGGAGAAAAAAAGACGACCTATATTCTACAGTATTGGTATTGAAATACTGTGAAGCATGCCATTTGGACTACTGTGAAATTGAGTATTTGAAATTTTGCCCTATTCTTCCCAAATATAAAAATGTTGCAAAAAGAACTGCGTGGTTATTGCATAAACCACCTAAAACATCTTTTCCTTAGTGTGTCTCAAAGCAGAATTAACTATGACCACCTCATTTTTGAAAAAAATTAGCTGGTTGCTGCATGTTTCACTATTAATTCCATTTGCATAAAATATGTGACACACCTCTGGTCACTTGTTAATAAGATGTTTTGCTAGTAGTTATTTCTCCCATCAAAGATGTACCTTTCCTGCCTAATTTACATAATTATTAAGCATCTCCACTTTCTTATAAGTACTTGCATAAAGGTTATATCAAGATGGCAGGCTAAAAAGTGTTTTAAAATGGTAAAAGAGAAGAGGGAGAAGATTCGATCACTGCAAGTATATCCAATGATCAGTTCAATCAACTTTAAATTGTCGCCACTGAAAAACAAAACAAAACAAAACAAAAAACAAACTCCTTCCTACTCCCATTCTGGTTTCGGCTGTTCTGATCACTACTGTAAATGTGAAAGGATATCTGAGTGATAGGTCAGCCAAGAATTAAAATCCATGTTGCATGGAACTCTACTCGAAAATAATTTTTAAGTAGGTCATGCCTTTTTTTCCCCATAGATATCAAAATGAGTGACAAGTGTCCTAAATTGCATATAATTAGTTTTGAGGATTTATAAAATTTCTAGATTATAATGGAAAAATTCTAAGTTATTCCAGTATGAATAGAAGAGTTCAGAGATTTTGCTCTGAGTATTAGATCTCACCAAAATTGAATGATATCTTTGTGATTTAGCTGTGTCAACATCAGCTATTGGAACAGATGAATATCATAGATAACTGCTATTACAATAGTCACAGGGCAGGGCATGTTCCTACTTCTTAAAACTAACCACTTTTAAAGTAGGGAAAATTATATTCAGTTTAGATTCCTTAAAATTAACCACTTTTGTAGTTCTCCTTGAAGAGGTGCTTTACATCCCTTGTAAGCTGGATTCCTAGGTATTTGATTCTCTTTGAAGCAATTGTGAATGGAAGTTCATTCCTGATTTGGCTCTCTGCTTGTCTGTTACTGGTGTATA
>NW_016803991.1:2255879-2306495 GCF_001698545.2 Rhinopithecus bieti
AAAAAAAAAAAAAAAAAAAAAAAAAAAAAGTACAAAAGGTAGCCGGGCATGATGGTGGGTGCTTGTAATCCCAGCTACTGGGGAGACTGAGGCAGACTATCACTTGAACCTGGGAGGCAGAGGCTGCAGTAAGCCGAGATCGTGCCATTGCACTCCAGCTTGAACTAGAGATCGAGACTCAGTCAAAAATTAAAATTAAAATATATATAAAAAAAAAAAAAAAATTAACCACTTTTAAAGTACGAAAGATTAAATTCAGATTAGATTTCTGAAAATATCTTTTACTGTCAGGTAAGTGAATGTCATAAGAATAGATTTTTGACCAAAATATGTTTCACCCATCTAACATTAGATTTTAAAGTTTGGGCCCCTGAGCTTCAAGGCTGGAAATAAACCAACAAATCCTTATATCCTCGTTTCTGTGACTATTATGAAAATCTCAACTTTAAGGTCGTCAAGTAAGAGTGCTCCTTGTTCTCCATGTTTTGCACACAATGGGTACATGTTCAGCTTCTTCTCCCAGTCATATATGCCCAAGTGACCAAATAAATTGCAAAGAGGTGAACAATGAATTCTGGACTGGGTGCCAGAGACAAACGAGAGATGATTTTTCTGTAATTTGCAAATGGAAGATTCCAAACCCTCTCCTTTAACCAGATATACTTTCTCCAATGTTTTCATCCATACTCTATAACTTCCCTTTGAACCCTCAAGCACATGAAACTAGTGACCATATTCCAAGTAAGGTAATTAGTTCCCAAATAAAGACCTATGGAGTAATAACAACTCTGATCCACACAGAGCCATGTGCTATGTTGCTGGATCTGCCCCTCAATAGCTTACAGTGTTCCTCCATGAGTCTGTACTGGATGTCCAACATCAAGACATTCCCAGGAATATGTCTGTTTATAGTCGTGTATTCCTGCTATCAGACAGAGAAGTTTTCTAGACTATTGTGACCAAGTAATTTTGTGTATTTTCATGGGAATGGGGGCAGACAAGGGTTCATGAGAAAATCCTCTTCTCATTATCTGGTCCTGTAACAGTGAAGCAGGAAAAGAACATAACTAACTCCATTTTTGTTTAAGGGGACTTTACCCATTCCTGAACATAGACTAGGATAATTTTAGAGCAGTGAGATAATATGCAAAAATAGCAATCATGTAGTTTTTAAAACTAGCTCTGAATTAAAGGAGACGTGTGTAAACCAACATGTTTTGTTAAAGATTTGTAGAGTCACTGTAACCTGACCAAGGACAAAGAAGTTCTCAGGTTCCTGGGACCCTCACTGGCACCCAGTTAGTTTTTGATCTCAACCGCTTCCTCTTCCTACTGACCTTAAGTTAAAAAGATCCTAAAATTATACTGACTCAAGATGGTGCTTTGGAACAATAGTCCACCATCTTCTCAGTGTGCTGGTTCCCCAGATAAAGCTGCTTTTCCTCTGAACAACTCTGTGTCTGGAGTTCTTGCTTTTGAGAGGTGAGCACTGGAACCTGGATTTGGTTACAGTACCTGTCTTCCAAGCTAGACATGTTCTTCTACTCTGACACACTATCCATGCAGCAGCAGCACACAAGGACTTCAGGTCTCCTAAATGCTCAACACACATCCATGTTTCCATGCATCCGTATATTCTATTTTTTCTTCCTGAAATTCCCTTGCACCTTTTGATGCCCTGGATAACTAGTCTTTCTTCAAATCCCAAATCATACATCATTTTCTCTATAAAGACTTCCCTTTGATCATAAATGGACAGATGGAGAGGAAATAAGGAGTCCTACTACATTTTATATTTTACTGGATATGCCACCATGTTCACGACCTCAAAGTATTAAAATTAATCATATCATATAGGACTTATTTGCTTATTTCTCTATCTTTTCCATCATTTTATTAACAAGTAGGATTGGTTGTTATGGGGAAAATAAACGTTTTCTTTTATTTTTATTCCCGGATCTTATATACCATTAATGACTCGATTAGCTCTCAATAGGGAAGGAGAAGGAATGGATAGATTCCTTTATATATTTGTACTGGACTTTGTATTCAAAGGTAGAGTTAGGTCCTGAAGCCAATATACTTTGGACTACATCAAACTATTAGATGGACCTTCTCTCTAAGTCCTCTTTTCTTTTCCAACTAAGTTATCAGAAAGTCATTTTAGGCATAAAAGTATGTTATAGAAAGTAGATTCAGATATCTCCTATGAGGTGATATTCACTACAATGCCCTATATGAGTGAAAACAGCATTCCCAAGGTACATACAGGCTTACATCAAGGGAACCTAGAGTGGAATTAAATATCTAGTAGCTTTCAAGGGCCTGATCCTGAGAAGCTGAGGAATGTAATTCAGGGCAGAAGTTGGTCAGGGTGCATTTAACAAGGCAAGTCAGGGCTGGTGCATGGAAAACAGACTGAGGCAGAAGCCAGAAGGCCAGGAAGAAGGAAACTGGCAGGGGTGAAAGCTGTGAGCAAACTGGAATGTGTCTAAAAGTGAGCCAGGAAGAAAAGCGCAGTGAAGTCAGAGATGGGAGCAGAATCTCTTCCCCTCTACAAGCCTTCCTCTGTGCCACTGGCCAGATGCCAGTCCTACAATGGGCATTCAGTACTCTGGTCTCTAACAGAAAATCTCCATGGTCACTGAAAAATCTCAGTATAAGTATACACCTACTTCTCCTTGGATCAGAAGAGCTGGTTCTCAAATCTCTCTCAGTGAATCAAATGAATCAAGCATGATGGCAAACATACTCACTGGCTTCTCTTGCTTTACACACACATACCACCCCCCACCCCCAGAAAAACCAAAACTGGCTTAAATGAACATTGCTGAAAATATCACTGAGTTTTAAGCACATAGTCACACTTGTCAATTGTTATTAGTTGTTCAACATAAAAGAAAAAAAGAAAAAAAAAAAAACCTGAATAGCAGCAAATTTGATGATTTGAACAAATTTCCCTGTAGAGAGACTGGCATTTGACAGCCTATTCTGTTAGAATTTCTGGTGCAATTTCTACATCCTAACTGGTCACTTACTTCTCCAGAAATTAGGTTGAAAAAAACCACAGACATTAAAGACGGCCAAGGAATGAAAGTTGCAAGGCTTCATTTTGAGTTTCCTTTTCAAACCTTGAAGTAGGACTCTGATTAGGAATACTGTACAATAATTTCAATATAATCATTTACATTCTGAAAACATTTTAAAGCAATGAGAAAGCAAAAGGAAAATTAAATTTTTTCTGTATGCTAACCAATTTGGATAATGCAGAAGTGAAATAATGTCCCCAACACAAACCTTTAATAATTTATAACTTTGATGGTAATAACTAAAAATATGATTACCACTTTAGAAATGTTGAAATTAAACCAACAATTTACTTTTTTGGCTATCTGATTCTTTTTTTTCTTGAAACGAGAAAGAAATAGAGTCAGTCTATAGTTGCATAGAAAGAGACTTTTATGGTTTTTCTAACAAAGATAATAAGTTGAGTTTGCTTGAGAGAAAACATTCCAGCTACTTACTGAAAGGAGCAAAATTCAATGTGTGCTTCATACCACAGGAGAATGCTAAGAAGAACTGCCCACAAATTGGTGCATATTCTCTTAACTCGGTAGGAAAAGCTGACTGCTTTCTTGATAACTGCAAGCTGAAGTCAACATATGTACCACCTGGGCAGAACCACTGAATAGCATAAATGCATAAGTAAAATGTCACTAGGGATCCAACATTACTTTTTTTATGTCAGAATGGAGAAAAAAAAAAAAAAAAAAAAAAAAAAAAACACTTTGTTTAAAGGCAAGATCTAAATAAGACACTGCCAAGTAAGTTTCCTCGGTCTCTAAGAATCCTCAAACAAAATAATAAATTTTTAATAGGAAAGATTAGAAACAATCTTAGAAACTCCTACCCAAAAAAAGGTCTTGCATACTAGTAAGGAGTGATATTGGGATGGAGGTTGGGGGAGGGATAAAAATATATTGAAGATGTCAGTGTCTCCTCAAGTGTATATCTGAAAAAGACAACATTAAGATCATTCAGTAGTTGAAGTCTATGATGTATTATATCAGAATTTATAACCACTGCAGGATTTCTAAATCATTACTCTCCTATGATGGGGTCAGCATTTTGAATATTACTCAGGGAAAATAAGATGTATAAATAAATATGAAAAATACAAATGATAGTCCTTACAAAACTATTTCAGGGTTATAAAATAGCAACTGCTTGCTGGTATCTGTTCACCCAGCATCCAGCTGTTAGTGGAAAAGACTGAAATCAGGTGACAATTTAAGTGCCACATTACAGTTAATTTCATATAAGACGGTGCTGAGCAGAAAATAAAATCCAAAACAACAGTAAAACTAAAAATAAAGAAAAAAAATATTTCCTTTGGTCTGTCTGGGCTTTGTGTTTGAAAAATCACCTCCTCCAGGGAGGATTCTTTAAGTACTATTCCACAGTTGAAAGGAAAAAAAAAAAAAATTCTCTCTCTCTATATGTCTGCATACTATCCTTACGCAGGCTACTTTCAAGCAGATTTGGAGAGAGAGAGCAGCTCAGCTCTGACCCTGCGTCACTGGTGATGGCCTGGGTGACATAGCTCACCTATGTCTCCTGTGATGCCCAGCTGATTCAGTATTCAGACCAAAAGAGTAGCAGCATTGAATCCAGTCACACGCTGAAGACTTCTGCACAAACGCACTTTTCAAAAATCACACCTCTCCTTGAGCAATCATAAAATTCTCCATGGGCATAATTAACAATGATTTCTACTCAATATTTCGGTTGTAGGGAGTGCCAGAATGGTTAAGGAAGCATCTTGTCATGTAATCTGTCACAAAATCATAAAACTTTTCAGCCAGAGGCCAATTGTCTTAGTGGCAGAGAGGTTAAATGATGTCCCCAAAGCAACAGAGCTAATAAAGCGGTTTTAGCTTTCAATCTAGAGATTAACACGCACCAACTAAAGAAGCAGCTTCAAAATTGCATTTTCTTTATATTACCTCTTCCATCATTGACTATATATACACAGATATTTACTAACTCTTACTAAACTGATTATACATCCTGTGCATTTTAATATGTGAATAGAGTTTTTTAGAATTGAAATCTCTCATTTCATTCTATCCTTTCAAAGGTTGTCTGCTTAACATTCTATGTATTTCATTAACTAATTATTATTCATATCTCACCTTACAAGTAAATATATCTTTTAAATACAGAGTATTTATTTACATCCACTATCATGCAGTGCATTGAAATAATCATTTATCAAATGAACAGATTTTCCTGAGATATAAGCTTAAACATTTTAACACTAAAATTTTCTAGTTTTCAAATTGTTAAATTTAAAAAAAATCATAGTTCCCCTTCCTGAGTCCAAGTGATCTCATTGTTCAGTTCCCACCTATGAGTGAGAACATGCGGGGTTTGGTTTTCTGTTCTTGCGATAGCTTGCTGAGGGAACATCACACACCGGGTCCTATTATGGGGAGGGGGGAAGGGGGAGAGATGGCATTGGGAGTTATACCGGATGTAAATGACAAGTTGATGGGTGCAGCACACCAACATGGCACATGTATACATATTTAACAAACCTGCACGTTGTGCACATGTACCCTAGAACTTAAAAGTATAATAATAAAAATTTATAAAAAATCCTAATTCTAAAAAAAAAAACATAGTTAAGATTTTAAAAGCTAACTATAAGCTAGACAGTGTGCTAAGTGTTTGACATGAGTCATATGATTCAATCCTTCTAAAAAATGTGTGCTTTAGGTATTACCTAAGAGGCTAAAGGACTAATACACTGTCATAAGCTAGTAGATAGAATAGAGATTTAAAGTCAGGCAGTCAACACCCATCTATCACATGAGACAGCCATTCTATTTCTAGTTATTTAGCCCAGAGATTGAAAGTATGGCCACACAAAGGTTTGCATATGAAGAATCAGAGCAGTTTTATTTGTAATAGTCAGAAAGATGGAAACAATCCCAGTGCCCATCAATGGGGAATGGATAAACATTGTTGCATACACATACAATACAATACTATTCAGCAATATAAAGCAACAAACTGGCCCAGCACGGTAGCTCATGCCTGTAGTCCCAGTACTTTGGGAGGCCAAGGCGGGTAGATCACAAGGTCAGGAGATCAAGACCATCCTGGCTAACATGGTGAAACCTCGTCTCTACTAAAAATACAAAAAATTAGCTGGGCGTGGTGGTGGGAGCATGTAGTCCCAGCTACTCGGGAGGCTGAGGCAGGAGATGGCGTGAACCCAGGAGGCAGAGCTTGCAGTGAGCCTAGATTGCGCCACTGCACTCCAGCCTGGGTCACAGAGCGAGACTCTTGTCTCAAAAAAAAAAAAAAAAACCAAAACCAAAAACAAAAAAGGCAACAAATCACTGATACACACACAGCATGGAAGAACTTCAAATAAACTGAAAAATTTTGACCAAAAAAGAGCACATACGTTATCATTCTATTTACATGAATTTCCAGAAAATGCAAACTAATCCATAGCAATACAACTCAGATAAATGATTGTCAGGAAGAAGTAAAGACTAGGGAAGGATGGAACTCAGGGGTTTGAGGAAACTTCTGGGGTGAGGCATATGTTCATTATCTTAATTATGGTGATGGTTTCACACCTGACCATATCAGTCAAAATTCATCAAACCAGGCACTTTTAAAAATGTACAGTTTAGGCCAGACACAGTGGCTCACACCTATAATCCCAACACTTTGGGAGGCCAAGGCAGGTGGATCATCTGAGGTCAGGAGTTCAAGACCATCCTGGCCAACATGGTGAAATCCTGTCTCTATTAAAAATACAAAAAATTAGCCAGGCATAGTGGCAGGTACTTATAATCCCAGCTACTCGGAAGGCAGAGTCAGGAGAATCACTTGAACCTGGGAGATGAAGGTTGCAGTGAGCCAGATGGTACCATTGCACTCCAGCCTGGGCGACAAGGGCGAAACTCCATCTCAAGAAAGGAAAAAGGAATAAAAAAAAAGGTTTGTTGTATGTTAATTATACAAAAAAAAAAAAAAAAAAAATCTAAGCA
The DNA here is from genome assembly GCF_001698545.2 of Rhinopithecus bieti. Taxonomy (NCBI): domain Eukaryota; kingdom Metazoa; phylum Chordata; class Mammalia; order Primates; family Cercopithecidae; genus Rhinopithecus; species Rhinopithecus bieti. The sequence continues at coordinate 2,262,953 of NW_016803991.1, forward strand.
GTCCAATTCCAAAACTTACACCCTTAACCATCAGAGTCTATGGCCTCAGATAAAATTTCTACTTAGAAAAGGAAGTATATTGACTTTAATTCCATATCATCACTTATTTTACTCTCCAAGATATAAAGGGCCAATTGATGCTGTTCTAATTAGTGATTTTATTACCTTCTTGCTAGTAAAATCCTTAGGGATAATTTTAGTTTTGATCATTTTGTCCCTACTCAGAATGTTTTCGTTGATGCTACTTCTGCCTTTTCTCAGCTGTCTCTGATCACTGAGTTACTTTTTCCTTGTCTAGGTGGGTCTTTTTCTCATCTATTCTTTTAATCTGTTTTCTTCACGGTGTTTCAATCCCTTGGGTTGTGAAGTTATATAAAAATGAGCATACACTGCATATAAAATTAAAAAACTATCAAGAAGATTCTGTGTGGAAGGAGGTTTTCTGCCATATTTCCTACAGAGTAAAATGCTCTGTTGGAGTCACTTTTATTGATGTTGATAGTTTATTCACTTAGAGTACTTACAGTTCAATCTGAAGCTCTCCCAAAGTTTCTAAAATCTGAACACTGAGTAACATAGGTAATTTACTGATATGAGCTACAATATTAATTTAACATCTTAAAATACTGTAGCAAAGTACCCTGTATTCTAAACTTGTAGTAACAGATTTACAGTCAAATCATGATTAAAAAACAGTGGCCGGGTGCAGTGGCTCACGCCTGTAATCCCAACACTTTGGGAGGCCGAGGCTGGTGGATCACCCGAAGTCAGGGGTTTGAGACCAGCCTGGTTAACGTGGTGAAACCCCATCTCTAATAAAAGCACAAAAATTAGCTGGGCATGGTGGCAAGCGCCTGTAATCCTAGCTACTTGGGAAGCTGAGGCAGGAGAATCACTTGAACCCAGGAGGTGCATGTTGCAGTGAGCCAAAATTGCACCACTGCACTCCAGCCTGGGCACCGAAGCTAAACTCCCTCTCAAACAAACAAACAAACAAACAAACACTAATTATCCAACTTCTGAGAAACCTGAAGTACAATTTGAAGGGGTCACTTTAAGGAAAAGACTACAAAATAACAAATGCAAAATTAAATCAGGATTTGGAAGGGGCCTATAAATTAAGGAGTTTAAAGGGTTAAACATTATGTCTCATTTCTTTTCCTTTATTTTTTTAGAGACAGGGTCTCACTGTGTCACCCAGGGTGGCCTGCAGTGGCACAATCAGAACTCACTGTAGCCTCCAACTCTTGGACTCAAGCAATCCTCCTGCCTCAACCTCGTGAGTAGCTGGGACTCAGCCAGCTAATTTTTAAAAAAATTTTTGTAAAGATGGGGTCTTGCTATGTTGCTCAGGCTGGCCTCAGGCAGTCCTCTCACCTCACCCTTCCAAAGTGCTGGGACTGCAGACGTGAACCACCACATCTGGCCTAAAGCTTAAATATCTTTAGCTATATGCAAAATCCACCTGTGATTTTGGAGCAGCTTATTCATAAGGGCAGAGATCTGAGATGTGTTATTCCCCAAAATTACATAAGTACTTGATTAGAACTGTATGTTCACCCCACTCAGAAGATCAATCAAGATTTAGAGCTCCTAGAGGCAGCTATGTTTACACAGTTAAAGCTGGAGTGGAGACCAAGGCTTTATCTTCTTGGTCCCCAGCACTCAGTTTACCATACCTCAAAGCAAGCCTCCATCTTCTCTAAGCCCATTGAAGTTCATGTAAGAGTGGGGACGGGAAAGCATTTAGCACTAATCAGCTGTGGTTCAATTACCAAATTTCTTGGCCCAGAAAGGAAGTGCCTAGAACTTTGCTCTGTCATAAGTGTGACTGGTCTGACCCTATATCAGTGATAGTTGGTTGCATACAATTAAAATGCTCAATTACCTATGTTTTATGTCTTAAAAACCACATGAAACTCTATCAGAACTCAACATATTTAACTATAGCATCAGAACTGACCATCAGAACTTAACATATTTAACTATAGCAACTAAAGCAAAAGAGCTGTATAAATCCAACAAGAGTTCACATGAAATCTTTTCATTTTCAACAATATTCACAAGACATTACTGCAGAATAAGGAAAAGATATTTGCTTCTTGTTGTTGTTGCTGCCTCTGCTTATTGCCACTATCCTCACTGGAGCCTGGAATATTTCTATTCGAGAATATTAGACCAAGAACTTTGAAACTGAGCTTTTAATAAATCCATTCTGCTACATCACAGTACAATAGTAAAAGCCTCAAAAATATTTGCAGACTGAATACATTGAAAGCTCAACCTATATCAAACATGATTTTTAAAAACCTGCTAGGTACGTATACTCCTAGCATCATGTCAACCCTAATTTTAGCATGTTTATGCCTTAATCAGAAAGTTTATGGTTGTATCCTTCAAGAGAATGCCCTTGCTGAGTCATTCTGACATGTGACCACATATTAGAAGATTCAACGTAAGGCATCCTTGTATTTGAAGATGAGTTTACTACCTTCCAGCAAGAGAAAACTACAAATCAAAATCATAACAATGCCTACCAAATATTGAACACGTGCTATCTGTCTGGAACTATGCTTTATATGTATTGTTGTCACCTCTCCCAAGATCTGGGCAAAGAAAATGTGTTTTCCCATCTTTACATGCAGCACAGAGAGAAGTAGAAGCACTTGGCAGATGTCCTACAGTCAGTAGTGACAGAGGCAGGATGTAAGGCTGACTCCAAAGGTCATTCTTATTTTATGCTATCAGGAGGTTTGATGTGATTCTCTTCAATTCACCTTCAATTCTTCTTCATGAGAACTGGTTCATGATGAAAAAGAAACATTAAAAAGATTTCTGTGAGTCAGAGCATCCCCTCCAAGGATGGTCCATATTCAAAGACAAGCAAGACGGACTGCTGACGCAGGCTGAAGTTGTTTTCTCATTGGTTAACCACTAAGTCAGTGGACAAGTGGTGCAAGTGATACAGGTGAGGAGGCTAAGATGAGTGGACACAGCTCTGGCCTCCTCCTTTCAGAGTGTGCTCTTGAAGCTCCGTGGTTACTGCTGTCTGCAGGGTTTGAGCAATTCACCATATTCAGGGAGCAAAGAAATCTGTATCAAATATTAATTTCACTAAGCCCGGGAGAGAAATGACATCAGTGCTCAGGGGTCTATAAACAACGAGACAAGGCGGCTACCATACTAATCAACTCATGTGTTTTCATTTTTATCGAACCACTGGACTTCAAGCAAGCCCAATGACCCTCCAATATAACTCTCCTGTTCTTTTACACTGTTTCAAACATCTGTACAGGGTTGTGAATTAATCTCTCATCTCTCACTGATATTCCTCTTTTCCTGTCTTTTCTTAATCCCTCTGCCTTTATTTCTGCATCTCAAAATTCCCCTTTGGATAACAATTTTCAAAAAAAAAAAAAACACAAATCAAGACTTAATATGATCTTAGCTTAGCAAACAACAAACCAACCAGCCCACCCAAAGCAACCCTAAGCAGTGCACTTGAAAGAAAGGAAATGAGGCTGCATCACATTTTTGGTCTCCCTGGGGCCAAATACTTTACAGTGCGATGGTGCACTTCACTTGTACAATCATTTTTAAACCCACTTATCACTTTATCCACATTTTGTATAATACAGTGAAAGAATACACTCGAAAGCCAAAGCATCCGTGCATTAAGGAGGCCTGTCATGGTTCATCTCGAGTTAAATTTTATAGGTTTTCTCATTGCAGCCCCCAGCTATGCCGCTCTACGGTAATCAAAGTCAGGCTCATTCATATCATCTTATGTATATTTCAGGTTTCCAAACTCAGGGTTAGAAGCCTAAATGTACTTTGTTTTTCAAACATTCTGAAAAATGATAGAGGCCCTGCAAAAAACATATCTAGATTGGATCTAAATGGAATTATACCACGACGGCAGAACTGAAGATCACCTGGAATAATGCAATAGCTATTTGCCCCATAACTGTAGTGCATCAGCTAGCAGTTTTGAATTATTTTTCTAGTCCCCACTTCTGGTTTTATTAGCCAGCATTTAAAAGAGACCTTAGACTTCATTGAACCCTTTCCCCTTTATTTTACAGACGAAGAAAATGGAGTCTGGAAAGGTGATATGAACAAAAGGTAACGAGAGCTAAAAGAGGCATAAATGTAAGTCAAACCTTTATCTTCCAATTATAAGTCTGTTTCGATAAATACAGTCTCTTATTTTTCCACCTAAGAGGCATTTATTGAGCAGTTAATATGTGACAAATACTGTATCAGACAAGAAAACTATAATATGTACTAAGGTTAAGGACCTAGACTCTGAAGTCAGAGAAATTAACGGTTTGAATTCAGCTTTACTACTCACTATCTCTGTGCCTTTGAACAAATTACTTAGCTGCTGTGAAACATCAGAAAAGTTACTGCCTTTCCAAATATTTAGTTTTCTCTTTTGGAATCGTGAACAATCAGCACACCTACCTCACTGGGTCTTTGTGAGGATTAAATGAGACATTGCCACTGAAGCACTCAGCAGGGGGCTTGTATCGGGGGTTCATTCAATGTTAGCTATTATTATTACAAGTTGAAAAAAGCATTGCCCATACTTGCTCAAGTGCTAGAAGGTCCAAGTTCAGAGACAAGCAGAGAAACAATGAATAATAATAGAATTAGTTCAGTACAATAAGAGCCCCGTGCATAGAGGTAAGGGCAAGGAAGCAGGTGAAGCCATAAACTCTGGTTAGGGTGAGGGCCTCCTGGGGCAATTGCACTAGGCCCCAGTTACCAACTTTTTAAAAAAATTTTTTCTTAATTTTTTAAAACTGGTTTAGCGCTATAGCATACTCGATCATGGCCTAATACATGGAAAGGAGTCAGAGGAGGAAATGTGTAAACAAAATGATGAGTGAGACTTTAGCTAGGAACAGAAGCTAATTAACAGCACTCGGCATTTTTCTGGTGCTTGTCTATTCTCTGGTCTCATTAGAACCTCAATCTAATGTGTTGCTTTCAAGATTGATGTCGAATTTTTCTATCCTTTCTTCCCCAGATATATATCAACCCAATAAAAAACAGAAAATTGGGAATATTCTCTACCTACATTAGTTTTATATGCTGAAAGCTATCTTTTTTTAAATCAGAAATATGTAATCTTCCTGGAGGACAAAAATAGAGCCGAAGCTCTGGAGACGATAGCATGGCAGTAAAAAATAGGACTTGGGAAGTGGACAATTCCAAAATCAAATTTTGGCTCTGACTTTGAGCATGTTATTTAACCTCTCTGAGCACAATTTCCTGTCCCAGAGAGAAGTAATAACATCTATTTTATGAGTACCAGTGATTAGAGGAAGTTAGATATATAAGAGATACAGTGGCTAAAATCATTGTTTTAAATTGGAGAAAAAATGGCTTTATGAGTGAAAGAACTCTACAAACTCACTCATCAGTATCTCAGAAAATACAGCTGTGAGCGGAGATTGATGCGGGAGTGTGTGTTTTAAAGCAGGGAATTGGGGCAAGGAGATGAGAAGGAGAAAGAGACACATCACAAGAGTAATAAATATATGTGTGCAATTGGGGAAGAAACAAAAATAGAATACTTCCAAAATGCATCACGAAAGAAACAGTTCACCTCAACGGTAACATGTGGAACGATACTCCTGTGGCCTCCAAGAGTAAATGCAGCTCCTGATGTGGACTGACTGCCTTGGAAGAAGTTTACACCTTGGGCCAATCTAACTTTATTAAGTTTATATGTGATGACTGAGCTGGTGTATTAAAATTTTCTCTCAGATTCAAGCCTTCTCTGCCTTAGAGACTGCTCTGTTACCTCAGGACACCCAATACCAACAAAAGTTTATAAGAAGGGAGATACACAGAGACATGATTGAAGCACAAATTGGATAATTATTATAGTGAGAAGACAAAAAGAGTTTCAGCCTACGCCGTGATGGGAACTATTAGTTCATAAAGGAAAAATTGAATCTAAGGCCTTTCCAGGAAGTGAATGTCCAAAGTCTTCTCAAAGCCAATCTTTAGACTAGAAAACAAAAATACAAATAGAACCACAAATGGTTTGATTTTACTTCCCATGGAGGAAAGAAACTGTCACTGGATAAACAGTCTGTGATTAAAAGGATTTTAGCAACACCACCTGTGAGTGTTTGAAGGGATTATTAAACATCACTAATACAGCATTAGGAAAAAAATGAAGTAAATCTTTCTCAAAAGCATTTCTAGGGTATCTTTTCTTCATAGTTTTACTTTTTTTTTCTGGAACAAATACACATATATACATTATATAAGGGTTGCATCAACTGAGTTTTGGAGGTGGAGGAGTCACCCAGGTCTTTGCCAGTGTTAGCCTGGTAAAAAAAAATAAAAAAAAAAAAAAAAAAAAACCTGGCATTTAAATAGTGGAAATGTCCACAAAAACCTTTCCATACCACAATTTCCCAATTATACAGGCCAAAAATTAACAAATGAACCCACTGACTGTCATCTATCAAAGATCCTCTTATCCTAATCTTCTGTGACTTATTTCTCTAAGTAGTGTATCTAACAGCTGTCACCTCAAACATCCAAATCTCGGGGTTCACGCTTCTGATAAATGACTCTTGCAACATTGTACTTGTGAAATCAACTGACCAGCTGGGAGCTTAGAACTTTAACTCAGGCTGTCACCTTCAATCCATCATCGTGGATTGGAAGAGAGTCACGGCTCTACAACTGCAGACCATGCCAGGGTCAGAAAGAACAGTTGCAGTCAATTAAGCAGTTTAGGGATCAACTTTCCAGATCCCCCCCCCCCCCCCCCAACAGATAAGTATCTTGTTGAAAGGGGACATTTGTAAAATAAATGCAGAAGAGAGAGGTCAAACAAGCCCCTGGCAGAGGAGCCCACCCAAGCACCTCGGGTACTCACAGAAATCTGGACTCTGGGAAACAGTCTTCCTGTCAAATATGGACTATGTGATATTTTCCGTAAGTTGAGAATTCTCTTAAACCTTGAAATGTCAGAGTAAATTGACACCAGTGGTAAGCACGGGTCATCGGCATGAGATGTATCAGCAAACATGCAATGTGGGAAGCAGGCATGCAGAAAATGCATTCCAGAGCAAATGGCATATCTATAATCATTTGGAAAGGCCATTTAGTCCATGTAAAAATTAACTGATATAATTTACATAGTTGCAAGCGAGTGAGCTGTATGTTCATCACTGAAATATCCTTTGGGAAACATGTCTTAGAAAATATCATTACAGCTATATGTTGCAGAACTCAGTGGGCATCTAATTTTAACAGGAGATTCCTGCTGTTCATCTTTCCGCCAAGGCACTAAGGCAATGTACCCTCAGTGCTTTGCACTTCTTAGAAATACATATCAGACCATTTCCACTAACTCAGACAAATTTTTCTCCAACAGGTCAATCCAGGGGGGCAACGTTCATGACAACTGCCCCACCGCTAAACCTTAAAATAAATTAAATATGATGTTACCTCAGGGGTTGACCTTTCTCTGTGTCCAACACACATATATATTTGCCAACATCCAGAGGCCCTGAACGCACCAGTGCGGAAGCTCCCCCAGTGGTGATTGCTGCAGGACTTTCCTCTGTATCGGTTTTCTCATGGTGCTGATGCCTTATGTGGTCCTTTTTTTCTTTTTCTCTTTTTTTATTTAGTGAAAGAGTCTTGCTCTGTCACCAGGTTGGCGTGCATGGCACAATCATAGCTCACTGCAGCCCCTGACTCCTGGGCTCAAGTGACCCTCCTGCCTCAGCTTCCCGAGTAAATGGTACTACAGGTGCGTGCCTACATGCTTGCCTTTTATTTTGATTTTGGTACAGACCAGGCTAGTCTCTAATTCCCAGTCTCAGTTTTCCTACCTCAGTCTCCCAAGGCACTGTGATGACAGGCGTGAGCCACCATGCCCAACCTATTATTTCTTTTCCATTTGAAAAGCTGCTCTTGGGGTTCTGGTGGATCCTCTGCTTTACTGCCAGCTGGACCCTCCCCTTCCTTCCTTTCTAAAAGGTGTCCTGGTTTCCAACCACGTGCTTTGACCTCTCCCTTCTCTGCCTGTTTTCAATTTCCCTGTGTGGCTTCTGACGCTACTGCAGCATGGTGCTCACTACAGGCTTATTCACAGGATCGGGTAACATTTCCAGGGTTAGGAGGGAACTTGAACATCTGCTGCACCTGGCCCTGAATGTTCTAGTCAAGGGGACAGCCTGCTTAGGCATGAATAATTCCGTAATGAGAAACTCCCTTCCCCATACAAAAACCTACCCTATATTAAAAGAATTTGGTAGAAAAGTATTCATTACATGGAGTCTAAATCATCATTAAAGTTTCTACTCACTGATCCCATTTCTAATCTCTTAGGACAGAACAAAGTAAACAATTTAAAGAATATGGACCTTGAGGACTGGAAGATGCCAGTTAGGATGATGGTAACACTTTGGTATTTGCTGTGTAACCTTGTGCGAAATACCCAGCCTCCATCATCATCATTCTCCAAGCTGAGGACCATGATAGGATGATGTTTTGGTGAATATCAATTATGGTATTTTAGTACCTAGCACAGAGAACAAGTCTCAGATGTGCAAGGGCTTGTCATGCCTTCCTTGAAGTCTTTCGATTTCAAATTTCTTAAAGCAACTGGCAACTCTCCATTGAGCATGTTCTAGTTGATGATATTTTTAACATGGTACCAAGAACAGAGTGCATTGCATGTGTGTTCAGGTGAGTGTATAGCAGAACTATCACTTCCTTTGCTACTAAATACTATATGTATAATAATGCACTCCAAGTTTCCTTCGACTCACACTGCCAACAGCTGATCATTAACACAGCCTCCTGATAAACCCCTCTTTTTTTTTAACCTCCACCTCACTGCCATGTCATTCTTAGGTTTTTCAATCTTACTTTCTGCCTGTCTTGCCTATGCACTGACATCTATCTTCCTTTGTTACAAAAACCATTGATGAGCTTAAGTTGTCACTGGTAGTCTTGAGATTTTCTACCTAGAAGCACTTAAGCATTATCAAGTTAAGTGTTTTTAAAAATAATTACTAGCATGTTTTATTCATCCCTAATGCCTAGTGTCTTGTTATATGTGCTTTACAAGTTGCTTTTAAAAGTTAGCTGGTTAACCATTAACCCCAAAGCCCCAAATTCTTTATTGATACAGAATGCTTTGTCATTTCCCTCTGAATTCTGCCTACCTGCTTAGCCTTGATTCCAAGGGTCTCCCATTTCTGAGGCCATTTCCAATTTCAGTTGTTTGTTGGCTGAGAGCAACCCATTTTATTCGGAACTTTCAGTCTTTACAAGGTTGCTTCTACTTTGAGAAATATGACAATCCCAGATTCTGTTGTGCTGAGTGATATCATTCAGCACCATTCCTGGCACACACCAATGTTGCCAGTCTCTCCTCACGCCTTTTTCCATGTCAATGCCAGAAAAAGGGGACCAAGAATAGACCTTAGAGAAATAAGCCTGCCTCACAAAATCCTGTCCTAGGACAGGTGCAGGCTGCCTTTTTCAGCACAGAGAACTAATTAGCATTCATTTTCTGTAACAAGCAAGTTGCTAATTTGATCAAAAAATCCAAGTACATTTGCAGCTTCTCTTCATCATATAATATTCATTTTTATTTAGTAACATGGTCATCTCACGCTGAATATTAGTTTTGAAATTTTACTTGACTATATGTCTTTTATTCAGGAACTGCAAACACCAAGTTTAACCACTAAGATGGAATTAACAAATGGCTGCAGTTACCTATGAGAAATGAACGTAAGAGTTGTTCAATAAAACACAACAAATATAAAATCTACATTTGCACATTTTATAGTTTATGAAATGCTTTTAATACCTACAAACCTAATACTCAAAACAGCACAAAACAAAAGATGGAAATGACATAATGAACAACATAAACTGGAAAGAAAATGGGAAAGGATTTTTATTTCTTTTTGTCTCCAAATGTCTTGCATGATACTTGGCACATAGGAAGTACTCAATAAATGCCCACTTACTAAACTATGAATAGATAAGGGGATGACTCAATGACTCGTCACTTTTTTTTTTGGCGGGGGCGGGGGCAGGGGAGACAGGGTCTTGCTCTGTTGCCTAGGCTGGAGTGCTGTGGTATGATCATCGCTCACTGCAACCTCAGCCTCCTGGGCTCTAGTGATACTCCTGCCTCACCTCTATAGTAGGTATTGGGACTTATAGGTGGATGCCACCGTGCCTGGCTAAATTTTTAACTTTTTGGTATAGATGGGGTCTCACTATGTTTCCCAGGCTGGTCTCAAACTCCGGAGCACAAACCATCTTCCTGCCTTGGCTTCCCAAAGTGCTGGGATCACAAGAATGAGCCATCATACCCGGTCGAACATCATTCTTATGTTTGTCCTGAAGCTATATACACAGGGAACGCTCTTCAGTGCTGACCAGGGATTTTCCTAACAAAAATGAATAACCAACCTGAAAGCCCAACAAGGATAATGACTTTGCTGGAATAGATTAATCACTCCACTGATTATGAAGGAATGCTGCCTGGGTACAGATTCATCTCCACCACTTAGTAGCACCTTGAGCAATTAACTTTCTGTGCTTTACTTTATTGCTAAAATGGAGACAAGAAGAGTGCCTGCCCCATATGGTTGTTCTAAAGAAAACTGGATTAAAGTATGTAAAAATATTAATCCACACACTATAAATGACACATGTATTTGGAGTTAGGAGAAACAATGTTTCTATTGACTATCACAATGCTTGGTGCAGATAGCAGCTACTTGAAAGAAATGTATATTTTTCATAGTTTATATTCTCTAGAATTAAATTCAAAATGGTGAAGGGCAGACTAAAGGCGGGTGGGGCAGCCAGGCAATTTGCAACTCATTAAAAATGGTACAGTGCATTTCCTTAGAAGCCAAGTGACTCAGAGTAAAGGTTATGTCAATTAGACTCCACAAAAACATCTAAAACATAAAGACACCAATTAGGTAGCCACTCCTTTTTAGAGAACACATTTTCTCCCAAAGCTTAATCCTGATTATATTTATATGGTCCCAGGTATCACAATGGCTGAATAAAGGCCTTTTTCAAGTTCCATTCATGGAAAAAAAAAAAAAAAGGGGGGGGGGTAACAGTAAAAAAGGCTTTTTTTTCCATGTCAGAGATGCAATAAATTAATATTTATCTTTTCTGATAGGTGTACTAGTTTACCTTTTTGCCTAAATATTGCCTGATTCCATTCTGATATATGTGAAGGTCATATTAGTCCTACTGCTAAGACTGGATTGCGGAAGCAGAAATGCCTGGGCTAAAATAAAAAAGCCTGTAAGATATATCATCAGGAAATATAGCTGCTCTAACTAGATATTATGTGGCAAAAAAAGTACTGTGTGATTTGTCTCTTTAAACCTGTCAATCCAACCTCTTCGGAGAGTAGTAAACTCATCAAATCATTATAATGATTTAGAAAGATAATTTAAGAAATCGTAGGTACTGAGCCAAAACCTTGTGCCACGATTAGGAAAAATTAGAAGCATTAAGTTACCTATAAATAGGAAATCAACATATTAACCTTTACTTTCTTTAAAGAGGCAGACACAACATGCATTGCAAATGAGGAACTTTCACATACACGTATCCTCTATCCACATCATTAAATCCTCTTGAGAGGAGAGGGTCAGGGCGGGGCTGAAAGCACGCTGCTTCATTCAGGCCCCCAAGGGAAGCAAAAAATGTATTACGCGAAAACAACAGATTGACACAGGGAACACGAGACCATGGGTAGAAAAGATGGACTCAAAGCACATGCTAATTCCAATGAAACTAAAAAGGTGAGTTTGTAAAATGAAGACTTACAAGTGTTTTGTCTTTGTCAACTTAGGAGATAACTCTAGTAAACACTACTTTCTAAAGGGAACCAAAAAGGAAAAAAAAAATAAGGGGAAAAAACATTGTTTTCAATTATTTATATAAGGAAGGAATAAGAACCATGAAATGTTCATAATTGAGAATGCCTGAGAAATGCAGGCAATAAATATGTGCACCTTTAAAAGAGAAATCCTTGACCAAGGAAATAGATATCCCTTTCAATAAGACAACCTCTTAACACTAGAATCTGGTTACATCATGATAATGTAGACTTACTTCACAATACTCATTAAAAACACTTTTCCTTCTAATGACCAATTCTTGATTATGTAGGCAATAATAAAAGTGAACATCTACTACGTTCAAGTCACTGGGCTGAGCATTTGACATACAAATTCATAATGCATTTCTCACAGCAAACCATGAAATGGGTACTGCGGGTTTTGGTTTCCTGCCTACAACATAGGAATGAGGATATCCACTTCACAGTTCAAAAGACCTTCTTAAAATTTGTACCACAGGGTTTGTTAATTAGCATAAGGGAAGGTGAAATAAGAAGTGATGGAGACCGAGAAAGCAAGCCAGGGGCCTCCTAATACCTCAGACAGTGCTTGCAACACAAAACCCTAGTGACCCAGGAACCCCCAACTTCAAGGAAGACTGGCCCCTAATCTGTCTACACAGTTTGTTTGTCCTGTTTTCAGCATGTCATTGTATCTCCTCCAATTATCTGCCATGTCCAATGCTGGTTGCACTCATGAAGACTGTATTAGTACATTCTCACACTGCTATAAAGAAATGCTCATGACTGGGTGATTTAGAAAGGAAAGAGGTTTAATGGACTCACAGTTCCACATGGCTGGGGAAGGCCTCAGGAAACTTACAATCAGCATGGAAGGCGAAGGGGAAAGCAAGACACCTTCTCCCCCAAGGCAGCAAGAAGCATAAACACAGGAGGAACTACCAAACATTTATAAAACCATCAGATCTCGTGAGACTCAGTCACTATCACGAGAACAGCAGGGGGAATCCAGCCCCCAGGATTCAATTACTTCCACCTGGTCTCTCCCTTAACAGATGGGAATTATGGGGATTACAATTCAAGATAAGATTTTGGGTGGGGACGCAGCCAAACAATATCAAGGAGAGAATCAGGTCCTAAATGAGCTTACAGAACAGGTTGTATGATAGTTTTTGTCTGTTTGCCGACAAATGTGTGTGTGTAAAACCTACTGTCATTATAGCCTGTGGCCAAAAAGCAAATTGTGGTCCAAGGGTTATAAAGTCCTATCAACCTAGAACAATAAAGCTGATACAAAATTAATATAGAGAGATTATCTGGGCCAAGGTTGAGGACTGCTACAAGAACACACTTCTAAGCTGCCTTGGGGAATGCTCCAGAGAGCAAAGGAGATACCCAAGTTTTTGAAGAAAAAAAAGGGCAACTCAGGAGAGAGAGTGATTACAAAACTTGTTTATCAAGAATTCTCGTTGGTTTATAGAAATACCATTGGTTAGTCATTGGCTATACATTTGTAAGTCAAAAATAAAATTCCAAGCCCCCCAATCAACTGAATGGACCCTTCCTGTCAGTCAAGGGCATTCGAAAGCTAACAGGAAAACCTAATTCAGGCAATGATTGGAAGTGGGTATCAGGCATGCCTCATTATATCCTCCTCCCTTTGGATTTCCAGGCACAGCTGATTAGCATTAATAATAAAACACAGCTCTTAAGACCGACAAAACAGAGTATTTGCAGCAATAATGCACCAAATTCCAACCTGACACTAGTACAGCATCACATAACAGCAGGCCCTGAAGGAAATGAAAGTATTTTAGCCCAAAATACATTTCTTTGACCTATTTTGAAATGGCCCTGCAAACCCATTTCTTGTGGAGAAAATCTACATTCTGTAGAGATCTCCTTCCTTTCCTAGGTCTTTTCCCTAATCCAGGAGAAAATTAACTAAGAGTGTGGCATCTTTTTATGTCTGATAAGAGCTTGGAAGCCTCCTGGAGGCTCCTTGGAAGAACCTGGAGCCTTCATCTGCATGATTAAAACCTTGACTTCCACAACTCCATATATTAACCCAGACACTCCCTTCTACTGATCCCGAGTCTTTAGATAATAACTTACCTCTTTCAACCAAATGCCATCCAAAAATCTTTGAACAACCTATGACCTGGAACTGTCCCCCACCCCACTTCGAATTGTCCTGCGTTTCAGGACCAAAACCACCATAAGTCTTGCATATACTGATTGATGTCTTATGTCTCCTTAAAGTGTGTAAAACCAAGCTCTACCCCAACCACCTTGGGCACATGTCCTCAGGATCTCCTGGGGCTGTTTCATGGGCCACTCGTCACTCATATTTGTCTTAGAATAAATCTCTTCAAATATTTTACAGAATTTGACTCTTTTTGTCAACACATTGCTGCTACTTGGGGTCAGTTAGTCTAGAGACTACATGGCAAGAGGCTTCAAGAGGTGACTCTTTGGCTCGATGGGGAGTAAAACATGACTGTTACATTTTAAATGTCTCTCTGCACCTGATAATTTAAAGGGGCTCACATTCTCAAATAAAAGCTTGGTTTTTTTTTTCCCTCCATTTCTACTTCCCTGTGGTCCCCGAATACTACTGATAGTTCCCAAAAGAATATGACAGCTCTGGAGGACCACATTGTATTTGATTACTTTTCAAAGTTTCAACCACATCAGAAGCTAATGGCCAAAATACAGTCTTTTTCCTTTCTGGCTTCCTCAGTATATAAGCTGAAATCAATTTATCCCAGTCTAGTGATTCTCTTTGCTAACCACCAATTTAAAAGAGGGAAAGGTGGAAGTTCATGGAAAGTAAGTGATGGAGGAGAAGTCCTAACTGAAACACACATCCAGGGAGACAAGAATGTATTATATCATAGGAAACAGACCATCTTATTAAGGAATACAGATTAATCTGAACTTTACCCAAATGTACATCGGATCAAGGATTCACACAGCCTTCTACACAGCCCTTAAAGAATCTTGGCCGTTCTTCATTAAACAGCAAAAGCAAAATGTGGTCTATTTCTAACAAGTAAAGGCATACATTTAAAATGCGGTCTGAAAACTGTAGCAAGCCAATAGTGTGGAGGCCTGTGTGGAGGCAGAAGCAAGATAGGCTCGGGTTTCTGTAAATGAGATTAAGTTTGCCTGAAGGGTATATTTTAATAGGAAATTAGAATGTAATTTTATAAATCATACAAAGGGGGAAAATTCAGACTTCATCGCCATACTTACAGAGCTGAGTTCAAAGATGCCTTGTCAGCTTCATGCACTTCACACAGACAACATGTGGGTATGAATGCTACTGCGGGGAATCATGGAAACCTTTCTTTTTTCTAAAGACTGAGGGAAGAAGAGATAACTGTTGTTTGTGGAACACGGGTGAGGTCCTTCTCTAAGATTTCATGCATTCTGACAGATTTTCTGTTTTATGAGACTCCTAAGTTAATATTACTTTTTGTGTATTTTTAGGATATACACTTAAAGATACTCAAAATGGATAGGTTACAGCTAATTCCAGAAACCACATATATTTTTGCTTCATTATCAAAGGTCTCTGGTCAAAATTTGTATTCTTACTGAGTATATGCCATATACTCAGTGAAACACAGGCTTAGGTGTGTTCAAGCTGTTTTGACTGTGCTTTGGATAATAAAGAAAGTGTAATACAATGGGAAGGTACTTTATCCATCTTAAAATGTCATCTATCTATAGATCTATCTATAGTTCTTAGCAGAAAAGACATGATTATTAAAGACCTATTATGTGGTAGTCACATTGATAATAAATAGGCAATAAATAGATAGAACTGTTTTTATTCCTTAAACAACCCTAAAAAAATATGTATCATTAAAATGTTATGGATGATAAAACAGAATCAGATGCAAAGATATCTGACCCAGGTCACATAGTAAAAAGTGAGGCCTGCTTCAAACCCAGCTGTGTCTGACTTCCAAGATGATCCTCATTGTATGTGTCTTAGGAATTCATGTATTTATCATGTACTCACTTTTTTACGCTGCTTACAAGAGACATAATCTGTCAGCTTCATTATTATTAATGGTGGGTGAATGAGAACTAGTATTGTGGAGCTTAACAGAGCACCAGGAAGACAACTGCCCTTATATATCGGTCCCTCTAAATCCCTGACAAAGTGTGATATTTTTTACATATATGTAGAATTTGAAGTCCAACCTAGGGAGAGTTTGAGGCAGCACATGAAAATGACAGCAAAGTGATACAGTATCTTCCAAGAACTGGGAAATAAAGGCAATCAGGTTGTCTGCTGAGAGTTACATAGTAAAAACATGTAAAGTCCCCTCTCAGAGACAGAGTATCTCTTATGCAATAAGACTTGAAAAATAATTGATACATGGGGTGGGAGCGAATTATCAATCAGAAGAAAGGAGAGTCAGAACTGAAGAAAAGATAGTCACTAGAACAAGGATTGTCAGTGCCTGTCCTCATACTGACTGAAAGACACAACCAAGAACTAAGTTGTCTTGTCTAAGTAGAAGGCAACTAAGTTGTCTTGTCTAAGCACAAGGTAGTCCTACAGTGAAAATGGTATAAAAGGCAATATTAGCCTGGAATATGATAATTATATAATTATGTAAATTATACATATAATTATATAATGTTAATTATATACACATATAATTTATGTCACGTAAAATATGTGACAATTCTCAATACCTACTCTCAATCTTACTCTGAGTTCGCCAGTCTGGCTTCCCAGGTCCATGGAGGCAAGAGAGAGTGTACACAGTAGATAGGAATGTTTACTTTGACTGATTGTCCATTTCTCATTGTAAAATTGATGGGTATTCTGCTTTCTGATAGTGTCTTTCAAGTTTAGTTAATGTGACTCACCATCCTTAGTTGAGCACATCCTGATAAACTGTTATAATTAAATTTTGGGGCTGGTCAGCTAAAAATTATACCTTTGACAATGACAAACTTACCAAAGTATTTTCATAACAGCCACTGTGACCAGTGAAGTCAGTTGGTTATTAGCTGGTGACCAGATGACCCAAACTACCTTCTTTCAAACATTTACAGAACCAATTTAACTCTTCGAGAAGAGGTGTTATCTATCAGCAAACAGACAGACTTCTTCATTTTAGCAGGAACAGGTATACCAATCTATTTATTACATATAATATTTGGAAAAGCATTAATCACAATGGTTATGGGGCATTGAAATAGAAAATGTCGATGGAGGATTCACTGGACAAGAACTAGAAAGTCTTTTCTAAACTCTGCTGCTAATTAGCTATGGGACCTTGGAAAAATCCTTTAACAGTTTTGATCCTCAATATCTTTATCTATAAAATGGAGAAATTGAAATACATGCTGTCTATGTTCCTTCCAAAATGCTAGCATTTGCTCACTTTAAGTTGAGATGTTAGCTTATCTTCTAAAAGTCAGAACATTTATTTTGTGCTGAAATGACTTCATTTCTTTCAAATATCAGCTTGCTACTGTCATGGTTGCTCTTGATGGTTAAATAAATGTCCTCTAGTGATCCCTAATATTGCTAACCCATCGGACGGTATATTTCCTGAAAATGCAAAGTAATATAAGCAATGAGGAAAACCGAACTCCACGGTCTGTGAATTATCTGGGACTTTACTTACTCATCACAGAGAAATGCAGTCTCGATAAAAATTTAGCCTAAATAATTATACTCCCAATTAAATCTGTAATCATTTTCATTCAGGCTCATGTGAAACATTTCAAAAATCAGGAGGCCAGGAATTGCAAAGTCAAATAAGATAACAAAATCCCTCTTCCATTTCTGAATAGTTAGACGAATGTATGTGATTTTTCTAAGATGCTGCATAACTCGGTCTTCTGTAAAAATATATGTTCACACCTTGCAAGTTAGTTTGGCAGATGGACAATCACAAAGGAGTTTTGTGTTCACTGAATAAATATCATCTATACATTTAGCTCATAGAGACAGAATGAGGACTGGCATCTTTACAGGACCAATTAGCAAATATATTCATTAAGCCCCTTTCTCACCTCCATTGTCAAATCCAATCATTTATTTATACCAACTAAAATCTTCTACCTTCATTATTCATTATTGACTAACAAGTAATGAGGTGATTGTGCTTTCCTAAATGTGTTATTTATATATCCACACTATTTTAATTTTTCCAAGCAACTCACACCTAGTCAATACTGTCACATTAATATTAATGCTTTTTCACATATTTTCTTAATTTAAATAAAACAATATAGCTATTCAACTGCCATTACCTTAGATCAGGCTTCCTTCAATATACTATTCAATTAATGTACTGCCTAGTTGGTTGGTCAGTCTATTTCCAATCATGCCCCCCTATAATTCATTTTCCATCCTGTAGCTCCACTGATCTTTTGAAGCTGTAAAGCTGATCATGTCAGCCTTCTGATCATCATTTTTCAATGATGGCTATCCAAAGCCCTCAGGATAAAATCCCAACTTCTTACAATAGTATACGACATTCTTCATGGTCTATATCTATTTGACCTCTCTCCTAAAAGGCCCACAGAGCAGAACCTAACTCTAGAGTCACATTGCCTGGTTGCAAAATGCCGGTCCTGCCACTTACTGGCTATGTGACTTTGAACAAGCTCACAAATCTGTCTGTACAATGGAGGTAACTGGGGTTGACAACAATAGCACGTACCTCACTGAGATGTTTTAAGTTGCAATAGACTACAAAATTGGCCGCACACACTTTCGCACCCCTTAAAACGGAAGTCATTTCTCACATACTTCAATCTGGGTTAACTAAGTGACTTGATCTGGCTAAAGAGGAGTTAGCAGAGACTTGGAATGTGCTTGAGAACTGAGATGTGTCCTCTTGCTGATCTTAGCGCCTCTGGCTGTCTTGTGAAACAGCCTGGGCTTATTCACTTAATGACCAGACACGTGTCCCAGTCATCTCCACTGCCCCAGCCAAAAGGAAAACAATTGCTGAACAGGTGAGTGAGGCCATCCCAGATGAACAGGGGACCACAGATGAATGAGCAAATCCAGTCAAGATGACCCAAGCCTGCCCCGTAGGGGAAGAATCAAGCTGCAGATTCCTAGACTCAAGAGCAATAGTAAATGATTGTCTTAAGTTACTAAGTTATGGGTTTGTTTGTGTTTTTAATGCAGGAAAGGCCAACAGATACAATACAAGTGAAGGAGTTAATATATGTAAATCACTTTTAAAAGTATGAGGCATATATATGAATATAAGCTGTTATAATTATAACTCAGTTGCCTCTAAAACATTCTGTTCTTACTGAGACTGCTAGTACTTATGATCCTAGAACCTAGTATGTGCTGACATCTCCAGGCCTTTCTAAAGTTTATCAACCTGGAATACTGCTGTCCTTACCCTCACCTACCTGGTAAACTCCTAATCCTCTTAGCTTAACTATACCTTATTTTGTGGATCATTTCCTTACACCATTACATGGTGTTTAATATCCCTTCTGTGAATTCTCAAGAATTCTATGCTTACCTCACTATAGTGTTTCCATATTGTACTGTTATTATATATAGATTTGCCACCCATACCATTTTACAAGCTCCTGAGTGTTAGAAGCTATGTCACTATTGGGTATTAGAAGCTGTTTTATTTTGAACAACTCTTTATTACAGTGCTGTAGTCAACCACACAGAATCAACAATAGTTGACTGTCCAAAACAAAATTATTTATGTTTGAAGGTTCAAAATGTCTTTAAATAAACTTCTGTTATGCCAATACTGCTTCACTATTGTAAGATTTTTTAAATAAAGTAGATGATTTTACATATAGTCCTATTAAATTTTACTTCAGTTATTTCAACCACTATTCCTACTAATTGCTTTTCTTTTTAAAATAGAGCTGTTGTCAACATTAGCTTTCTCTCTAAAATGTGTGTCTCTTACATGATATGTATGTTTTCTAGGTCTTCATGCAGAAACCCATGATATAAAAATTGAATGAAAGTAGGCAAAATAATAATACTTTCTTAGGGTATAAAAGCCCCCCCCCCCATATTTGAGAATAACAGTATTTTTTTGTGGTGTTCTACCCGTGAAACAGTAACTCCACTTGATCAAACTCATGTTCATTTCGATCAAAATATGTAAGGAAAGGACCCACATACTCAGATAAAGCATCTCTTATACAAACAATCCAGTAACACTTTCCAAAAACAAGATTAGGCTAGTTTGAAATAATTTGCTTTTAATTAACACATTAAGATGGTTAGTGACCACTGCATTTTTTTCTGAGTCCTCAAAAGCCATCTGTTTAGTAATTTCAACTAGAATTTTTTGAAAGAGAAATTGTAACAATCTATTATTTTCAGAATCCAAATGTTCCATCAATTTAGAGAATTAGAACATTTCCATTCTCCTGACACCTTTCTTGTGCTCAATGAAGTATAAAAAAATTTAACAGTACGTAAGTAACTTCAATACATCAATTCATATTAACAAAAGTTAAAATAATAATAATGGGCTACATTTATGGAGCACTTACCATGTGTCACACACCGCTCTAAGCTTATTAGGTAAATAAACTCATTCAATCTTCAAAATAATCCTATGAGGGTTGTACTGTTATTATGTCCATGTAACAAACGAAGAAGCTGGGGTATGGTATTAAAGGGCTGTAACTTACCAACATCACATACCTCCCACGTGGCAAAGCCAGGATTTGCACCTGGGCAGCCCTATTCTGAATCCATCCTTTTAACTACTCAGGATTAACAAAAAGAGACAATTCAAATATTGCTTTGATAACTAGTATAATCAATCAGGTCTCCCACATGCATTATCCCATTTGGAAGAAATGTCAGTGGATGACCATCAAGAGTCTGTCTATCTCTGGCTTGAAAGGTTGTTGGTTGTTCTTTTTGCAAGTAATCACGAACTTCCATATGGAATGGGATAACTATAGTCATTTTCTCTCACCTGGGATATGGTTCTATCCCATTTCATGGACGAGAAAACTTCAGTAGTCTATGATACATTCAAATGCTTTCTGTAGCACAGTTCGACCATCAAATACAGTATCAGAGGAACAAAGCATCATGATATTAAAGGACATTATTACCCACTCCACCAAATGACTAAAGAAAAGGTTTCCAGGAACTATCTCCTTCAAAATAAATATTTGGATAGATGCATCCTATTTACAGTTTACGTAAGCTTGCACTCCCTGTATTTTAAGAAAAGCACAGTTCACCTTAATGATCTATCGTGTGTGAACTCTAATAAAATAAATATGGCTAATATCTACTCCACTGCTGACTTGTACTTCTTGTAAGTAAAAATTTTCATTAATTTGAACTGATTGTTCTTTTCAAACAACTTGTTGAGTTATTTTAATGTGGTTACTCAGTTGTCTGACAGAACTACCTCACCATCTGATACAAAATGCTCAAGCGAGCACATCCTAATGCAGCTAAGCTATCTGCTGATAGTGGAGGAAGTTGGCAAGGATAGACTAATTTGACAATTTAGGTTATAAAGCAAAAGATTAAATAAATGTTACACAACAGTGACAAGTTAGTGAGAGTTTATATTATGGAATACTATCCTACATTGAAACATGAAGTTCTGAAACAGAGGAGAAAATTCAACATAAATTCAACACTTCCTTTGATTTCAGTGCATCTGTGCTATGATCTGACGGCCCTTATAAGACAGCTGATGTCACTGGGGTTCATAAGTATTCTGAGATGTTAATCAGTTGTTATGAAGCCTATTGAATATGTCAAAATTCATTTTAAAATATTATCCTGTGTGACAAGCCCATCCTTTACTGCCTTCAAAAGATCCTTGTATCCAATTTCCCCACCTAATAACTCTTAGTCGCATAGACAGATGAAGTGAAACTACCTTTCATTCTTCTCCAACTTGAAATGTAGTATGAACATACGAGAAGACACTTACTGATACACAGAGCATTAAAGTCACCAAGGAGAAGTAATGCTGTTTTATCTCAGCAGAGAATGTATTCTGGACATATATTTAAATGTTTGACTTGCCTACAGTAGTAATTTCTGACATTTTCAAATGGTAGTGAGCAGTAAAAAGCACAATTACATATTTGACAATTATGTCATCCTGGTTAGACATTTTGGATATTATTGTAAGCTATGTCGGATCTTGCCACAAGATGTGTTTTCAGAAGCTGGGTGATGACAGGGAGGCATCACAATGATTTATGGTGCTTGTGACAGCATTCAATTAATTGTACTTAACTGATTTTAATTAATTGAAAAACAATGTTAGTTTGGGAAACATGACTTTACCTCCGAGGTTGAAATACTGATTGAATGGAGTACAGCACTTGCATAAAAGCCCTGATTTCAAATGAATGAGAGAATTTTTAAAAAACAGTGGGAGGTGTTCTTTTTTTCCCATTATTCTAGGAAACAGATGGAAATATATTATGCTGATATGGAGTCCAGGAACGTTCATACAAGGACTGTAAATACGACAGGTTAAAACTTATCCCAGTAATTCTCATGGAGGTCCTAATAGAAGGTTATCTTCTTTGTACTTTTAAAATAACTTTGATCTGTTCTCTTTGTCTCTAAGGTCCTCCTTCTCTATTCTTTCTCCATCTGACTCATCAAACTACTTCCCTTGCAAGTTACTGCTGAGGATGTGATTTAGTGCATTTTAAAGTCTGTACAGTTTTATTCATTTTAATATCATCAAACCATAGCTCGTGCACCATGTCCAGCATGTATATTTTCTGAGTATTTGCCGAATGAAACACATGATCTCCACCCTGACATATACTGGGTGTTTGCTTCATAGCAAGCTCTTTACATAGATTATCTCATTCAGCCCTCACAGCAGACCTAAGAAGAAGAGGTTATTGTTGTCCCTATTTTAGAGATAAGCAAAAAAAAAAAAGGTTTTCTGAGGTTAATTTCCTCAACCAACCAAGATCATACAAAACCCAGGCCTGTCCAGCACCTGAGTCTGAACTTTTAACTTTTGACTACTATTTCACAATGGGCAATCCAGAGATCACATCACTCCTCTGTAAAAAACAGCGACCATCCTCCATGGTCTAAACTTTTAGGCAGAGTGTCCAATGCCTTTCTAAATATTCTCTGAAACAATCTTTTCAGCTTCTTAACCCACCATTTCCCTCCATACATTCCCACTTCCACTGCTTGTATTTGTAGACACTCAAATACGCAACTCTTATGCCAAGCATCCTATCTCCAATCCCTCTTTCTCTCCTCTCCTTTTATGAAATTGTATTCAGCTTCAAGACCTGTTTTAGTTACAGTCTCCTCCATGAGGCCTCCTGCACTGAGTCCTAGGATGACTTTACTCTCTAGACTTTCCCAGGCTTTGTGATTTAGGCAATTATTTGTCAAATTAGGATGGACACTGTATCTGGTCCTGCTTGCCCATTAAACTGTGTTTCTGAAAACTAACTACGTCTTACTTTTACCTATTTATCCATCATTATGGACCCAACTGTGTTCCCCAGATATTCATATGTTGAACCCCTAACTCTCAGCATGAGCATATTTGGAGACAGGACCTCTACGGAGGTATTTAAAGTTAAATAAAATCATAAGAGTGAAGAACTAATCCACTGGCAGTAGTATCCTAAAAAGAAGGTGAAGAGATAAGGGTGCACACACATAGATGAAAGGTCAGGAGAAGATAGAAAACGCATCTAGAATGTATCCTGCCTTACAGAGCTTTGTAGGTTACCTGTAATTTTTTTTATTTTTATTTTTATTTATTTATTTATTTTCTTGAGACAGGGTCTCAGTCACCCAGGCTGGAGCACAGTGGTGCAATCTCAACTCACTGTAACCTCAGCCTCCTGGGTTCAAGCAATTCTCCTGCCTCAGCCACCCCAGTAGGTGGGATTACAGGGATGCGTTACCATGCTAGGCAGATTTTTGAATTTTTAGTAGACATGAGGTTTTGCCATTTTGGCCAGGCTGATCTCAAACTCCTGACCTCAAGTGACTGGCCTACCTCAGCCTCCCGAAGTGCTGGGATTACAGGCATGAGCAACGCTCCCAGCCTAAATTACTTGTAAATTCTTGAAAGCCTAACAATTTCAGGTAATTTATGCATAGCCTACTCTCTATCTCTTGTATTTCATTTATGCATTTATTGGGAGATCTGCAAAAAAGATTTTAAAGCAAACAGAATGTCAATTCCACACTGGATTGTATACTAAAACATAAACAAAATTAGAAAATTAGGTATTAATTTATATGGCATTGCAGTCTTTTTAAAGAGATACTAGAAACTTTCAAGGGTATTTTAATAATGTGTCTAAATATAACAATAAAAGCATCAGAACAGAGGTGCAGATATGAAGAATCTTGAATAGCCTCAAACCCGCAGAAACACTTCTGTATATTTCATTGAAAAACAATATTGTAATTCATAATTTATCAGTAAAACTAACACTAAATTTAAAATTAATCAAAATTCAAAGTTGGCATACTAGGTTGAAGATTCTCACAATTCTTTTGATTATCTGTAACAGGACTGCCTGGAATGCTTGCTTAACATGCAATTATTTGGGCCCTACCCCAGAACTAGTGAAGAATAATTTCTGGGAGATAGAACCTTGGAGTCTGCATTTTAAATAAGATCCCTATGAGAGGCTTACATCTTTTAAAGGTTGAGAACATTCTACATTATTAGGTAATAAGCAGTAACTTGCAATGAAAAAAAAATATGAGAGAAATGGTTCATATGAATTCTGGTATTTCAGCCTAGAACAAATAATGTTTGAAAGCCAATAACAACAACTATCCACAACTAAACTTTGGGATTAATGTTTATTTTTAGTGTTATTGGCTTGTTTCAAAGGAGACTCACACTTAACTAATATTCATATTGACCAAGGATAGTTATTTTTCCAGACACATATTTCCCAGTTAACATAGTCAGAGACCCACAAGCTGAGAAGAACTTGCATGAGCCATGAGGGAGACACAGGATACACAATGATTCTGGGCATTATCCCTGAGCAAATGATGCTGTGACTATGGCAACTAATGCTAGGCTTAACTCCCCTGTACCTCAGTGTTGCACCTGCAACAGGGGAAAGTAGGGCTAGAAATCACTGCAGTTCCTTCTGTTTTGCAAATACGGGACTTTTGGTAGCACTGTCACTAATCTGAGTCACGCTTCAGTTTCTCAGTCTATAGATTGAAATAGGCATCATCATTGCTTGGTGATAACAAAAAAATGTGGGGGGATTTCATAAGCATTTGAAGATCCCAGAATTGTTCACGAGGAAGAATGAGGAACCAGCTGATTAGGGATCGGCCCTCAGCCAGTGTTTTTATGGGAAACAGTTTTTCTGGAAGGCACCAGGTAAAAAGCAAGTGGTAAGCAGTGGTCTTAAAATCACCACCCCTATCTAGCCAGCCTGGCTCTCTCCTCCTTTTAACCAGTGATGACACAAGTTTCATGTCCTCTAAGTTTCATAGCTTAATGATTCTTCCCTGTTAAAGACTAAAACATCCATGGCAGGGAATAATCATTATTGATTCACAAATCATGGCTGTGTTTGTAATTCTAGTTTAAACATGAACCATGCAAGGGATGAAACCATCCCTTCTCAGGAAGTGTCATTTTGTATGTATAAATATTGATTGAGCTTTGGTTCCTACTACCAGATGGCAGACCTGTGAAATTCTAATATAAAGCTGAAGAGATTCAAACAGATTATCATTCACTGAATGGCACTGGAGACCACTGTGAAGGCCAAAGTTTTCATTTCAAAAATAAGCAATTAGAGTTGACAGGAGAAGTGTAATAGGGCCCAAATGAATAAATTTGTTAATTGGACTTCCCTGTGGTAGTTGTTAACCCAGGACTGTTTGGTCATGAAAGCTGTTCGCATCTGTAGTTTCAGCGTAAGAGTGTCCTTGGATTCCAGGCACAAAATGGAATCCCAGATGAGATTGTAGCATTGTAGTAACCAATGAGAATTTGGTCATACCTACTCAATGTAAGACCTTGTTAATTACTTGCTGAAAGAATACCTTCTTGACAGAAACCCATGGTACACCAATATCATGTGTTAAAGGCTGCCACCTCTAAGATTATATTTACAGACATACATACACACACACACACACATACACACGTACACACACATACATACATTGTGACATAGAAAAGGTTTAAAATAGGAATCACTATTGGTTATATAGCAAGCATTTCCTTCTTTTTAGTAAGAAATATATAAACGATAATCAAACTGGTATGAAAAAGTTGCCTCCATGGCAAATGAGAAGTCAATTATCACAGGCCTGAGTGCATATCCTCAATATCGCCACATATGCCAATAATTAGGGCTTGCACTTTCACACCTTCCAAATGAAAATTTCAGAAGGTTCTCCCCAACAGTCTTTTCCATGACAATCAATGTTGTGCTTCTGACATTGAATCAATATTAATTTTAAAGTTCCTGTATGGCATTTCCATATGCATGTGTAGGAAGGCAAGGTCAATTCTATCCCACAGCATTTTCTCCTCACCTACCCAAAAGACTACACTAGTGGAAATGCAAGGTTAATTAAGCCAGGTTCACTGCAAATGATGATGCATTGCCTGCCTTTCCTTTCTATTGCAAATTCTATCAATTAAATATAAGGCAATTTAAATTATTTTCCACTAACTCAGGCTTCCCTTTTCCCCTACCCATCCCTGCTAACTCTTTCTTGAGCCTTTCCTCACTTAACCAAAGAAAAACGTTTAGGTCTTCTCACCATCCCATTAGTAACTAGTACCAGTCAAACAGCAGTTATCAGAACCATGTTGCATAATACTTAAGAATATCTGCTGCTTAGACTAATAATGCCTCCTCACCTAGGCCCCTCGACAAAGTGTAAAATCTAGATCAGAAAACATCAGGCAGATAAGGACTCCTGTCTAGATGACCTGTAATCAGTAAAATGTAGTAATGAGTCACTACAAAGACATTATTGACCTCAGAGTAAGTTCTGTTCTTGAATTCTAAGTTATCTTATGGGATAGACCAAGCTTGTCCAACCTTCAGCCCATGGGCCACATGCAGCTCAGGACAGCTTTGAACACAGCCCAACAAAAATTCATAAACTTTCTTAAAACATGAGATTTTCTGCAATTTTTTTTAGCTCATCAGCGATGAGTAGTGTTAGTGTATTTCATGTGTGGCCCAAGGCAATTCTTCTCCTAATGTAGCCCAGGGAAGCCAAAAGATTGGATACCGTGGGATAGACCATCATTTTTACTTTCACAATTGTGCATACATTTGTACTGATGAAATTTGAGATTTGACAAATAGCTCAAACTGGAAATCTCAAATGACAAACTAAATACAACAGAAATAACAATGAAACAACATGAATCTGATCTATCAATGATGGATGAAATTTTTAATTAAAGTATTTTGAACGATTCCAAACAGAAATGGAAATGTAAGCATAGAAAAATGTCTAGCCATCCAAGAAGTGTATTCCAACTTAAGCAGATACTCCATGTGAACATCTTCAATGTAAAATTTTGGAGATAATTCATGATGGTGATGATTTTATTACAGAAGACCTTTATTCTCTAATTCCCAATGTAAATCTAAAGTAATCTCCTTCCTGAAATAGCTAACACATGAAATGGTTAGTGACAAACAGTTACTAATATTTCACTAAAGATTTCGAAACAAAATAAAGTTCACTCAAAGTAATCACTTTTAGACAGTATAGACTGCTCTCTCGTTCACTCTCTCTTTCGGTAAATAGTCTTCATATTTTTACCTAAAAGTATAATTGATAATCTTGAGAAACTGTTAAAAAAAAAAAAAAACCTCAGTGGATATTTTTAAGCAAATTCCATTAGGTGAGAACATATTGAAGCCATTTCATCAGAGGACACACACACACACACACACACACACACACACACACACACACAAACATCGCCCATTCCAACGTTCCTAATTTTACATTTTTTCATTTACGTCAATTGATTTATTCACTCTTCTGTATAGTTTAAGACAAGTTCCTCTCATTCTTTCCACATTTGAGGTGAAGAACAAAACACTTAGCTATCCTTCTATTGAAGTGTTGTTTATTTACCTAAAGTTTAGCAAACGGATTAATTTATCTCACAGAAAGCCATATTATCCTAATTATATTTCTGCATGGTAAGCAGAAAAAGTATCATTTATACATTGGTAAGGAGAAAAAACATGACAGAGAGAGAAAAAAAGAGAAAGAAAAAGAAAGAGAGAAAGAGAAAGAAAGAAAGAAAGAAAGAAAGAAAGAAAGAAAGAAAGAGAAAGAAAGAAAGAAAGAAAGAAAGAAAGAAAGAAAGAAAGAAAGGAAGGAAGGAAGGAAGGAAGGAAGGAAGGAAGGAAGGAAAGGAGGGAGGAAGAAAGAAAAAGACAGAAAGAAAAGAGAGACAGAAAAAGAGACAGAAAGAGAGAAAGAAAGAGACAGAGAGGGAGGGAGGAAGAAAGAAACAGAAAAAAGAAAAAGAGAGAAAGAAAAGAGGAAAAGAGAGAGAGAGGGAGGCAGGCAGGGAGGAAGAAAGAAAATGAAAGAGCGGGAAAGAAAAGAAAGAGAGAAAGAAGGATAGAAACAGAAAGAGGAAGAAAGAAAGAGAAAGAAAAAAGAAAAGAAAGAAAGAAAGAAAGAAAGAAAGAAAGAAAGAAAGAAAGAAAGAAAGAAAGAAAGAAAGAAAGAAAGAAGAGAAGGGAAGAGAAGAAAAAAAGAAAAACAGAAAAGAAAAGAAGAGACGAAGGGAAGGGGAAGAGGAAGGGAAGGAATTTCCCCCTAGAGTCTTGGTATCTAAGTGGCTCACACACAATTCTATGGTATTATGCTAAAAACCCAGGCTCCCTCCAGAGGTTTGATTTCCTGGGTGTCTCGGTTGCAATATAAAGGACTTTAGATGTTCTCTCTGTTTTTTGAACCCCATCTATTTAATTTTAGAGAATCTCTGGACTTAAAGGGAAAGGATCTACAGGTGGGACATAAGCCACTGAGAACTTACCAGCTCTCAAGGAATTCCATGCTATTTTAAGATAGTTCTGACCATGGTTATTTCTTCATTTATATTCAGTTAAAATCTGTCTTGTCACTTACTTCCGTCCATCCTACTTCTCACTTAGAGTCATACAAAACAAATATAACCCCTCTTTCATATGTTTTCAAATATTTGATGACAGCTATCATAATTTGCTTATTTCTTAAAATGATAAGGCTGAAATTATTGCCATTTCATGAGGATGACCTTCAAAGTAAAGCTGGATGATCATGGAAAAAATCGTCAATGGTGCTGCTTCAATTCTTCAGCCTAAAATAATATAATACATTTCTGAGGCTTTCAAACTAATATAAATGAATATAATAACTTCCTTTTGTTCATGGCTGATTACATTATATTACAACAGCACAACTTCCAGAGCTAGCATGCAAAAGTAATTTATTTTTCTCCCACATCTGTGACTATTTGGGAGAGCAGCTAAGTCTTAATAATTATGCTGCAGACACAGTAAATAGAGCAAACCCAATAGGTCACACTGTGACTATAGTTCAGAGAGAGAACAATTATTTTATCCCATATAATTTGCATCCAATATTTCATATAGAAAACGAAAGAGAAAAACATAATTCTGGCTTACAAAATTACTACAGTCTTTTAATATTCACTCTTCTTTTTTTTTCTGTTTAGCAGCTTTTCTGTATGGAGTAGGAAAACACACACATGCTCGCACACACATGCTCATGCACTTACGGCATAAATGACATGCTTGAACAATTTTCATTAAAAAGTCATTTCCTTTTAGGTTTTGATTCATTTTACTTTGACATATATTAAGTTATTATGAAATTAACTAAAATTGCTGACATGTCATTCAATTTTTTTTCTCTTTTCCTCCCCCCATACAAAAACAATATGCCACCATCTAAAGAATGGTTAAAGTCAAGAAATGGGTTTTCTTCTTTCATCAACAGATATTGCCCGACACGTTTTTCTCCTAAGTAGAGGAAAACGTGCTGTCAAAAATGCAAATCAACAGCAAGTAAATATCTTCCCTGAGAACCATGTCTGTATCAGAGAGGCCACCATTGAGAAATCAAACCAGTGTGTTTGTGGGGTTTAGAATATTATTATTAGTGAAATATGTGAAATATCAAAGCGATTCTCTTGTGACACTTAAGGAAAAACAAAATCAAGTCCAGGGCAAGTTTTCCTGCCAATCAAGGGATTCTGTCATGACTTTCTTTGTTTTAGAAGTCGAATCTCACAGAGAGATCAATGTGAGTCCCTTTGAGAAATGCAGTCTAATAGCCTGTTTTTTTTTTTTTTTTTTGTTTTGTTTTTGTTTTTTTTTAACATGGAGGAGCTCCAAAATGTACACAACAAAATTAAAAGCACCATGACACAAACAACTTAGACTCTTAATAAAATACAACTAGAGAACCTGAGTAAACTGCACAAGCCTCTTGAATAAAATAGCTTCAGCTGACCACTTGCATGTCCTTATTTTGTTGCGGTAATGACTAAGATTAACTAAGAACTACATTAACATTGGTGACTGTGAAGTGTGCCTGCTTGCTACTCTCAGAAGGCCTGCCTCCTCAGAACCCATAAACAAGCTGCCTCATAATGGACAATTGATTTTAGGCATTGAAGCCCATTAACTTCGGTACAATTATCAAAAAGCAGAGGAGAGAATATATCCAACTAAGTAAACTCTCATTACTACACAAGTGCTAAGCAACAGAATTTGTATACCAGAAGTAGAGCTAAAATCATGAAATTCTGAGTTGTGTTAACTCAGATTTAAATGTTGGTTTCAGCACTTATGTGCTCTGAGGCTTTGAGTAATTAATTCTAATTATCTAAACTTACACTGTTTAGCTATGTAGTCTACTGAATATTAGCCATTATTAGCCATTTATTCTACTGAACACTTCAAATGTGGCTACTGTGACTGGGAAGCTGAATTATAAATTTTATTGTTTCAATTAATTAAAATTTAAATTTAAAAGTAGATCCTTTATCTAATTATTAGAAAAACTTTTAGACATGTTGGAATATTTTGGGTCTGTAAACCTATTATTTTAACTAAATATTTTATAAAATTGTAATACAGATCAAATAAGTATTTCCAGTGAAAATTTAGCATCCAAATTGAGATGTGCTCTATGTAGAAATAGGCATTGATTTCAAAGACTTAGTATATAAAACGAATGAAAATACCTCATTAATAATGTTTGATATTGGTTATATGTTGACATAATAATATATTGGACAAATTAAGTTTAATAACATATATATTCAAAATTAATTTATGGTTTTTTTTCTCTTTTTTAATGTGGCTGCAAAAAACTTAAATTTTATACATAACTGAAATTTGTGACTTGCATGTTTCTATCAGATAATGCTTCTCCAAACGTTTGATTCCTATTTATAAAATGTAAGGATATTAACTACATTGTAGGGTTTTATAAACATTAAAATATATACATATAAAGCATAAATGGTCACTTTTATTACGACTGTATTATCTAACAGAGGATGGCATACTTATCTTGTACAATATTTAATACCTTAAATTCCAAATGTGTATCAAATATCTATTACCTACACTGTAAGTTTTTCTTTTCTCTTTAATACTTTGCAATACAAGATCTTCACAAATGCTTTAATGTGTTCTCCAAAAAATTAAAAGATTTTTTTAAAAGAAATTTAACTCATTTTCTATTGTGCCTTCAGATAGTGTCCAGTCAAAATCCCTACTCTCTTTGGTCTGTCATGTGCACTTTTGTGCACAATCCAACCCTTATTACATCTGGTCACAGAAAGAAGGCTCTTTAAAACAGCTTTCTAAAATCGTCTAAAAGCCCTGGTGTAGCACAGCATCTGAGGAAAAGAAAGCATGGAGTGAGTGCCCTGCAATTCTCTCATTTGGTGATAAGGTCATTTTGTTGCATCATTTTTCAGTTGTATTTGGTTGAGCCCTCTCCTTTTATAACAAGGGAGACATCCAGAATCCTAAGAAAAGGAAATAGTGGAGAGATTGAATTTCTCCCATGAAAGGATTTTCCAGATTTGGCTCTCAGCCCATCTCCATTTGGAGATTCAGAGCTTCTCTCATTCCTTCAAACCCGCTGGCACTACTGAGCTGCTCAATGCTCAATAAATATTTCAAATATAAGAGTAAGCTGTTGAATTTATCCAAAGTGGATTAACAAGAGTCCAATTCTATCCCTTCTTCCTCCCTCCTTCCACCAGCATCTCTAATCCCATTTAATCAGGCATAAAATTTTATTTCACTCTAACTCATGGCCTCGCCATTGCCAGATTTCACAATTCATCTCCCACGTTTGTTCTCTCTTTCTCTCTCTGTCTCTGTCGAATAATTTTAGACTTACATTGCATCCAGAGTTCCTGTACATCCTGCCTGCATCAATAATTACTGTATTATTTACTCAAGAGAGAGTTTCCATTTCCCTCATTCTTTTTACATTTTTAAATCAAATTCCACGAAAAAAAATAGTTCCCTCTCCCCATTCTTCTATTCAAGTATTTATTTATAGTAAATTATATAAGAAGGAGGCCATTTGTTTAAGACTCCCTCTGTACTTAAAGTTCCTATGTAACAAACTGCAACCTAAGAATGCAAACAAACCAAAACATAATTTGGTAGTATAGTTTTTGTAACAGCCATATTTCAGCCAATCAGAGGCAGCCAACTCAATACACCATGCTAAATAACAGAAATGCCTCAGTCTACCATGCTGAAGTAAGACAAATGCCTAGCTGTAACTAATCAGATAATTTCTCTACCTTGCTTCCATGTTCAGCTTGCTACTCAGGTTACTGGATGGAGCTCTCTAAACCTCTTCTGGTTCTGAGTGCTGCCTGATTTATGAATTGGTTTTGTTCAGATAACCTCTGTGAAGTTGGTCTAAAGCTCTTAACATTTGTATCAATAAGGACTCCTCTAGATATTAATTTACCCCATAGGTATAATAGAATACCATTGTTATTTATTGACGTATTTGCTCAAGCTGTGTCATCTTTGACCATTGGGAACTCTTGTACAAGGTTGACTTGTACAAGGTTGTCCTTATCCTTTTTGAACACTTTCTTACTTTCTGGCACCACAAGACATCTCAAGGTCATCTTACATTCTCCCTGCTCCATCTCTGGAATCAGTAATTTCTTGAAGGAGACAATTTCTTTCATTAAAAAATTGTATTTAGAAACCAAGATCTAAGAGCAAGGTGTGCTTGTTGCTACTAGAGCTTCAGTGCTTCTAGTCCCTCTCAATAGGCAGAGCTAGGAAATACATGGATGTATACACATAAACGTACACACATCTATATTCTTGTTGGTGTCTATCTGCATATACATTAAAACCGATGCCTTCATATTAATACTACTGATTCCAATCCAACACCACAGGGTTTATTCTATATTCCTCTCTTTCCTTATTTGTAACTTGATTTTTTCATTACAAAGAAATCCATTTCTCATTATCTACAGAATACCATTTCTTCAATCCCAGAACATCCAAAGTAACTTCACAATTACTAACCCACACCCCGTGGGAAACAAAGTTACTAACTGAAGTATCGTGCTTGCTATTTGTTTATCCTTCTTCTAAGCTTTAGTTTCATAATATCTAGTCAGAATATTGTTTTCCAAAGTTACTTAGGTTAGTTTTTCTTCTTCCTCCAGGTGGAGTCATTTATAAAATACAGTTAGATTCATTTATCAGTGCTTGTATTCCCTTTAATTTTATTTATTTTTAAATAGATGAAACATTACTCTGCTTTTTTTTTTTTTTTTTTTTTTTTTTTTTTTTTTTTTGAGGGGGAGTCTCTCTCTGTTGCCCAGGCTGCAGTGCAGTGGCACAGTCTTGGCTCACTGCAGCCTCTGCCTCCTGGGTTCAAGTGATTCTCCTACCTCAGCCTCCCGAGTAGCTGGAATTACAGGCATGTGCCACCACAACCAGCTAATTTTTGTATTTTTAGTACAGACGGGGTTTTGCCATGTTAGCCAGGCTCATCTCAGACTCCTGACCTCAGGTGATCTGCCCACCTTGGCTTCTCAAAGTGCTGGGATTACAGGTATGAGCCACCATGGTTCCTAAAGGCCAAGCTAAACTAACATATAAGAGAAGTGTTGTTCTTCGTCATCTCTACTACCTCAGTCCTCTTCCTTCTACTCCTTCCTCATCCACTTCCTATAGGTAATTTATCTCACTGGTTTCTGATTTATCTTTCCAGTATTTCTCTTGTACAAATTAGCAGGTGTATGCTTATTTTTCGTATATACTTTTTATTGTATTAAGTAAGGAATATCTCAGAGTAACTCTTTTGCACTTTGCCTTTCCACTTAACAGTATATCCTGGAAATTATTCAAAAGCAATCAATTCACAGTAATTTTCCTCCCTCTGTTTTACAGTTGCATTGCACTCCATTGTGTAGATGAACTATCATTTATTCAACTATTCTCTTAGGTGTGAATATTTAGTTTCTAATATTTTGCTATTACAAAGAATACTACAGTAAATAATCTTATCCACTTGTCTTTTCATATTCTTGCAGGTAGATCTTTTGCATAAATTCCTGAAAGTGAGATCTTGAGTTAAAAGGTGGTCTTGTTATGTATTGCCAACTTTTCCTCCTGAAGAGCTGTGCCAGTTTGCATCTCCACCAGCAGAGAATGACAGTGCCACGCTTTATGTATTTTTTTATTTTTACTCTAACACATCCTCCACAAAGCATGGAATTCATCAAGAGGGAAGAAAGGAAGGAGAGAACGAAGGAAGAATAGACCCAGCAGTCTGAACACATTACTGTCCAGCTTAAGGATGACTGACAGTTCCTCACTCCCTGTGAAATGAAGCCCTTATGCCTTTGAATACTCCTGCAAGACTCTTTCCAGGTTTAGCAACTCTCTCCTGGCACTGCTTTTATCAGGGCACCCGCATTCCTCAAACAGTCTATGATCAGTTTCCAATGTTACCAGTTTGATCACATTTTTCCCTTTGCTTGCAATTCCACACTCCCACCCATCATAACTTATTTCAGAAACCTTATTCCAATTGGTCCTTCAAGCTCAAATGTCAACTCTACTTCCTCAGCAGAAGCATATATCTTACATACTCCTTAGTGTTCTAGAAGTTCTTCATTCACACCGTCCTGACTGCACTGAACCCACCGTGATATTATTGGCACCAGGCATATCTGGCTCCTTTGCACAAGTATTTAATCATTGACAGTGGAGACATTGTCTTTGAAGTGCCTGTACTGCAGGTGTACCAATTTTGAAATAAACAAAAAATGAATAAACAATACATAAAAATAACATTATCCTTTATTCAAAAGCATGCTTCTGTTTCACATATGTCTTCTAACCTAATCATTTTGTTAATGTTCAAGTACCACTTCTCTTAATAAGCACATTTTGAAAGGGCAAATGCCAATACTTAAATTCAGTATTGCCAAGTATATATCCTTCTAACACTCTTCCTTTTGATATTATGTGGAATTTTGCTCTATTTTCCTTGCTTTACTTTCTTAGGATATTGTGCAACCCTTACTGCTATTGAACACATATATTTGGGCCCTACTCAACATACACATACTTTATCAGCCCTCCTCTCCTCCTTGTAGTATCCAAAAAAAAGGAAAAACAATCAAAAATATTAAAAGCCTAAGTAATCAATCTTTATTCTAACAAAGTCAGGTGGTGACAGTACAATATACTGAGATATTAAATTGTGTTTTGTTCAGGTGCCAAAGGAACCTTGCCCATCCCCCATCTCCAACACACACATTCAAGAGAGTAACTAAGCCTCTGAATCCAAGAAAAATGGACCTTCTCCTTTCTGAAGTAGAACTAACATGCAGTAGTTTATAAAAATACACAGTCAAAGAGGCTCAGAGACAAAATTTAGGGGTGAAGTGGATAGGGAATGCTTAAGAGTGGGAGAAAACCGGAGTGGGTAAATTGAGGAGAAAAAGTTGCCTTCCCTTCAACTTGGAAAGAGCCAGGGACTATGGGGGTGTTTCTGTGAATAACAGAGTCCTGGATCCTGCTGGTGTGCAGAGTCCAGATCATTGGGACAGGGTTCTACACATTCAGCTGCTGCTCCCAGGACTTGCACACTCAGAGCAGCAGAGGAAGTCCCTGTGCGTGAGCAGGGAGAGCTCGTAGTCTGCAGACAGGACTCCTGCAAGAGGGAGCCCTGTCAGCAGTATGAGACTGAACAGAAAGATCACCAGCACTGACTGTGAAGACAGAGAGGAATGCTACTGACTAAAGGCCAGGTCCTGTCCTCTGTTCCAGACACCAAAGAAACCTCCCAATTTGTGGCCCTACTCAATGGAAGTTGTGGAACGCTGTCAAACTGGTGAGTTTGGGGTTTCAGTATTTTTAACATCCTGCTGACTGTAGATATGGAGCCTTATTAAACTTGCCAAAATTTAAAAAAAAAAAATCATAACATCTTACATCTGAGTGTTAGGGAACACAATTCACACTTGTCACATTTATAATGTATTAAATCCCAAAGCAGCAAACACTAGAACTTTATCTACATACCCTCACCAACGAGTCCTCTAACATAGTTAGGAAGGGATTCAGATTAGAGGTAGCAGAGGAAAGACTGGGCCTATGTCCTAGTGTCAAGACCAGAGAGCTGCTGAAGTGAATTCTGGGTTTCTTTGGCTCCTTAACTTCCTGATGTAGCTTTAGTCAGCCTACAAAGGGAACAATATCCTCAATAGATGTGATTCCATCATTTAAATACTTCTATCCTCTGCTATTCAAATCATGGGAAATAAAGGTCTAAGCAGTTGGTCATGACATCATTTCAGAGGCCTCTTCACGCTTCTATTCAATTTTTTTCTGATATGTAGATGCCCACAATTTATTGAAAAAATAGGAAAGTCTTTTTCAGGCTACAATTCAGAACAGTTGTCTTTAAAAATTAATCCAGTAACCAGTAATTCTTTGTGTGACTAGCTATGAGGATTTTTTTCTAAGCAGAAAAGGGAAGTGAGATATATAAAACACTTATGATTCAGGAAGGCATCAAGAAAAAAGTGTCCAAATAGAAGTGATTATAAACACACTTCACCACGTTAGCTGAGGTGAACCCTGTGGTACTCAGTGAAGGCAAACATAAGTTTTCTACTGAAGAGCTTCATCTAGACATCTGTTTCTTCCATGACTTATGAAATTTGTTTTGTGTAAATATTCTGAGCTGAAATTATTTTATATTTAGGATTTTCAACTTTAAGAAATCTGTTACTATCATTATTATTATGTGGCTGACTTTAAATATTGTAAATTGGCATGGCATTATTTGTTGACTGCCCTTAGAATGTAGGATAAAAATGTGGGTATCACAGTACAATGAGCAGTGCTGTGTATAAGGGAGAGGGGTGATATATTTATTTTGGCCATAGAATGTAATCAACCAATATATTTTAAAATAAATTCAAAGAAGATATACAAATGGCCAAAAGACACATGAAAAGGTACTTAACACAGCCAGGCGTGGTGACTCATGCCTGTAATCCCATCCCTTTGGGAGGCCAAGGCAGGTGGACCACTTGAGGTCAGGAGTTCAAGACCAGCCTGACCAACACGGTGAGACCCTGTCTCTACTAAAAATACAAATATTAGCTGGGCATGGGGACAGGCACCTGTAATTGCAGCTACGTGGGAGGCTGAGGTAGGAGAATTGCTTGAACCTGGGAGGCAGAGCTTGCAGTGAGCTAAGATCGCACCACTGCACTCCAGCCTGGGCAACAAGAGCGAAACTCCATCTCAACCACAAAAAGGATACTTAACACAACTACTCATGGGAGAAGTGTAAATCAAAACCACAATGAGATAACACCTCACACCTATTAGGATGGCTACTATCAAGAGGACAAAAGATAACAAGTGTTGTCAAAGGATGGAGAGAAAAGGGAACCTTGTACACTATTGGTGGGAATGTGAATTGGTAGAGCCATTATGGAAAACAGTATAGAAGCTCCTCAAAGAACTAAAACTAAAACTATCATGTAACCAGCAATTCCTGTTCTGTTTATCCGAAGGAAACAAAATGAGTATCTCAAAGAGGTATCTGCACTTCCAAGATCACGGCAGCATTATTCACAATAGCCAATACGTGGAAAAAACTCTGTTCATCAACTGATGAATGGATTAACAATTGTGTAAATTCACAATGAAAAATATGATTCAGTCACAAAAAAGAAAGAAATCCTGCCATTTGTGACAGCATAGATGAACCTGGAGGGCATTATGCTAAGTGAAATAAGCCTGACAGAGAAACACAAATACTGTATGATCCCACTTACATGTAGAATCTAAAGGAGTCAAACTCAGAAACAGAGAAGAATGGTGATTGTCAGAGGCTGAGGAGTGGAGGAAATGAGGAGATAATGGTGAAAGGCTGCAAACTTTCAGTTATAAGATGAATAAGTTCTGGAGAGCTGGAGCTAATGTACATCATGGTGATGACAGTTAATAATACTATACTATATACTTGAAAAATGTTAAAAGAGTAGATCTTAAGTGTTCTTACCACACCTACAAAAAAAGTTGACTATGCGAGGTGATGGATATATTAACTGACTTGACTGTAAGACAGTTACCACTTCACAATGTGTATGTATGACAAATCACTCTGTGCTCCTGAAATATATATTATTTTATTAGCCAATTATCTCAATAAAGCTGGGGAAACATTTTTTAAAAAGCAAAAATAAAATAAAACACAGTTGGCCCTTGAACAACACAGATCTGAACTGAGTCCACTTATATGCAGATGTTTTTCAATAATATGTTGGAAATTTTTTTGAAGATTTGCAACAATTTAAAAAAACTTGCAGATGAACCATGCATTTTAAAAATTAAGAAATATTTTACAAATTAAGAAAAAGGTGTCATTAATGCACAAAATATATACAGATACTAATCCATTTTAGCAATTATTACCATAAAACCTATTGTAAAAATTAACATTTATCAAAATTTATGCACACAAACATAGGTAACACATGGAGCCATCTGCAGTTGAGAGAAATGTAAACCAACTTAAAAGGTGCAGTATTAAATCATAACTGCATAAATTTAACTGTAGTCCACACTGTATTACTGTAATAACTTTGTAGCCACCTCCTGTTGCTATCCTAGTGAGCTGAAGTGTTGCAAGCATACACTTAAAATATCATGTGAAACTAATCATCTTTGTGTAAGCAGTCCATCTCTCCAGTAAATTGAGTATCACAGTACAAAGTGACCTCCCATGGTTCTTGCGTGTTTTTCATTGTGTTTAGTACAATGCCATAAATCTCGAATAACACAACAAGATACACAAACTTTCAAAGCACCACTAGTGATGCTGAGTGTTCCCAAGAATCAGAGAAAAGTCATGCCATTACAAGAAAAAGTTGAGTTGCTTAATACATACTGTAGATTGAGGTCTGTAGCTGTGGTTGCTAGCCATTTCAAAATAAATGAATTCAGTGTAAGGATCATTGTAAAAAAAAATGAAGAAAAGAAAATTTGTGAGGTCATCTCTGCAGCTACACCAATAGGTGCAACAACATTGCAGTTTTTGTGAAATACCTTTTTATTTCATGTTGAAAATGCAGCTTTTATGTGGTACAGAATTGTTATAAGAAAGGCATGACTATAGATTCAAGATTCAAGAGAAAGCAAAGCAAATTCATTATATGATACTTTGAGCAAAAAGAATTAAATGCCAGCAAAGGATGGTTTGATAATTTTAGAAAGTGATTTGTCTTTAAACATGTCAAGATGACAGGTGAAATAACTTCTGCCAACTAACAGGCAGCAGACAAGTATATAGATGCCATTAAGAAAATTATTGAGAAAGGATATCTACCTGAACATATTTTTAATGCAAATGTAAATGCTCTAGACTGGAGGAGAAAGTGCCACAGAGGACATTCATTAGTAAAGAAGAGAAGAAAGTACCAGGACTTAAGGCAGGAGGGATAGGCTAACTGTGCTGTTTTATGCAAATGCAGTTGAGTTTATAATTTGCACTGCCCTTAGTTTTAAAGCTGCTAGCTCCTGAGCCTGCATAGGAAAAGAGAAACACCAGCTGCCAGTCTTTGGGTTGCACAACAAGAAGGCCTAGACAAGAAAAATCCTCTTCTTGGATTTATTTCATTGGCGCTTTATCCCTGAAGTCAAGAAGTACCCTGCCAGTAAGGGACTGTCTTTTAAAGTTCTTTCAATATTGGACAATGCTGCTGAACACCCAGAACCCCATGTACTCCACACAAAGGTACCTAAGTGGTCTACATCCTCTCAAATACTATGTCTCTAATTCAGTCTCTAGATCAGGAATCATTAGGATACTTAAGGATCATTACACATGGTACCCTAAACTGTCCACACTACTGAGAGAGCCCCACTAGAGAGGACACCATTTAAGTGTGAACAAATCACACTATTGAAGATGCCATAACTGTTACAGAAAAAGCTATGAAAGCCATCAAATCCTGACACAATAAATTCCTGTTGGACAAAATTGTGTCCAGATGTTATACATGACTTTACAGGATTTACCACAGAGCCAATCATGGAAATCATGAAAGAGATTGTGGACATGGCAAAAAGGTTGGGGGAAAGGGTTTCAAGATATGGTCCTTGGAGAAATTCAAGAGCTAGTAGATACCACACCACAGAAGTTACTGGAAGATGACTTGATGGAGATGAGTGCTTCCAAACCAGCACCAGATGATGAGGAAGACATAAAAGAAGTAGTGCCAGAAAACAAATTGACATTAGACAAGCTGAAAGAAGGGTTCCCATTATTCAGGACTGCTTTTGTCTTGTTTTACGCTATAAACCCTTCCATGGTAAGAGCACTGAAACTAAATCAAATGGTGGAAGAAGGATCAGTAGCCTATGGAGACATTTTTAGAGGAAATAAAAAAGCAAAAATTCAGATAAATTATAATTTATTCCCATTAAAGCTACATCAAATGTGCTTACCTCTTCTGCCTCCCCTTCTAACTCCGCCACCTCTTTCACTTTGCTATCTCTGAGACCAAACCCTTATCTTCCTCTTCTACCTCAGCCTAGTTACAGTGAAGACAACAAGGATGAAGATTTTTATGATGATCCACTTCTATTTAACGAATAGTAAATATATTTTATTTTCCTTATGATTTTCTTAATAATATTTTTCTTTCTCTATCTCACTGTGTTGTAGGAATACAGCAGCCGGGCATGGTGGCTTACGTCTGCAATCCCAGCACTTTGGAAGGCCGAGGTGGGTAGATGACTTGAGGTTAGGAGTTCAAGACGACCCTGGCCATCATCAAAAATTAGCCTGTGTGGTGGCACATGCCTGTAATCCCAGCTACTCAGGGAGCTGAGGCAGGAGAATTGCTTGAACCTAGGAGGCAGAGGTTGCAGTGAGCTGAGATTGTGCCACTGCACACCAACCTGGGCAACAGAATGAGAAAAGTGAAACTTCGTCTCAAAAAAAAAAAAGAAAAAAAAAAGAAAAAAAAAAAATTAGCCCGCCGCGGTGGCGGGTTCCCTGTAGTCCCAGCCTACTCGGGAGGTCTGAGGCAGGGAAGACAGGCGGGAACACCGGGAGGCAGAGCTTGCAGTGAGCAGTAGATCGCGCACTGCACTCCAGCCCCTGGGGCCAACGAGCGAGACTCCCATCTCAAAAAAAAAAAAAAAAAAAAAAAAAA
This sequence comes from Rhinopithecus bieti, assembly GCF_001698545.2. Lineage (NCBI taxonomy): Eukaryota > Metazoa > Chordata > Mammalia > Primates > Cercopithecidae > Rhinopithecus > Rhinopithecus bieti. Next base: position 2,304,656 of record NW_016803991.1, read on the forward strand.
AAAAAAAAGGAGGGAATATAGCCATATAATAAAATAGCATACAAAATATGTATAAATCATTTATGTTCATTTATGTTATTGTTAAGGCTTTTTATCAACAGTAGGCTATTAGTAGTTAAGTTTTGAGGGATTCAAAATTACATGAAGATATTTGATTCCACTGGTGGGTCAGTATTCCTAAGCCCTGTGTTTTTCAAAGGTTAACTGTAAATTCAAGTTTTTTTTTTAACATTTTTGAAAGCTTTGACCAATGTCCAACATTGCAATGCTACAATAATTAGAACAAAATTTTTCCACTAGAAATGAATTAATAACTGAAGTTCTGAATATGCAGTATGCACTAATCCTGGTTTTAAAAATCCCTAATGGGCTTTATAGCAATGCAATTTGGCAAAGTGAGTAAAATCCTCACATAATAGATAAAGGTAATTAGAGATGCAGAACAAATTCTTTTTAAATGCCCTGAATTCAATTCGGACACTTTACTTCCTTCTTCAGAAATGGGAAACTAGTGAAGGGAAGAAATGAGACAAATCAAGAAAAGAATATGGGAAAATCAAACTGTATCAACCACAAAGGGATTTGGGGCTTGAGAGCTGTTAGAATTCCTTTTAGCTATTTTGACTTTCCAAAATCTCCCAAGAAACTGGCCAACTTGCAATTAGTGAATCTCTCTATTTAGAAATAGCCTAACTTCAATTAGCTTGCCAAAATGGGGGAAGGAAACTAGAAGAAAATCAGTGAGTGAATGCTTATGGATAATGAATACTTTTTCCATAGCTGTACAATCTCTTTTCATAACTAACAGAAATCATTCCAAAGAAGTACACATTTGTCTTCAGTATATGAAGAATAAATTGGTTTTATATCAAAAATAATCACCTGGTTAGACTTCAAACTGAAACTTATCTTTACAAAAAATGTGTCACTCTGAGCTACATCTATAGCTGGTTACTTGAAATTCAACAACAAAAGAGGGAATTGAAAGAATAGAACAGAATAAATGGAATTTAGAATCAAGGAGTATCAGAAGTGGAATGCCCTTGAAGGCCACACAATCCACCACCCAAACCAATGTCACCATAAAGAAACAGAGCCCCAAGAAGCTACCGAAGTGTCTGAAAGCCAATCATTATATACAGGGAAAGCTGAGTCCAGAATGAAATCTTCAGTCTTCCAGCTGTTTTGTTTTTTTTTTTGTTTTGTTTTGTTTTGTTTTTTTCTACTGCAAAATCAGGCCCATTTTCCCACAAGCAGCTCCAGAGACCCATGGAAGTGCTGAATTACTAAGCAAGTGATGATCAGATCACCAAGGATGTCATGGGAACTTGATGGAGACATATCCTTTACAGTACTCAGAATATCCCGTTGCTGCTTATACAACAATAAATAAGTGATTTCAAATTCCTTGTCTCTTTTTATTGGCTTTTACTTAAATTCTATTTTGTCTGATGTAAGTTAATTATCCCTGCTCTCTTTCAGTTCCATTTGCATGGGAAATCTTTCTCCATCCCTTCTCTTTCAGTTTGTTACCTTACTAGTAATGTGAGTCTCTTGTAGGTACCATGTGGTTAGATCTTGTGTGTGTGTGTGTTTCTTTTTTTTTTTTTTAATCCATTCAGCCACTCTGTATCACACAATTTGCTCCAGCTTATAAAAGGCAATTCTGAGCAACTCAGTTTCCACTTGGTTTACTGGGCATTGGTCTGAGGTTTAATTCTAAAAGCCCTCTCCCACAAGGCTAACCAAAAGTAGCTGATTTCTGGTTACCTCTTCCAATTTCTCTGACACTCTTTCTAGTCATACCTTATTTATTTATTTATTTATTTATTTATTTATT
>NW_016803991.1:2309291-2318892 GCF_001698545.2 Rhinopithecus bieti
TAAAGTATATTTATTTATTTATTTATTTATTTATTTATTTATTCATTCATTCATTCATTTTGAGACAGGGTCTCACTCTGTCACCCAGGCTGGATTTCAATGGTGAAATCATAGCTCACTGCAGCCTCAACCTTCCAGGTTCAAGCAATCCTTTAGCCTCAGCCTCTGAATATCTGGGACTACAGGCACATATCATCATTCCTGACTAAATTTTGCTTTTTTTTTTTTTTTTTTAGAGACAGGTTTTCTCCATATTGCTTAGTCTGGTCTTGAACTCCTGGACTCAAATGATCCTCACTCCCTCAAAGTACTTGGATTTCAGGCATGTGCCACCATATCCAATCTTCTTTAAAGCTTTCTATTGACTTTTTGGGTTCAGTTATTATATCCTTTATCACTATGACTTCCATTTGATTTTTTATTTGTTTCTTCCATGTCTTTGTCAAACTTATCATTTTGTTTATAAACTATTTTCCAAATTTCATTTAATTCTCAATCTGTATATTCTTGTAGTTCCCTGAACTTCTTTTAGAGGATTATTCTAAATTCTTCATCAGTCATTTCATAGATCTCCATTTATTCTGGGTCTATTACACAAGCTTTATTGGTTTCTTTTGGTAGTGTCATGTTGCCTGATTTTTCATTATCTTTGTGTCCTTATGCCTGTGCATCTAAGGAGAAGGCCACATTTTCCAGCCTTTGCAGGTGTTTTTTGTTGGTTTTAGATCTTTACTATTTAGTCTAGTCTGCGATTCTGGATGGGTGGCTGGCAGCCTTTGCTTGGTGTCAGGTTCTATAATTGAGCTGGGTTGCTTCCTGTGCTCTGAGATCAAATAGTATTTCTGCTGTGCTCTGTGATCATTGAAACCACTAGCTGAAATTTGCCATCAGGTGAGGCTGCTGATTGGGCTCTGCAGCCATCTCTGATTAGGTAGAGTTGCAAGTTGTCTTCCCTGGCTCTGTTGTTTGGAAACTGTAGTTGGGCAGGGCTGTATGACAGTCTCCCATGCTAGGTGAGATTTTTGTGGTTGTTGATCAGCCACACAAGGTGGACAAGGCCAGAGGATATGCCCTACAGACATGTGTGGACTTGGGCTTACCTACTGATCTAGGGTAGAGTAGAACACCAAGGTTTCGTGGTGGCCAGATGCTCTTTCCATGGGTAATCACTGACCTGCAATTGCCTCCTGGTTTGGGGAAGACATAATGAGAGCATCAGGGCTGAGCTGGATCATCTCTCCACTGCTAGGTTTGGGCAGGACCAGATACTGTGTCCATGAGTAAACACTGACATGCAGTTGCTTCCCCCCAAATCTGGGGAAGATTTCATGTGAGTGCCAGAACTTAGTTGGATTACCTCTTCACTGCTAGGGTCAGGCAGGGCCAGATGCTCCCTCCATAGATAATCATTGACTTAGGAGCATCTAGCCTATGTGGGGAAGCTTGCTAGGAATTCAAGCCTAGAAGACTTGTGGATGGTGTTTCCTACAGTATGACACTGTTGACTAGTTTCTCTGGTGTGGCACTTCTGTCAGCGGGAATGTAGAACCACCATCAAGATCTGTGTGCTGATAGCTGTGAGCACCACTACCATTCTTTGTTTCTAACTGACCCCAGGTGGTCTAGCCTTGTCAATACTCCCAACATCTCCTGTGGGATTGATGCTCCTGTGAAGGGTCCCAGAATGGTGAGGAACCTGAATACCCACCTCAAACTCACTTTTCCCAATGTAGAAATCATGGATCCAAGTGAATTCTCTGTATGTAGTCTTGTGCCAGCTTAGGAGAGGTGCAGCACTGTCAAAAGGAATAGTTCCTCTTACCATTCTATTGTGGTTTTTCTCAGTTCTGCATTCCAAGGGGTTGTCTCAGCTTCACTCCCAAGTTCTTGAATATTTGGGATGATATTCTTGCCTGTAGATAGTCACTAGTTGGATTTCTGTGAGGGGACTAAAGTTAAAAAAAATTCCTATTCCACCATCTTGTTGGTGTCACTCTGGTACAATGGTCACGCTTGCTTAAAGTCATACATGTTGATTGTATTTGACACACAGAGTGAAATGCAGCCCTATTTGTGATGATAATGTCTTTTAACAGTTGTCAAGACTGATTTGACAGAAGGCTACAGTCATTCCTAACTGCCAAACAGCTTTTCATTTTATATAAAACTTTGGGGCCTCATAAATCATTACTATTTTTTATTTTTCCCTAAAAAATGACACACTCACTAAATTGTGACTTATGTTTCTAATGTTTCTGTTTCTATGTTATTTTTTAAGACTATACTGTCATATAAAATTTGCTAACTGTACAATCACAGGATTTTTGCCTCAGTGGACTACAAAGTCCAAACTGTAGCTAGATAGAAAACTGCTTATAATGTTGATAGCCTCATTGTCAGATGCATGCATAAGGGAATGAAGCTGTGGATTCCCCTGGCTATCTCTTGGGGTAAGGCTGACTTCTTACACCAAAGGACAGGTAAAATACCTTCGCTGGGGCTCACCCAGAAAGACCTCTTCAATAAGAAGCTTAACCTCTATACAGCAGTGATTACAATTCTTTGCTCTGGATTAAGAAAAACAAATTGTTTTTTCTAGATCCCTGAATAAATATAATTGAGCAATTAGCTTGATTTTTACCCTTTATCTCATATAATAGCAAATTAAATGCTATCCAGAAAGCTTACTTGGATTCATCTATCATCTCCTTGAAGAAAATTTAACATTACTTGCATATTCATAGAACACTAGAAATTGAACTTATGCAAAGCTTCATCTGAAACCAATTACTACTTCTAAACAAAACTATAGCCTAACATTCGGGACAATGGTTATCTTCCAAATGCTACAGAATGTCCTAGCATGAATGGCATAATTCTCCTAGGGAGACCCAGGGAAAGGTGTTTGCCTGAAGATAAGTTAGCCTCGTACTGCAGAGAATAGGTTGGAAAATACGCAGGCCTTTTCCTCATCCATGAGTCTAATAAGGACACTACCACACTGTCAAGCAGTTTCATATCTGCCTAGCTGCAGTTTGGATTTGATAGGCCACAGAGGTCAAAGTCTTATGATTATACAATTTATGGTATTGTATAACAGCATAAACTCAAAAAGTCACCAAAACATGAGTGTTACTATTTACTGAGTGTATCATTTAGGTGTTGGGATCTATCTCAAAGCCAACTAGAATGAGTCTATTCTAAAATCACCAGTGATAAAGGTATCAAATAGGAAAAAAAGAATCCCAGGTCAAAAGAGGCAAATTGATTAAAAGAACTTTACTATATGGTATAGAGCTCAGAGAGAGAACTGTTTTGTTTCTAGAAAATAAACATTATAGTCCAGATGCTGTGGCTCACGTCTATAACCCCAGCACTTTGGGAAGCTGAGGCGGGCAGATCACGGGGTCAGGAGATCCAGACGATCCTGGCTAATACAGTGAAACCCCATCTCTACCAAAAATACAAAAAAAAAAAAATTAGCCAGGCGTGGTGGTGGCTGCCTGTATTACCAGCTACTCGAGAGGCTGAGGCAGGAGAATGGCATGAACCTGGGAGGCAGAGCTTGTAGGGAGCTGAGATCATGCCACTGCTCTCCTGCCTGGGTGACAGAGCGAAACTTTGTCTCAAAAAGAAAAAAAATAAAAGAAACATTTTATTTTAAATTAATTTCCCCCAGATTTTTCCTACTGCTAAATCAGAAAAAAGATGTGGTTTATATGCCAGTGATAATGGATAAAGGTAACTGTGATATTGTCAGGAGGTAATGTATCTCCAACTCATTGCATAAAGTCTGAGATTTAGATGGACAGTGCTAGGAGTAGTGAAAGAAGGTAATTTTTTTTCATTCTTGCGCAAAAAAAATCTCTGTCACCAAAAGGAGTAAATTTTTTAAACATTTAATTAAAAGATTTTTAAACCTGTATGTTTTAAAGAAATAAACACTTGCTATTAGTTAATAAAAGTTGCTTATGCCCCCCATGAGTCCATAATTATTTCATATGCATAATTTTTAAACTCAGTATGATTTTTTCAGAGAAAAGCATACACTAGCATAATATAGTTTAATATAGTCTCATGCAGTCTTTATCTTTTTTTATTTATTCATAAAACTGGCCAAGACCAAGAATTTCTGTTGATATTCTCACTAAATCTTTCTGCAATTTAAAATGAATCCATTCCAAAAAAGACTTCCTAGAGAAATTACTCTTATTAAAACTTTCAAGATTTATATTGAAGACCGTATGTAATTGAATGAATCTAGATATAAACAGATCTCAACGTTGGCCATGCTACAATTATGTGGGGAATTTTTGAGAAATGCTGATGCCTGGGCCCCATTCTAAAACAATTTAGGAATCTCTGAAGTTAGAACGTGGGTATGAACTTTATTTTTATTTTTATTTTATTTTATTTTTTTTTTCCCGACGGAGTCTCACTCCGTCGCCAGGCTGGAGAATAGTGGTGCAATCTTAGCTCACTACAACCTCCGCCTTCTGGTTCAAGAGATTCTCCTGCCTCAGCCTCCCAAGTAGCTGGGACTATAGGTCCCCGCCACCACACCCAGCTAATTTTTGTATTTTTAGTAGAGACAAGGTTTCACCATGTTGACCAGGATGGTCTCAATCTCTTGACCTCGTGATCCACCCGCCTTGGCCCCCCAAAGTGCTGGGATTACAGGCGAGAGCCACCATGCCTGGCCAAGTATGAGCATTTTTGAAGCTCCACGGGTGATTCCAATCCACATTTGAGGACTTCTGCTAATTTGTAATGTGACATGACACACTTCATTAATAGGGTTCTTTAATGTTTCACCTTCCATCACAGATATAATTAGAGGAAGTGGCCTGCTAAATATTGACGCTGCAGGCACAGACTTGACCGTGAACAATTAGAAATCAACCCTTATATTTGTATGCTGGGGACAAAAGTGACCAGAAATATTCTGACAGAGAATGATCTATTAAACAAAAAGAAGATTACATGAGCAAATTTTCTCAAATTAAAAATTGTTCTCCTTTGTATATGATGTAGTTTCACTTTAATTTTCTTTTTCTCTACCATTGACAACCTCAAGAATGAAAACTACCCCAAATAGCCTCCCAAGAGCATTAAATTACCAAATAAATAATGTTTGTGTCGATCACATGTCAACTGGTATTATTACTTTTAGCCAACCTGGGAGTTATAAAACATTGAACGTGTTAGTCAAGGTTGAAAGTCTATTAAGAGAAACATACGCACGCTTCCATACAGTAAAAGAGTTGCCCCAAAAAAGAGAGAATCCTTTATAAAGTACTTCACAATAAATTTTAAAAAGTAAAAAGCCCTAATCAGTATATTTAGCAAGTTCCATTAGTAGTATTTGAAGTAGCTGACTTTCCGTTAGCTGATGAATATTATTATTTCAGGATAGAATAAAAAGAAGGAAAGAAAAGAAGGATATGTTGTTTCGGTTGGTTTTTTTTTTTTTTTTTTTTTTTTGTCTTTTAATAACTTGTTAGCTAAGCAAAATAAGTTCAGTTTAGAAATAACACATTTTAAAGAACACGGGAAGCATTTATATCTCAGATATTATGGTGCCGAATCAAGTTTTATGAACTCTCTTCTATATTAATTTTGGTATCATAGAGTTGTTTATGCAAAGTCATATATGTGAGACAAAAATATACAAATCCTACTCTCTCCCTGACAACCCCTATGCCCTGTTGAAGACGTCACATGTGACAATAATTTCTGATAATCCAATTATGGAAGTAATTACACAAGGGTATTAAGAAGGGTCATGAGATTGTTTAGTATAAGTTTGGCTTATTGTTCCTCACAAGAGGAATGTAGGCTACTATATTACATTTACACGATTTGCAACCAAATTTTAGCAGGAAACAGGTACAAAGAAAGGAAAATGAGGACTAGAAATTGTTCAAAAGGGCTGGCAGTCATCAAGCTGACAGCATGCTGTCCTCCTTTGATGCTATGGTGGCATCCACAGCAGTATTCAGAGAGTGGCCATTGTTTCATGAGGCATTTTAAAAAGAGACAAACTATGACTAGGTTCCTTATCTTAAGAAAAACAATTTGTTAGACCAAATTCCTGCTTCTGCAAATTGCTCTGAGTCTTTGGAGATTTAGAACTGCTCTTTACAGCTGAATCTGGCTTAGTTGGCTATTAAGCAATGGAAAATAATACAATATTTTAGTGCCTAAAAGAATAACTGAGTACATGTGCAGGGATAGGTCATTAAATGTGGATATTCAAAAGGTGATATAAAAGTAACCCATACACAGAAAATGTAAAAGCAAAAAGGATATCTAGGTTTAGGCTACATCATAACTGTATTCACCAAACCCAATGAAGTAAGCAGGCTAGGGTTGGAGAGAAGAATATCTGCTTAGAAGTATCAAAGGAATGGCAGCATTTATTTCGTATCCTAATGAAGATGCAAGAACAGTGCAATGGGGCTGTCCTAGACTTCAGCTATAAGGCATGCTCACAGGGCAACATTCTGCAGGAATCCGTCACATAGCCCATAAGAGGCTCTTCAGGTAAGGTGGCATAGCAACATTAATCTTTTAAAAAGAAGAAGGCTGGGCGTGGTGGTCCACGCCTGCAGTCCCAGCTACTCAAGAGGCTGAGGCAGGAGAATTGCTTGAATCCGGGAGACGGAGGTTGCAATGAGCCAAGATAGCACCACTGCACTCCAGCCTGGGCGACAGTGAGACTCCATCTCAAAAAAAGAAGAGGAGTTTGACAAAAATAAAAAATAAATAAAATAAAGGAGAAAGAGCTGTAATTACTCATTTGGTGCAGAAAACACTTGCACTCAGTAACACAGGTATAGTTCTTTGATAAATGGTGCCCCTCATATAGCCCACATAGTATGGAGACAGCCATCAAAATGTCTCCCTTTCCTTGGACCAGGGCAGGGAATGGCAAGGAGAAAATGAGAAAATGTAGCATTATCAGTAAAAAGAGGTGAATTTTCATCAGGGTAAAGAGTTAGAAGATTTGAAAAAAAGGTTTCAGTGTAGAGAGGAGTTTGCCCACGGGGAGACGGATACATGGAAATGTGATCACAGAACTGAGATCTGAGGCACAGTGAAGGCCTGGTGAGGTGTTGAAGAGCTGAGTGAGTTCCGGCAAGGGGAACAGAAAGAGAAGGCTTTGTGCCCAGAGTGACAGGGAAAAGGCATCAAGCTGAGAGATGTAATGAGTTGGGAGACAGGCACACATATGTTTGAAATAAATATCATTTTGGAACTCTATTTTTGTTAGGCAATGGAAAAGACAGAAAATTTGGGAATGAGAGAGATATCATTAGAGTTGAACATTAGAAAGATTAATCTGGTAACTGAGGATAGAATGAATCTATGGGGAAGGCAACCAGTGATAGAGAAGTCCACTGAAATACATCCTTTCAGGCAAGAGAAAAATAAGGTTAAACTGTTGGCAATAGAAATGAAAAGAGGCAGCAGTAGTAAACTAGAGTGTGCATACATCTAAAGATATAATTTGTTTTAAGAGGTATCAGAGTGTTGCAAATATTGCCAAGACTATATGAATATTGCCAAGACTACCTGAACTCTATTTCAGCTGACAATGGGTTAAGAGAATCACCAAAGAGAGGATGTGTTCCCTTTATTAATGACCCCACCAACAATAACTACAATACTCACACAAATGCACAAGCACAACAATGCCCACACAGAACCTCACAATCAATGATAATGCAGAAATAAATATTTGTAAACTTAACTCTGGATCTAATGCATAACATGAGACACAACGGACTCTCTCATTAAATATCGAAGGATTAAATACGAGGATCTCACTATTGTCTTCTCCAAAAGACCCTTCATCACAGGTATTTTGCAGAGTGAGTGGAGAAATTACAGATCCACTTCAATGAGGAAAAGGTAGGACATGCCTGCAATCCCAGCACTTTGGGAAGCTGAAGCAGGCAGATCACTTGAGTTCAGGAGTTCAAGACCAGCCTGGCCAACATGGTAAAACCTCATCTCTACTAAAAATACAAAAATTAGTGAGGTGTGGTGGTGGGCACCTGTAATCCCAGCTATTTGGGAGGCTGGGGCAGGAGAACTGTTTGAACTGAGGAGGTGGAGTTTTCAGTGAGCCAAGGTCATGCCATTGCATTCCAGCCTATGTGACAAAGTGAGACTCCGTCCCAAAAAAAAAAAAAAAAAAAAAGAATGAAAAGGTAGTTCTTTATAAGGTTCATATGCTTGAACCTTTAACTGCATGACTGATGAGAGTGTGTTCTATTTCCACCATAAGAGTAGCTAGAATTCTGAATTTTTCTTGATTATACACAGCCAAGTCTATAGATTCCATTTTCTACTTTGGTTCGAATTTGCTCTCGCTAATTGAAAGCTGGGGATCTTTTGCCAACGGAAGAGCCAACAGCAACTGCAGCCTGAGCCTGTCTCTACCTCAATGTCTTTCTGAAGCAAAGCAAGTTCATTGCATATCTGTTCATCTTCAGAGCATTATACGTATGTGGAGGTAGTCAGGTTAAAGGTAGAAGGGAAGAGTCACCAACATGACTTGAAGTTTATGGTAGTAATAGATCTGGTTATTAACCAGCCGTGGAAACTGATTCCACTACATTTTACATTTGGGATCTGTGTTCATTAATCACCATGGTGACCTACAACAAAAATACAATGCTGACAAGTTTTCTCTTCATTGCAAAGGGTCAGTCCACTTGGGAGCAATTTGCCACCTGCATGGAATTTATATTATTTTTATGTTCTCTGGATATTGTACAAGTTCATCACTGTATCTCAGAAACAGCTGGTTCTTATTCCTAATGCCATCTCTCCCCACTATAAATAAAAACTCACCAAGGTACAGGTGGACCACTGAGTGAAGTACCAAATATTCCTTTTGAGTTTGTTTTATTTACCTTTTTCCTTCAGAAACACCCAAGGAAGGATGCCTTAACTCAACTCTGTAAGCATCAGACACTATTTACATAACAACTGAGTAGACAGGCACTGAGTACACACAGCATCATTAGAATTCAGCATACTCCGTGGCCTCCTCTGAGTAGCTCAGCAGGGTGAGAGTTTCTGCTGGAGCTCCACAGAGCCTCCTAGGCTGGCAATCATAGCAGGGAGCCTGGGACAGGGCAGAAATTGGATTTCTTCAAGGCTGTAAATCTTGGCTCTTTCTTAGGGTAGATAATCACTCACTACCAGTGACAATAACTGGTACCATACTAAACAAAACTTAATATTTAGTGGTGGGTTATTTTAAAAAGATATCTGATAGCCACGGGCAGAGAGGTGGGAAAATGAGGAAATGTTCATCAAAGGTTACCAAGTTTTGTAAGATGAATATAGGATGAATAAGTGTAGAGATTTCAGGCACAGCATGATGACTATAGTTAATAATACTGTATTGGGTACTGGAAATTTGCTAAGAAAGTAGATTTCAGGTGTTGTCATCACCAGAAAAACAAGGTTACTATGTGAGGAGATGAATATGTTAATTTGTTTGACTGCAAATAATCTTTCACCATGCATACATATATCAAAACGTGTATACCATATATATAGATATATAAATTTTTATTTT
>NW_016803991.1:2319159-2337596 GCF_001698545.2 Rhinopithecus bieti
GTTACTATGTGAGGAGATGAATATGTTAATTTGTTTGACTGCAAATAATCTTTCACCATGCATACATATATCAAAACGTGTATACCATATATATAGATATATAAAATTTTTATTTTATAATAATAAATTTCCATCCCTAAAACAACAGAAAATGAAATTTGGTTCTCTAGGTAATGTATAGCTATAAACACAATTATTTCCATCCCCGATTCAAATATCCACTGAAATGACCAACTATTTTTTTTATAAGAAATAATCTGCTTTTATTTTCACAACAAAAGAACAAGGATTTTTTGCTAGATATAAAGCAGATAGAGTCAGACTGAGGAAAACCACCCTAACGAAGACATTTTAAATGTGAAGAAAGCGTGCACCTGGGAAGGTTGTGGAAGTGATCCCGGCTTGCTACTGGCCATTAGGTAACAGTGTCAGGGCTGGTGATGAGTGTGGCCAAGGGGCAGCCGGAAGCACATGTGACTTTCCCAGTGCATCTGGGAGGCACAGCAGGAGCTGGAGGGCACTGTGAGCAGGGACCAGACATCAGAACTCAGTGCTAGATGAAGGCTGGCTTTCACCGGGGATGAAGGATGGAGCACAGTCCTGGCTGGCTGTTAAATCAGAAGCCCCAGACCAGGAAAGGAAGGGCAAGTTAGTCAGGCTAACTAACCCCTGCACACTAACTATAGAAAGAAACAGGCAACAAATAGGTCAGGCACTCTCGGGTACTGAGTTTGCTTCTGGCCACCCCTGCCCAAGCAGCTGACTCTCAAATTTTCTCTCCTCCCTTCATTAAAGCCTGAACAATTTGAAGAGCATTCAACACCGTCTCTGAAAGAACCCACTGTAATTGCTACTCTTTGAAAAACAAAGGTATCCCCCCTACATAAGCAAAATTTTGAAGAAGCAAAGTGACTGTCTTCTTAAGAAAAACAACAAGAGATGGAAGTACCTATTTTAAATTTATTCTTTCAGCAGAACTCAATAGCACACTGCATCTCTGACATGAGAGTAGAAGGTCATGAAAAGAAACAGTCAAGAGCAGGAAAAATAGAAAACCCAGCTCACATAACGAGAGACAACAATGAAGGCCATGAGCGGCAGTCAGGATTTTGGAAAAAATCAAATCAGTAAAGTAAAAGCTTGAGAAAAGTCACCCGAGACTCAGGGGTAAGAATAAAGAGATGAAGATTAAAAAAGAAAAGCTAAATGACAATGAAGGTAGGTTCAAAACATTCAATATGCATTATAGGAGCACCAAGCAGACAACAGAGAGGACACAGAAAAAGAATTATCAAAGAAATGTAATCAAAAATTCTCCACAATTGAGAAAATGTTCCAAAAATGCACAATCCATGTACTATCCTTTAAGAAACTGCCCTAAGGATATATTCGTGCCAGCAGACACAGCAACAGTTTCAATGCTAATTTATTATTTTACAGCAATAGATAACTGTCCCAAGCACTGTTGTTCCCAGATCAAACTGAGGGTTGCACTGCTATTTCTCATGGCCCAATAACGAGATGCAGATGAACTGGAGAGGAAAAGAGTTTTTATTTCTGTAACCGGTTACAGGGAGAAGGCCTGGAAATTATCACCAGACCAACTCAAAATTACAAAGTTTTCCAGAGCTTATATAACTTCTAAGCTATATGTCTACGTGTAAGTGTGCATTTATCTAAAGACATTAGTGATTAACTTCTTTTAGTCTATAACTAAGTTCTGAGTTCTGAAGACCTTCTTCTAGAGCCTCAGTAAGTTTACTTAATGCAAATGGGTCCAGGTGCTAGGGTGATAACCCTTATCTTGTCTCCTGGTAAATCATAAAGGTTTGGGGAGTTCCTTCAGACTCCCAATAAACCTGTTTAATTATGTCTTAAGGTTTAGGAATGGCCTAGGCAAAACTCTTTGTGGGCTTTTGTTATATTACGGCCTTTGTATAAGTGCACGGCTTTTCATATTTAACCTAACCACTCAGTCAGTACTGAAACAGTTGCTATGAAGGCTAGTGAGACCTGGTCTGCCACACTGCATGCCAAAATTCCCCTGATTTCTTCTTGTATACAGACCTACATGGGAAATTATATCATAACTCAGAAAATTGCTTGGTGAATGTGGAATCAAAACAAGTGAAAAGAGATGGTCAAATCAAAAATTTAATGATATCAGCTTAAGGTAGCTGCATCCAACTATCTCAAAATATGTACAGCCATGCTGATGACTCAACAGTGCCTGAAGTACACTGACAAATGGTCAGCCTACGTTGGAAAGTGCTGGCACCGGTCACACAGGACTCCTTGACATCCGTTGTCTACGCATCCGAGTCTGACACTCTGATGGGTTATTTATTAGCTGTGCTAATTCAACCAATTAACTTCCAGGCAACTCTTGCTGGCCCAGAAGCAATTCTGATGTTGGGGGGAGAAAAAAAACAACTTCCACATATCTAAGCTTTGATCTATTATATGTCAATATTCAATTTAACACTCAGAGGGCAAGCTTACCGCTATTATCATGTTATTATGGGACAAATCAGTATAAACCTCTGTACTGACAATTTATTCAGAGGATTTGAGAAATTTATTAAGAAGAGTGATTAAATAGATGTACACTGAAATCTTCACAACCTGCCAATAAAAAAAAAAAGTTGTATCTTCAATTTCCATGAATCAGTAACAAAAAAATTGATCCTATATTAAACCACAAACAAAATCTTCTATCTCTACCCACCCCATCTTCCAAACAATGGACTCAGAACATGGTCATATCCCATTTATCTGGCCATACGTCCCTAATCCCTTAGAAATGTTAAACTATTTTGTTTCCAAAAGGTCTTGGTGTGATGAGAAAAAAAAATTGTAATTATAAATAAAAACTACTTACAATATAGATGTATAAAAGTTAAGGCACACAAACAAAACTGCAGTTAAAGGCAAATCAATGGCACTTTACATATGTTACTTCAAGCCCCAGGAGATAAACTTGACTGCCCATTTTACAGATGAGGAAACTGCCACAGTGATTTCCTCCAGGTCACACAGACAGTAAATGGTGAAGACGAGATTAGATTCCACGTATGCCAGATGGCAAGTCATGCTTGTCAAAATACACCGGGCTTCCACAAATAATGAAAACAATTAAAATAAGCATAATTTCATGGAGCTGAAATGTGCACAAACAAAACAAAAAAATAACTAAGAAAATGAATACGAATTTTCAATGATATTGCCCCAGAGAAAAGAAAAGCAGGTCATGTTCTTCTGTATGAAAGACACATTTTGCCACACTGACTTGTCACAATGATACTGATCTATATTTATGGATTTTTTTTTCAATACTCTTTGCCTGACATTAGGACACACTAGTTTATTTATAACAGATGGTGACATCTGTTACGAAATTTTGATTCAAAATATTAGATTTCTTCTACCAAAGGTCTTTGGGAGGAAGGGTAGTACGAAAGATAGGAAATAGGTGGGAGTGGTCAAAATAGGTATCACAAAATGAGGAAGCAAGTGAAAGGGGAAGAGTGCAGCTTTGTCTTCTTATTTCATTATGTGTATATATATATATTTTCATTATATATATATTTTTTCATTATATATGTATCTTTCATTATGTGTGTGTATATATATATACATTGTTTTTTTTTTTTTAGACGGAGTCTTGCTCTGTCATCCAGCCTGGATCTTCGCTCACTGCAACCTCTGCCTCCCAGGTTCAAGCAATTCTCCTGCCTCAGCCTCCCAAGTAGCTGGGATTACAGGCACCCACCACTACGCCTGGCCAATTTTTTGTATTTTTAGGAGACATGGGGTTTCACCATTTTGGCCAGGCTGGTCTCGAACTCCCAACCTCAGGTGATCCATCTGCCTTGGTTTCCCAAAGAAAAATATATTTTTTAGAATTGATATAATTTTTAAATATTTTATTCATATATTAATTTTGCCAACAAAAATGTTCTCGGGCTGTGGTTGCTTATGATTCAAATACATTTTCAATATTTCAAATACAAACACAAACTTTTACATTATAAAGCTGCATGTCAGCCCACCTGTGTTAGGAGACAAATAAAGTGATGAATTGATGTTCTTACCCAAGTCTGCCACCAAAGGACAAAATGTGGCATATCACCCAGCAATGAGATTTGGAGGTTCTCTTCAGGCTGGTATAAACGCTTGTCATCAATCCACAGTCGTTGTCTTCTAGGCTGGACACATGCGCACACTCACAACCACACTCACAGGCCACACACCAGAGGTGCTGAACTTCATCCAATATCTGCTGGATAAACAGGTTACAAATACAATCTGGCTAGACAATCATTTTCTCTCCCTTTTGAGGCAGTTTAGTTTCTTAGGACGTGATTGCCGCTATGCTGAACTTAAGCAATGAGTTAAGACAAATCCTTCTCTAGAGATTTGCTAAATCATCTGAAGAAACCATTTCACTCTCGACTTTTCACCCTGGCAGTCCTTTGGACTGTGGTGTCTTTAAAAACTCGCCTTTACACCGTAGTAGGAGGAACTTATATATTCTGATGACTAAGAAAAGATTTTACTCTCTAAATGCCACCTAGTACCAGCAAGCTCTTTTGAACTTTACAGAGACAAGATTTGAGATTCTTAAAGGTTAAAATGAGCTGCATTCAAACCATAATTATGCTCAGTCAGTTGAGGTAGACAAATGAATCCTCATTCCTGAGAAAGTTTTAAAAAAAACAAAAAAAAAAAAAACACGATAAATTGACATTAATATAAAACTCCATAAAAGGCATAAAATGATACTAGGAAGCCTATGAGAAAATGAAACGCTTTGGGTTGTTAAGTCTGTATTTCTCCCAGGGTTATAAATAAAATTTATGGAGGAGGATGTTAAATTTATATTTAACAAACTTTTCCAGGCTTTGTGGACACTTAAGAGTTTTCTGACCCAAGCTTACTGGAAAAGCAATGGGTTTTATACAAGCCAAAAAACACCCATCAGTCAAGTGGCAAGAATTTTCAAATATTACCATCCTAGAGTGGTTATGACATGAGAGTAAAACACTGACATTAAAATGAGTATGTTTTCCTGAATTTCAGCTATTAATTTTCCCTAATTTCCTTGGGGAAAATACTTCTGAAATCCACCTTTTGGGGAGCTTTCTAAACATTAAGAAAACTCTTTAACACTGTGTTTCCCAGCATAATTCAGATTGACTCACATAGAGGGAAGTTCTGATTCCTTAAGTCTGAAAGAGGCCTCGCTGTAAGCTTTTTCATCCTAATAAGATCCACTGTGGCAGTTCAAAATGAAAAGCTGGGGCAAGGACCTTCAGTACTTAAATCACG
The DNA here is from genome assembly GCF_001698545.2 of Rhinopithecus bieti. Lineage (NCBI taxonomy): Eukaryota > Metazoa > Chordata > Mammalia > Primates > Cercopithecidae > Rhinopithecus > Rhinopithecus bieti. Next base: position 2,324,491 of record NW_016803991.1, read on the forward strand.
CTGACTGACTCCATCTTGAAACACCTATCCATTTCTTCACAAATTATTTATGTGTGTGTTAACATGTTGTGTAGCAACAGAATGATAAGATACATGCATTGCCAAACTCCCATAACTGTTTTAATTGACTCTAGTTGATTAATACAGGAAGTGCTGTTTTATTTGGTGTTGTGTCTGGGGACTCCAAAAACTTGTATCTGAAAAGACTGTTGAGACTCTCCATATTTAGCCAACTGAATGAATGCTGTGGGTTAAGTCCAGATTCCGTCTTTAGGACAAAAGCACTCATTCTCCTGCCTACTGGGAGTATTGGTGGCTGACAACTTTCAGCTGTCCTCCCCATTCATGAGCCCTCCTCATCCACAATTGCTCTAGACCAGAGTTCCTCAAACTATATCAGTCCTTGGAGCCTCTCATGGCATTCCTTAAATTAAAAGTGATGCCTAACCTACTGTTTAATAAGTAGCTCAAACAACTTAATAAGTATTCAAGTCCCACTGGGCACTACACAACTTTTCAAACTCTGGAACACTGGACATCACCACTCTCGTTTTCTGCTTTACATTGAGTTTCACATGTTACTTGCTTTTTAATCACAGTGACTACTGAAAACCTGGTTTTGGAAGGAAAACTGCAATCTTAAGTAGAAGTGGCAAACTGTCTTGAGCTAGTAGGTCCTACTGTGTCCTACAGCACCCCTGAGTCCACTAAGGAGCACTGGGGCAGCTGGTGCACAGTTTAGAAAGCAGTCCTGTGCTGTAAAGAGTTGGCTTACTCTAAGTCACCCTCTCCCCAGGGTCAGGCCATGTTAGGTGACATTGGAGATGAAAGCAGGGCAGAGCAGTGTTCAAGTCCCAGGCAATTGCCTGAGTTTGGAACACTCTAAAGAGCCACTGTAGTTCCAGAGCTCCCTGTGGAGTCCACTGAGGCCTCTGCTGCAAAGACATTGACGTTGGAGTTCTCCCTCTACTAGCCCTGAGTCTTCTCTTCCTCTCACAGATGATTCCCAGGGCGTGACCAGTGAACTTCCCACAAGCTGGTCTGCACCTCAGAACCCACATCCCAAGGAACCCAACCAAGGATGGTCATTTAAAATGAAAATTTTAAAAGGAAGAAATCATTACATTCTCCAGCTAGTCAACTGAAAATACACTTCAAGCAATAGTTATTTTTTAAACATCATTTTTCAGTTTTGTTTGGGGCTCCATAAACACTTAGCAATTCAACCTCATTTTTTTTTCTTCTTTTCATGAAAATCCAACAGTTTCAAAAACAGCATAGCATTAATTCCATTCCACAGCTGCTGTGTTCTCCCAGTTTTATTTTAGTGGTGGGTAGAATGACCATATGCTACACCTAACCAAGGCTCTACAGCACGTGCAGCTAAAAAGAGCTCCCATCCGTACTGCATTTGCCATGATATTCTTATCTATGGCTGTGACATGAAGGCTTCTCAAAAGCTAACCTCAGGACTTCAATTTATTTCAAATGTATCTATTCAAATGGAAGCGCCATGAGGAGAAAAACTTTGTCTTATCCCCTGCCTATAGCAATGGCCAACAAATTATAGGCACTTATATAAATAGAGTGCCTATATAAAAATATGTATAAATGTATACATGTATAAATATATGTATAAATACATATGTATACCTGTATAAATATAGGTATACATATGTATACATATGTAGACATATTTAATATAATATCTAAACATATATGTCATATTCTATGTGCATGTATACATGTAATATACACATAATATACACATGTAACATATATATACATATATATGCATATGTTACATGTATATATGCATGCATATATAATACATGTTACATGTAATATAATACATAATACATATATAATATAAATATATGTATGCCTGTAAAACTATAGTTATACATATGTATACATATATAAAAATATATCCCTGTATACATATATGTATAGGTATACATATGTATACATATATAAAAAGATATACCTGTATACATATATGTATAGGTATACATACGTATACCTAAATATAGATACCTGTATAAATATAGGTATACCTATATGTATAGGTACACATGTATGTATACATACATGTGTATATGTGTACCTATACACACACACATGTGTGTATGTGTACCTATACACACACACATGTGTATATGTGTATACATATACACACACATGTGTGTATGTATACATATATACCTATACATATAGGTATACCTATATTTATACAGGCATACTTTTTTAGATTTATATTTAGATATATTTTAATTTATATATACATATATATATTTGTTGAATGACAAAAATCTCCAAAATCCAATTTTTGCATTCCCGTTAAGGATGCTTATTTTCCTGCAATGTAACTATAGGACAGAATTCGTTGTTCTCTCTTAAAATATCAGTTATGATTACTGTGACATATATATATTTTTTAATTGTAGCTCACCCAAACAGATGGGCTCTGCTTATGAGAAATGGCAGGAGACCAACCCCAGTAATGTAGTAATACATCCGTAATATACCATAGGAGCACATTTCAATGTTAAAAGTTAAAGAAATAAATAGTGATTTGTTTTTATTGCAGCCACAAGTACAGTGACATAAGTTGACAACTGGAAGAAATGACTGCCTATAAATTTACTGTATGTTATGAGCCACTGTTTTAAATGGCCATGAAGCAGGTATCTGCTAGACACTTGTACAAAGCTAAGAGGTTCATAAAAATATAAATGAGCAGTGATGTTGTGTCTTAGATCTTATCATTTAAGATCTGACAGGACACAAGATTTTAATTTTAATTTGAAGAATATACTAAACTGCTCCAAACACAGCTGCAAAGATAATGACACATACAGTCTATCAATTTGTCATAATCACTAATTAAGAAGGCCTATGTATTATCATTATTTTTTTAAGACTATTCAAATGAAAAGGCAGAAACTGGGTGAACAGGGTGAAAATTAGCTCAATAGAATCAGAGTCAGAAAATGGTTTCTCATAAAGCTTGTCTCCTGAGACAATCAGAAGAGAATGATTCCACTGAAAGGTAGATAGACATTGGTTGAATTAAATCAGCTGCATGAGTGTAGTAGGTGCAGCAATATTTCGAACCAAACTCTACAAACAGCTATAACCACATGCAATCTTCTATTGAAAGCCCAAGAAATCGACTGCTTACCACATAATGAGTTTACCTGGTCATACTCAAGCATCCACTAGGTGACTGTCTAAAAATGAAACACAAACAGTACAGGAGGAAAATTGGGAGAATTTCTTATGGATCGATACTGAGCTACATTTCATGGCTGGTGGAAAGAAAAGTTCATCTCTCTGGTTGCCTCAGTTTCATTTCTTGTCCTTACCTCTCAATTTTCTTCTGTTATCCACAAGAGAAACATTCAAAAGGAAGCAGTAGAATAAATACCTTCTCCCATTCTACTCCAAACAGTAAAGCCCTACTCTGTGCCACTAAAGACTTCTCATACTTCAGAGGCTGGGGGATGCCATCAAAGCTGTACTGAGCACAGGATTTTATGTAGCAGAATGGATATGGATGTGCCCTTCAGAGACACTGACCTGAGTTTGAATCTCTACACCCATTTGTGTGACTTTGGACTCACTGCTTAATCTCTGTAAACACAGTCTCCTAAAGGACCTGCCTCACTGCGTCATTGTTCAGATGAAATGAAATAGACTACTAAAGTACTGATGACAGTGTCTCATACCCAAACTGGCGATGGGAGGCTGAATATCACCACAGCAGTAGGAGAAACTGGAAGAGAATATGTCTGGCATTGTGCCAAACAGAGGAAATTTTTTAATAAGTTGAACTCAATATGGTTAATGGTTTTTGCAGGCTTATATATTATTGGGAAAGATAAATGAGAAAACTTAAAAATCTAATCAACTAATACAGGAAAACACTGACACTATCATAAAGTAAGTGGAAATGGTGACAGTGGGAGCTATGAGTTCTGCAGACATATGTCAATGAGGGCAGCATGAAGAAGGGAGCATTTGAGCTGGATCTCAAAGAATGAGTAAGCACTGGGAAGATAGATAAGACTAGAAAGGCTAGTATAAGAAGAGGAGAGTGTACACTCCAGACATAGAGACAGGAAGGAAGATGGACGTTCGGGGCCACCTGGGGTCTGACTAGAGCACGCATGGCAAATGGGATGACTGTGGACTAGGGCTAGGCTGAGAATAGTCCAGATATCATTTTTTGTTTTGTCTTGTCATTTTTATTGGTACATAATAAATGTGCCAATTTTCAGGGTACATGTGATAATTTACTACATTCATATAATTTGTAAAGATCAAATCAGTGTAACTTGGATATCCATCACCTTAAATATGTGTTTTCTTTATGCCAGAAACATTTAAATATTCTCTTCCAGTTATTTTGTAATAGACAATAGATTACTGTAAACTATGGTCACCCACCCACATACTGTTTCATGAATTTGTGGTTCATCCTCTAGGTTAATGATAGCCAAACTTTTGTCACTGCATAATTTGTTCAGTTATAATTTTTATTGGATCCCCTATAAATGTACATTTAGTTAGAAAACACATACAGTGATGTCTCATTATCTATGTAGCTTAGTTGTGGGACCCTGCATAAGTTACTTCTTTCTCTGATTGTATTCCTCACCCATAAGGCAGAGATAAACAGTATCATTTTCATAGGGTTGTTATGAGCACTGAAGGAGTTAATAAGCAATATATTTAGAACAGTGCCCAGAGTCTAATAAGTTCTAACTAAGTCATCTTTTATTATTATATTGTAAAATATATCCCAAACAGAAAATTTTAATTAATGAGAAAATATGAAGTAAATATTTTTTAAATGTGTGATGTTATTAAGGGCACAAAAGTTTTGAGATCACTGAAACATTAGTTATTAATAACCATAGCCAGAGAAATGTGATTTAATATGAAATAGTACTTTTGATTATTTTGGTTTACTTGGTGATAAAAGAATTCGAGGCTCTGTTTTTAAATTATGTTTATCACTACAGTACTAGGTCATAATGGCTTTTAGAGCAGAAAAAGACATCGTAAGGAATCTACAAGACCAAAAAAACTACATTTCTGGATGCAATTATCAAGTAATTTAATCACTGTTCAGTTCTATCCATGTTTTTCAGTAATTTTTTTGTTAGTTTCATTTAATAAATGTTCCTGTTCACGGATGTCACTAAGTTGTTCTAAAAAAGAATCAGAAGATACTGAAATTTATATTTTTAACAAATAGGTTGAAAACCACTGAAAATTTTGTTATTTGGAAAACATTAAAGTACATTTATAATATTATGTTTCTAAGTTTTCTAAGGGAATATGGGAATTTATAGGAAACAAAGAGTATTTGGCACAAAAAAATCATAAATTAATGCAGTCACTTCCAAACTCTAACTTTTAAATATTGTCTACATTCTAGAAGTTTATTTTTACAATCATTTATGTTTTCATTCATTTTATAATGATGAGAAACATCAAATGTAGTTTTGTTTTCTTTTTTCAAAATCTTTGCAAGTTAGAAATCTAGTGATACCCACTTGCCACCATAGAAAAGGTCAGCAAACCTGGAACAATTTTCTTTTTTGAAAACAAAAAAAAATATGTATTCATTTTGATGTCTGACAATTCTTTAGGTTCTTTTGTCTAGGACAGCCAGAGGACATCTATATGGTTCAAAAAATATTCATGGTCAGGCCGGGCGGGCAGATCACAAGGTCAGGAGTTCAAGACCAGCCTGGCCAACATGGTGAAACCCCGTCTCTACTGAAAATACAAAAATTAACTGGGTGTGGTGGTGGGTGCCTGTAATCCCAGCTACTTGGGAGCCTGAGTCAGGAGAATCGCTCGAACCCGGGAGGCAGAGTTTGCAGTTAGCCAAGATCACACCATTGCACTCCAGCCTGGGTGACAGAGTGAGATTCCATCTCAAAACAACAACAACAACAAATATTCATGGTCACTTCCCAACTCAGCACAAAATATTGTCAAGATTCTAGACTAATTTAAAAGACTTGTTCTTTTATGAAATTAGCTATATCAATACAACATGCTACCCTTTGTGCCTGTGTGGTTTAAGGTTTTTAATGTTTAAAGAGCTCAATCATATATGATGGAGAAATAAATAAACTTCATGTGGGGTGGTTTCTTATTAAACTTACCCTGGAAAAATTCTTTTTCCCCCATTAAAATGACTACTCAATCAGTTATTACACTTGCAAATTTTCTTGCTTACAGTGGGTATATATTTTCTCTGGTTTAACTTTCCCTTAATGGCTCATCAAAAAAAAAAAAAGAAAAAAGAAAAATCAGTCCCTGTGGCAGTGATATATGGTCCCCAAAATGTTGACATTATTTCCAACTAGAGGAAAGTTCTATGTCTCCAACCTTTCAATCTGGCGGCTTCATGATAGCTTCCATCTATATAGTATGGCAGAAGTGACTTCCAAGGCTGCATCTTAAAATTCTGTCTTCTGTCTACTTGTCTTGTAATAGGCATTCTCCAGAGGCTCTATTTTGGAATGCTTCTTCCCAGTTGCCATGCCATGAGAAGCTAAACTATACAAAGAGGCCATGTGTAGGTGCTCTGTTAACCATCCCAGCTGAGCCCAGCCTTCACCAACGTATTAGATATATGACTGAAGAAACTTTCACTTGATTCCAGCCCCAACCATTCTGGTCACTTCCAGGCATTCAGTTCTTCCCTACTGAGGCCCCAGAGTTCATGGAGTGGACACAAGCCATCCCCATTGCACTCTGCTGAATTCCTGACCCATAGAATCCAAGAACATAATAAAATGGATGTCTTATGCCACTAAATTTGGGGTGGTTTCCCATACAATAGTTACTGGAATAGACCTTTATGTACTTCACAACTGAAATATAATCTAACAAACCACATAGGCTCTGAGATGTTGGAACATCTGCACTTTTAGCTAACCATTTGGCAAACCTCCCATGAATGGTTTGTTCTAATACTTGTTCCTTCAAATCTTCAACAGTATTTACTATATATGGTACAACAGTATTTGTCAGCAAAGGAATACATTTCAATTGAATGCTATAATGTTGGCTACATATTATTTCAGGCACCTTTACAAAGGAAAGAAAAACACACTTTTCTTCCAGTGGTATGTGGATAATTATCTTTTGTTATAAAGAAACCTCAAATAAGCTACCAAGCATGTATCATCAAATTTAGTGAAAGGTGGTCAACTTACTAAACTGAAAGCTAATTTTAAAGATTTTGAAGAAAAAAATAGGAGGTTTGCCCTAATGTTCTGCAGACTTATTTTTATTATCGAAAAATTAAACATATACAGTCAGAAATATGTAATATACCGTCATATACCCATCACCTTACTTCAACAATAATCAATACGTAGCCCATCTGTTCTCATTTATATCTCTACCCTCTCTCTCTAACATTTCTAACATATTTTGATGCTACTCCCAGATATCATATTATTATTATTATCATTATTATTATTGAGACAGAGTCTCACTCTGTTGCCCAGGCTGGAGTGCGGTGGCAGGATCTCGACTTACTGCAAGCTCCACCTCCTGGTTTCACGCCATTCTCCTGCCTCAGCTTCCCGAGTAGCTGGGACCACAGGCACCTGCCACCAGGCCTGGCTAATTTTTTTTTTATTTTTAGTGGAGACGGATTTTCACCATGTTAGCCAGGATGGTCTCAATCTCCTGACCTCGTGATCTGCCCGCCTCGGCCTCCCAAAGTGCTGGGATTACAGGCATAAGCCACCCTGCCCGGCCATCATATTATTTTTATAAGCATTTCTATATGTGTCTCTAATGCAAGGGGTCAGCAAACTATAGCCTGAAGGTCAAATCTAGCCTGCTTCCTTCCTGCTTTTATAAATGAAATTTTATTGGAACCTACTGACACTCATCCATTAAGGGATTGTCTATAGCTGCTTTCCCCAGCAGAATTGAGATGCTGGTAATAGAGAACTTATCGGCTGAAAAGCTTAATATTTTTACTATTTATCTTTTTTAAAGAAAAAGCTTGTCAACTCCTACTCTAAAGATAAAGAATCTTTTGGGGTGTGGGGAAAGACCTAGTATAACACGCCTTGCTAATCATTATAGCTCCATACTTAGAGATTATGATTAAGTAATAGCATCAGACTATGATAAGGTCACAGTCTTAATATAACTTAAGAGTAGAATTTATTGTTAACTGTAGTCTAAATAAGGTCACTTTAAAGTGATTTGCCTAACTTCTTGTTAAACCTGCTTTGACTGTTACTATTTTTCCTCACAAAATGGAAGATAGAGAGTATGCACTGAGACCTGGAGAAGCACATCTCTTCCATTTTCTTTGGTTTCATTTGTGGTTTGCATTATTATGATTGTTTTCAATGTACTACTTGTTTGCAGGAATATTTATGAACCATCTGCCCATTTTATGCAGATCAGTGAAGATCAGAGGATCCCTCAACTGTCCTCCGTAAGCCTTCTGGGCTGTGCAAACTCCACTCTACTCTTAACACATCTCAGGTACCACAGGATGGCCCTGCCAATAGCCTGAGTGGGCACAAGAGGCAATTTGTACTATATATATACACACACACATATATAAAAGGTTAACACCTTTTACTATTTTCTTTTTCTTTCTTTTTTTTTTGTGGGGGGTGGACAGAGTCTCGCTCCATCACCCAGGCTGGAGTACAGTGGCGTGATCTCGGCTCACTGCAACCTCCGCCTCCCGGGTTCAAGGAATTCTCCTGTCTCAGCCTCCCACGTAGCTGGGATTGCAGGTGCCTGCCACCATGCCTGGCTATAATTTTTTGTATTTTTAGTAGAGACGGGGTTTCACCTTGTTGGTCAGGCTGGTCTTGAACTCCTGGCCTCAGGTCATCCACCCATCTCGGCCTCCCGAAGTGCTAGAATGACAGGTGTGAGCCACTGCACCCGGTCCACTATTTTCTAGATTAAAAGATGTTGGCCAAAGCTTGGTGCAGGCACATGAATAATCATTATGAAGTATTCTCTATGTCCTACTATATACTTGAAACATTTCACATGAAAAGGCGTTTTGCTCCTGCACCCCAAGAGGCTGTATTGCAAATCCCACTTTGAAAGCTTGCAGAAGAATTTAACCACTCTATTCATTTGCACATAGAATATCTGCAGTGCCTGAGCAAATAGATTAATGAATTGATAAGCTACAATTTTTGCTGTAAATTTAGTCTTTATATGCAATAGCTAGATATAGATGAGCCCATGCTTTCACTCTCCAACATGCTCATTTATCTTATAAATCACATAACCTTATTGATTACGTTTTTTGCTTGGACCAAACAAACGATAACCCATTTGTAAGTTTAGTCTCAAAACATGAAAGTGGTTTCTTTTCTGAGAAATTTATTAAATAAATACTGGTATTAATTATAGCAAAAAATCATGAGTGCATTATTTTCTGATAAACTTGTGACAATTTTATACTATTGGAGTCTGCAGCCAGTACAGGAGGGGTAGACAATATTATTTACTCTCACTTGTCAAATGAAAGTGATAGGCTAGAAGTTTGCTTTATTGCCACACGGCAAGTCAGTGGTCACTTGAGGATCATCCAGGAGGATTTGAAAAATTGCAAAAATCAGCCACCTAATTCTAATTCCTAAGGTCAGGTCATTTACGGAGTTTGTATTCTGTCATCTACTCTACTATTATCAAGGCTTACTATTCAAATCATCTTTTAAATACTAAAGTCTTATTGTTCAGATACAAAGCTACAGATGTGTGGCTTCATTATTAGGTGGCTGGAAAAACTCCATTATGACTTAGAAACAAAAATTATTTAGTCAGGTGCAGTGGCATGAGCCTGTAGTCCTAGCTACACAGCAGGCTGAGGTGTGAGGCTCACATGAGCCCAGGAGTTCAAGACTGCAGTGAGCTGGACTGCACTCCAGCCTGGGTAACAGAGCAAGGTCCTGTCTCTAAAAAAAATTTGCTTTTAATTAAGAAAAATAATGATTTATTAAGTATGATGTGCTACACACAGATGAATAACACACAGTCTCTCAAAATTTAGTGCAAATGGACAGAAATAAGTAATTCATTAATTGTAATTTAATAAATTAAATGCCATATTTTAAGAAACTGGTCTCAGAAGGGAGTGATTCATTCTATTCAGAGGAATTATTAGAGGGATTTACAGTGGTGTTCACCTTTAAAATGGGCTTAGAGGGTTAAGTAGGGGTTTGTCAGCCTGATTGAGAGGTGAAGCAACTTCGTCTCTTAGAAAAGAATATGTGAAGGTGCAGAGCTATGAAAAGTTCATGACATGTTTCATGGTTGGAGTATAAAGTACTGGGTGGACAGTGGTGATAGATGAAACCGGAATGGTAGACTGAGGACAAATCACATTACCAAGTCTGTACTTTATCTTAATGGCAATAAGGAACTACTGTTGTTTTTTGGGGGAGTGATAAAATAACAAGAGGCTTTTAGAAATAGATTTCTGGTGTTGAAGATTGATTGTATTATGGGATATGAGAAGGTAGACAAATCTTGCTCTAGTACTTAGTATCACAGGATTCCATCTTGAACTTAGGAAGGGATTGTTTATCTGTCTATAAATCACTTTAACAAGCAGCACGATTATTTTAAGCATCTTGCTGAGAAATGAAGTCTCCAAAAGAAGAAACCTCCCTGGAAACAGGACATTTTGGTTGTAATGGAGCTGGGATCCAAGTTATTGTAATTCTCACTCCCAGAAACTAGCTCCCTCTGGCTCTCCAATGAAGCCCTTCTAAATTCTTTCACTACAATCAGGGCTCTTCAGGTTTGGGTGAAAGTCTGTTTCCTACTGAATACAATGCCTTACATTGAATTGTGCCTGGAAAGACTTGTTTGTTTGTTTTTTTAAAGCTGGTTTCGCTGTGTTCAACACTTAAGTAAGCTTTTAAATCATTTGAAATTGAACCTAATATGAAAGGCCAAATATTTAAGAAACCAGGGCTACCTATTGGGCAAATATTTACGCAATCTTTAAAATGTTCAATATTTATTCAGCCGACCATAACTGTAGTTTCCAAGACATTAGTCAATGTAAATACATGCTAACTGGAAACAGAGGGAGAAATGACTCTAGAGGAGAAGAAGCTCTTATTGGAGAAGCTGTTTTCGTTTTTAATTCCCTGAAGTTTAATATACTACAACTGAAGTATCTACTAATAAAAAAGTTTCATTATAAGCTCTTACTCATTGCACCAGAGGCAAGGAACCCCACATGACTGTTAAAATTTAGTGAGCATGTACACAAATTTAACATTGTCCCAGTGCCCAGAATCATCCTCTTAATCTGGAGAATTTTCAGTGCTGTACCACGGAGGTACTATTTGCATAGGTCAATAAAAAGAGATCAAGAAACCCAGACAACTACAATAACCCACTTTTATTTTTTGCCAGCACTGACTTTATTTAGTAGCATCAGACATATTCTTGCTAGAGATATATATCTGGCTTCAAACAGTGGAAAAAGCAGCCGAGGAGCTTAATTAAAAACAACCTCCTTCCCAAACCTACTAACACAACGAAATTTCTAAACGGTCCCTGTTATAAAACTCAAGAAAACAGTGACATAGTGCACTTAAGATTGTTCTCATCAGAGTTAAGAACATATGCCTGAAAACCATTTTTTCCTTTCAGTATAAGGGCAACAGTCCATATTCTGAATCGGTAATGAGCCTCTGTGAAATACACACACACACACACACACACACACACACACACACATACACACACACAAATCATTCTGAAGCCAGGTTGTATTTCCCTTAAAAGGAAGAGCACAAAAGATGAGCACTGAGAGTCTCCCATTAAGAAATAGCTCTGGCTGGCTCTAGCATAATAAACTGCTGTTTACCTTTTGGATTCTATTTATGCCACATGCACATTGTTCATCATTATTAAATGATCCTTTTTTATCTTTCTATGACAGTTACATATTTTAACAGGTGACAGTTTGTCTTTATAAGCAGCAAAACCCTGGTTTATTAGTATGCTTGTGTGGCATAAAATAGAGTTCATTTTTTACTGAAATAACTGGAGGAAAGAAACATCAATTGTAGAGGGTTCTGAATAGCTCAATGGGTATAGAAGGTACTGGCAATAAATTAAGATAGGTTTGTCTTATTTATGAGTCTTAGGTATTCCTTCACAGTTGCTACTGTGCATGAATTTTAAGTGGCCCTTTGATGGGCAAGTCCATCTGAAGCAGCACCAAAAAACTCACATAGTTTCACAATTAATTGCTTCTCTGCAGTAAACCCAGGGCAGAATGTAACTCTACCACTCAGAATATTCTTTCTGACTGTGACCATAGCAGTGAAGGCTGCTAAAAAAAAAAAAAAAAAAAAGAGAGAGAGAGAGAGAGAGGGAAATTATGATACTGCCAAGTCACTGAAATGGCAAAGTGTGTTCTTTATCAGATTATACTGCAAATCCCAACCCAGATCATTCTGGAAACAGCCATCAGTGTCCTGAGTGCCTTCTTGGAACCAGGGTCTGGAGCTAATCTTCAGCCTGTAGATTAATGCTGCAACTACTGGGATACCCCAGCACTGGTCATTTTTGGCAAATGGCATTTAAGAGTCACAGCTGCTACAAACTCCTTATGTCATTGTTCAAGTTTATATTTAATAATAAGCATAACTAGCACTTTGCGAGGTCGATGTGGGCGGATTCCCTGACCTCAGGAGTTCCAGACCAGTCTGGGCAACATGGCGAAACCCCATCTCTACTAAAATACAAACAATTAGCTGGGCCTGGTGGCATGCACTTGTAGTTCCAGAGACTTGGGAGGCTGAGGCTAGAGAATTGCTTGAACCCGGAGGTTTCAGTGAGCAGATATCATGCCACTGCACTCCAGCCTGGGTGATAGAGCGAGACTCCACATCAAGCAACAACAACAATAATAATAAGCATAACTAAAACCCAACAACAATAATAATAAGCATAACTAAAACTAAAATAAAATATTATTATTATTATAAGCATAATAATATATAATATATAATTATATATTATATAATAATAAGATATATAATAAT
>NW_016803991.1:2337885-2366118 GCF_001698545.2 Rhinopithecus bieti
TATATATATATTATATAATAATCTTATATAATAATAAGATAACACTTTGTCATATGAACTTTGCAGAGGAGGCAAACGGCCCATCCACCTCGGAATGCCACCATTAAGCATTGCCAATGAAGCCTGAGTGAGTAGATATTTTCTATAACTGCTTGTAGTAAGCACCTCACTGGGTAAAATATGGTGCTTTGGAATGATGGACCACTCCAGAGGTGTCTGCTCTATGGCAGGTGTGGTGCAAGGTTGAGATAATGGAGATGGCTGGTGGCTAAGTTATTTGTTTCTCACCTGTCAGGTGAACCGTTCCCTCTGCATTTTTGAAAAGACATAACTACCTGTCACTCTGAAGGCAAAATTCACCCAGGAATAACACTGGCAAGTTCCTGATGGTGCGTTGATTTCGTTCTCAGCAGTCAGAAATTTGGCAAATCATTGCCAAAGAAGCAGGCAGTCATTTTCTCAATTAAAATATTGAGAGACACTTTTTTATTTGCACCCTAGCGTGAACCTGGGGGCCGGGAGGGGATGATAAGGACTATTTCTCCTCCAGTGACTTTAAAAGGAAAAAATAAAAATCAAATTCCAGCCACAGCGGAACAGTTTCACTTTCCAAATGTGTACCCTTCCCTGCCCTCTCACCCCTCCCCACTTCCTCCACCTTTTTACCAGCATACACATACACTGGCCCCCAGGATATGTCTTCTACATGTTTTCATTACAGCACTTAAACAAACAAAAAAAAAAGATCAGTCAGCTTTTTGCACTCTTCTCTCTCACTAAAGTTGCTTCTGCCCTTTGAAAATATGAAAGCCCTTGAGTGATTTTATATTTTCAAAGGGTAAAAGTGCTAAAGAGCACTCCTCTATTTCAGAGAGGAGGAAAAAAAGTAAATCAGTCTGCCTAAAGTGTTCACTTGGAAAAAGTAAAAATGAACTACCAACGTGATGGGGAGTAGTTACTGCATTTAGAGTAATAATATATAGCACCCTGGAGTCCGCGGCTGGAAAACAAAACACGAGGCATCAGTCTCAGCTCAAATCTGTGTGGCGTCTGCTTCTGATGGAACCAATTCTTTTTCAAACAACTATCATGGTAGTGCACGTCCAGCCAGCATTCACTTTTGCCCTGGAAAGTACTGTAATGTGGGTAAAATCTGTGTCCACTCCCCAATCCCCTTCCATCCTAACCACCGGCCAGCTACTGCCAACCACCTCCTCTCCCTTCTCTGAGGATTCTTCCTTGGTGTGTGAATTCTCATTCCTTTCAGAAATCCACAGCCTTTTCTTTAATGCACTGGCTTTTCTTCTGTCTGCCTTCTCCACTCCATTGTTAGGAATTACCTTATCGAAAGGACTGGAGTTTAGAACTCAACACCACAGAACAAACCAACACTTACCGCTCCCAAGGACGTTTATCTGCTTCCATTTTCCATGGAATATAAGGTTTTGTTTTCTGGTAAATGCACACTCCCAGACCTAATCAGCCAGGGGGAAGAGTACTTCTCTGGATGATGGGCTTTGGTCTTCTTGGTGCTGCCCTGAATCACCTGTCTCTCAAAACTTCTCTGCATAATTCCTACTCAAAATTCACCACACAGATCAGTGATCACTTCCTCTGGGTAAACTCCTACTTCAAAGATTCGGGAGACTCTTGGCTGTGATGCCATAGCACTCTGAGATGTTTCACTCCCTGCATTTCCCACTTTTCCTTATAGAGTTTATTCTGGCATCTCCCTTGCTAAATTGAAAGATCTTTGATGGCAGCTATAGTTGCTTTTCTTTCTAGACCTCAGTTTCCAGCACAGTGCCTCAAACACAGCAGCAGCAGTAGTAATAATAAATGTAGATAAAAGATTATCTATGATAAATATTGTAAATACTTTGCATATATTAATTTGCTTAATCCTCACAATGGCCTGATGTGGTAGGTACTATTATTTATCTGCATTTTACAGATGAGGAGACAGAAAAACAGAAAGGTTCAATTATTTTTCCTAAGGACGCACAGCTCATAAGTACTAAAAGTGAATTCTAACTCAAGTAGTCTGATCCCCCACACTGTGTGCTCTGCCACTAGTCTGCACTGTCTCTTTTAAAAATAACATATTACTATTGTTTGAATGTTTGTGTCTCTCTAAAATTCACATTGAAATTTAATCCCCAAAGCAATCGTATGAAGAGGTGGAGCCTTTGGGAGGTAATTAAGCCATGAGGGCTCTGCCCTGATGAAAGGGATTCGTGCCCTTATGAAATGAGTTGAGGGAGCAAGCGTGTCCCTTTTTTTTTTTTTTTTTTTTGCCCTTCCTCCATGTGAGAACACTGTTCCTCCCTTCCACCATGTGAGAGCACTGCTCCTCCCTTCCACCATGTGAGAGCACTGTTCCTCCCTTCCACCATGTGAGAGCACTGTTCCTCCCTTCCACCACGTGAGAGCACTATTCCTCCCTTCCACCACGTGAGAGCACTGTTCCTCCTTTCCTCCATGTGACGATGCAGCAAGAAAGTGTCATCTTGGAAGCAGAGAGTAGCCCTCCTAGACATCGAATCTCAGGCACATTGATATCTTGGACTTGCCAGCCTCCAAAACCATAAGCAAGAAATGTCTACTATGTATAAACTACCAAGTCTAGGGCATTTTGTTATAGTAGCATGAATGGATTAAGACACATATGTATACAATAAATGTAGTCAATAAATGGTTTTGGGATGAATTCGAAATGAATAGATTTAGATCCATTGTTCACAATCTGTTATGACCCAGGAAAGCTACTTAGGCACTTCTACTTTTATTTTCCTCTCTGCAATGTCACTTTCCTCCCTTTGAGAACTTAATAAAATAGGATCTGCAATCTGGCTAGCAAGGTGCATGGGTGTGTAAAATACATATTAATTCCCCTGCTGTAATACTGACCAATGGGGTTAATAGTCTTAATGAGTCTCTGGCAATAAAAGCTCAGTTAGAAATGCAGGTTACTAATTTTACCTGAGGTGGCCATTTGGTGTATAATCCATACCACCAACTATTATTAGTTTGTATATCAATGCATGCATAATCTTTGCCCAAAGCAAAGTCACGTCATACTTAACACTGACTCCATGGAAAAGTATTACTATTGCAATTTTAAACCTAGTCCTCTGGATGTACAGAAAGCATCAGGCCCTGAAACAGCAAGCACCATGAGAGTTAGGGTCCAGTCATCAGCCAGCATAATACTAGTAGGGTGCCTGCCAGCAGACCAGTACCCCAGAGAGCCAGACTCTGTAATTTCTGTACCATTTAGGCACCAAATAAGGAAACAGAATCTGTGCTCAAGGACAGTTACACAGTAGGAAAAATTGTGATCTATAAACTGGTAATACAAGAGATAGCCAGGCTGAGTATGGTGGCTGATGCCTGTAATCCTAACACTTTGGGAGGCTGAGGCAGGTGGATCACAAAGTCAGGAGATCGTGATCAGCTGACCTACATGGTGAAACCCCGTCTATACTAAAAATAAAAAAAATTAGCTGGGCGAGGTGGCGCATGCCTGTAATCCCAGCTACTCTGGAGGCTGAGGCAAGATAATTGCTTGAACCAGGGAGTCGGAGGATGCAGTGAGCCAAAATTTCCCCAGCCCCCCCGCCTGGGAACAGAGGGGACCCAGGCTAAAAAAAAAAAAAAAAAAAAAGAGAGAGAGAGAGAGCCAAAACAAAACCAAAAGATGGATTTTTAGTATGTATTCAATCAGGGAACTCCCTACCATATCCATCTAGTGGCTAAGAAGTAGCTGGGAATAGCTACTTTGGAAAACAAACTACAGCTGGGTCTAAAGGGCATATTATATCCAAAGAATCCTGGACATTTCTATGTCCATCCTCTTCATTATGAAGTTAGAAACACCTTGATATGATACTAGGAAAGAATATATGTGTTGGAGTTATGCTGCTCTGTGTTCAAATTCTTCTTGCTCCACTTCTTATAAGTATGGATTTAGGAAAGTATATCTGAGTTTTAATTTCTTTCTTTGTTTCTGTAAAGCACATATAATGTTCATTTTATAAGGTTACTGTACAAATGAAGACATTTTTATGGTAAGCGTCTAGCACAATGAATGGCCCATAGCAGACACTCATATTATCACATAAAAGTTCCCTGTTGGGGCGTGGGGGGCTAAGGGAGGGATAGCATTAGGAGAAATACCTAATGTAGATGATGGGTTAATGGGTACAGTAAACCACCATGACACATGTATACTTACGTAAAACACCTGTACGTTCTGTACAGGTACCCCAGAATTTAAAGTATATTTAAAAAAAGGTACGAAGTCAGAGCTCAATTAACCCACAAATATTCATTGTAGTTGGTACCTATTCATCCATTCATCTATTATTCCTTCAGTGACCAAAATGTCCCAAACAAGTATACAAAGATTTAGAAAACAACAAGTCCCTGTCAACGAGGTGCTTTATGAAGAAATATAAACACACATTCAATGTGCTACATAGGGGACCATTAGCTACAAAACTCTAACACCATGCATGTGTGTATACACATAGGAGAAAGCCCTTCTGTAGATTAGGAATTTTAGAAACCTTCCATTTAGAGATGAGTACTTTGGCTATGAGAGATGGTGGTTATGGAGGAATGAATAAATTGAGACCTTCATATAAAATTGAAGTCTGCTATGAAATACGGTCTTCAGATTTTTATTTTCTACCTCTTAATTACTTCAGATGCATTTTATTAATAAATCACTTTAAAAAGAAGGTGGGAAGGAGACTAGGCAAAGACTGATAGCTCTCATCTTAATTAATTTGCCTATGAAAATTCCATGTAATTTTTTTCTATCTAAGACAAAAAAAAAGCAGAATATAATTTGAATATATGTCATGATGTCATTGCTCAGAGGTGAGGTTATACCACAACTGAGATAGTCTTAACACACATAAGAATAGTAAATATTATAACTAAACACATCCCAATTTCTCTGTGTCTACAGTTGTCAGAAGAGCTCATATTAGCTAAGATCTGATGCTGAGACAAATCTAGTATATGGTAACATACCCGGAGTGGAAAAACCAGCCTTCACAGTTGTTTTGGGAGATTAAATAAATAAAATTCTTAAACAAGCAAACCTCTATTCTAAATATCAGAGTAGTAATCTATCCACACAACATCCTCATCCTGAGAGATTAAAAAAAATGATGTTGGTTTGTGTCTCTTAATTAGCTCATTTAACAAAAAGTACTACTCCATAACTTTTCTGAAGAGCTTGCTACTGGTGGCCTTGAGTCACTGTGATGGATGGGTGTGTCCACTCGGGATGACCAGTTGTTAAAAATAACAAGTATGCGATATTTTGACATTATCCAAAGCATTGAAGATGTGTAACAGAACATACAAGATACTTAGCGCCAGTTACTAGGAAGCAAACACTCTGAGATGATAAGAAGAGCAATACTAGAGTGTTAGTTTAGCACTTGAGTGACTGGATGTTCCTCTTCCAAAATGGTGGCGACTCAGAGAAACCAGCAGAGACCTGCAGACCAACAGGGGTACCGTGAGGGATGTGGCTTCTAACTTAAGAACTCTCCTGAGGTGGTTATTTTGGGATTATTAGAGATTTCTGTTATCTTACTTTCCTCCACTTTCAAACTTCTTACAATAAGCACATAATAGGGCTTATTTATAAGCTCATTTGAAGTTTCAAAAATTTTTGCTTCTTTAGTTTTTGCATTTAGTACATCTTGGATACCTGATTTTTTACCAAACATAGCCCTGTGCTGGGTGTTGAGAAGACACAGACAAAAAAATTGTCTTTGACTTAAGGGGTGACAATAAAACGTGAGAGAGACCATAAAAAAGAACTAAAATATGGTCTGAATGGTGCAGAAGGAATGTCAAAGTATGGAAATATAGCATTCAACAGGAAGAAATTAATCTGTAAGGATGGAGAAGATCCATGGACAGTAGCACATGAAAACAGTTCTCCTGAACAAGGGGCATGAACAAAGGCAGAGGTGCAAGTCAGTATATTGTGCTTGGGTAATGCTGAGTGTTTTGATGTTAAGTGAACATCATTTTTAGTAATGGACTCAATAAGTATAAGGGACTTGGACCTACCATATATGTGTCTCTTCACCTGTTTTCTAGCATCTTCATATTGCCTCACACTTCTGGACAGCATTTTAATAATTCAGCCATTTGATCATGGAATGGATAATAAAAGACAATCTGGAATAAGCTCAAGAAAAAAAAGAGACAGTGATGCAAAAACATGTGTGAAACTGGGCATTGCATTTAAACTCTATAAATCTCAGTGATCATGGATGGGCAAATATAATGGGAGTGGTCAGGTAATTTCTAAGACCTTCAATTCCAAACCCCAATTGAGTTCAATGACTTACCAAATACCTATTAAGTAAAAAACACTGTATTTTTCATTTAATGCTACCAAAGATGAACAAAATATCCTTCCTGCTTCCAAAAGTTTACAACATAATTGGGAGGAAAAGGGAAATAAATATACCTAAAACAATGGCACAAGGCAAAATGTGAGAGGCATATGAAAGCATTAAACACTTAAGATAAGAAAAATTGTGGGACACTTTCGAGGCACATCACAGAGTTTAGTTCAATAGAGAGTACATGAAGGGAACAGTAGGAAATAAAACCAAAAACGTTTGCGGGAACTGTTTGGAAGAACATTTAATGACAGACGAAAAAATTCCCATGTATATGTGAAACCTTCATAAATGATGAAGGTGACATTCCAGATCATTAGAGAAAGAAGAAGCTCCTCATTATATACTTCTAGAACAATTGCCTATCTACATGAAAGAATGAAATGAGGCCATGCGGTGGCTCACGCTTGCAATCCCAGCACTTTGGGAGGCCAAGGCGGGCAGATCACAAGGTCAGGAGATCAAAACCATCCTAGATAACATGGTTGAACCCCATCTCTGCTAAAAAAAAAAATACAAAAAATTAGCCTGGCGTGGTGGCACATGCCTGTAGTCACAGCTACTCGGGAGGCTGAGGCAGTAGAATTGCTTGAACCCAGGAGGTGGAGGTTGCAGTGAGCTGAGATAGTGCCACTGCAATCCAGCCTGGGTGACAGAGCAAGACTGTCTCAAAAACAAAAAAGAAAGAAAGTAAAAGAAAAGAAAAGATAAAAGGAAATAAAATCCTTGCAAACTCTACAGAGGGGGAAAAAAAAATCTATTCCAGGTGGCTTAAAAGAATAAATATGAAAGGTCAAAATATAAGACTTTAGAAGAAAGTATGGAAGACTGTTATCAATGAAATTTAAAAAGAATTTCCTAAACATGACCCAAAAGAGCTAAACATAAGATAATTAAAAAACACTGATTACATTAAAATTAAAAATTGTAGCTCCTGAGAACATATCATAAATAATTCTACTTCATCAGAAGATACCTAAAACAAGTGGGGAAGAAAGGAAGCATCAAACTGGGAGAAGAAATTCCAATCACATATAACACATTAAGGAGATACACACACACACACACACACACACACACACACACACAGACTAGCTCGCTCACTCTCTCAAAATTCCTATAATTCAACGATCACCAGCAAAAAATGAGAAAAAGTCATGAGTAGGTACTTTATAGAAGAAATAAAAATGGCAATAAAACATATGAAAAGATTTTTGACTTCATTAGTAATTGAGGAGATGGAAATGAACTCCCTAAAGAAATAATCATATTATATCCAGTAAATGAATAGAAATCACTAGGCCTGGAAATATCAAATGTTGACAAATATAAAATGATGGAAACTCATACCTTGCTGAAAAATAATTGGCAGGATCTGGAAAAGATAATATGTTCATCTTCAAGATCCAAGTAATCTACTCTCACATATATAAGAAACACTTGAAAGTGTATACCATTTGACACATACATGAATGTTCCTAGCAGCATTTTTCATACTAGAAAAAAATCTGATAATCACCCAAATTTCACCGACAACAAAATGAATAAGTAAATTATGGTATAGTCACGCAACTGAATATCATACTTCAGGGAAGTGAATCAACTAGGGATAGTAAATGTAATAATATAGATGAAACATAATACTGGGTAAAAAAACTAAACTGCTGAAGAATATGTAGACCACAATAAAATTTAAATATATCTCAAAAAGCAGCAAAAGTAGCCTATGTTTAGGAGTACAAACATATTTGTTTAAATTTTATTTTAATAACAGAATAAGCACAAAATTAAGATGATTACTTTTGAGAAGAACCAGAAAAATGGGTTAAAGGAGAAATCTGTAGAGGATTGAAAGGTGTTGATAACTTTACTTCTAAGTATAGTGGTAAGTTCATAGATATACATTTTCATCTGATACATTTTAAAAACTATATTTATTCATATGCAACCATTAATAAAACACAAAATGTTTTACAGAGTTTGATTTCATAAATAAAGAACCATTGGTAGTTAGGAACAGGGTAGTAATATTAGGAAAGCTTGCTTTAGGAGTAATGCCTATGCTATGTTTCCTATGATGGCAGAGGTGTGTGGGCCAGGGGTTCCTGTCCACCTCTTTTGGTTAACAGCAGATGGTGACTAGCACCTCACCCTACACCGTATGAGGAACTACCAGGCCTACACCCTTCAGACACTAAGATCAGTACAAAAATATTAGTCCTTTCATAAATATGGCCACTTATCATTCACATCCTGAGATGTAATATCTAAGACACATTAGATGAAGGTTAAAGGAAAACAAGGAAACTCCATTTATTGGCCCCTATGTTCTTGTCCACAAGAGAAACATGGCACAATCTCTAACTTCATGTTCTTAAAACGCTTCTCCCTTACTTGATAATTTTTTGATATAATCACATTCCATTTATTAATACCTCAATTCTTTTACCCTAGCAAGAAAAGTCTAGCTCCCAAAGGGTGAAACTTTGTGTGCCAGCATTCAATTTCACTCATCCAAGGGGTTTAGGATCTGATATAGTTTGGCTGTGTCCCCACCCAAATCTCACCTTGAATTGTAGTTCCCATAATTCTCAGGTATTGTGGGAGGGACCCAGTGGGAGGTAATTGAATCATAGGGGTGATTCTCATGAAAGTTCTCACGAGATCTGATGGTTTTACAAAGGGCCCTTCCCCCTTTTGCTCAGCACTTCTTACCGCCACCATGTGAATTAGGACAAGTTTTCTTCCCCTTCTGCCATAATTGTAAGTTTCCTGGGGCCTACCCAGTCATGTTGAACTGTGAGTCAATTAAACATCTTTCCTTTATAAATTCCCCAGTCTCAGGTATGTTCTTATAGCAACGTGAGAATGGACGAGTATAGGATGCAAGGTGGAAAGATAAGGCCTAATAGGGAACAAGAGGTGAATCATTGGTGGTCATCTTCATACCTTATGCTTTTGTCATGATAAAGATCTTCAAATATCTTCTTGGATTCTCAAGAAAGAACAGTATCTACGTTTATACACAATCAATGCACCATTAAATCCATGGCTCTCATCCTAAGGAAATTAATTCAGAAACAGAAAACCAAATACTGCATGTTCTCACTTATAAATGGGATCTGCACACTGGGTGCACACGGACATAAAGATGGCGGCAACAGACATCGGGGACTACTAGAGTGAGGGAGGGAGGGTATATTGGGGACTACTAGAGTGGGGAGGGAGGGTAGGCGGGGAGGGATGAAAAACCAACTATTGGGGCCGGGCACAGTGGCTCATGCCTGTAATCCCAGCACTTTGGGAGGCTGAGGCAGGCCGATTGCCTAAGGTCAGGATTTCGAGACCAGTCTGGCCAACGTGGTGAAACCCTGTCTCTATTAAAAATAGAAAAAAATTAGCCAGATATGGTGGCATGCGCCTGCAATCACAGCTACTTGGGAGTCTGAAGCAGGCAGAAGATTTGCTTGAACCAGAGAGGCCTCCGCCGAGCCGAGATCATGCCACCGCACTCCAGCCTAGGTGACAGAGTGAGACTCCATCTCAAAAAAGAAAAAATAACTAACTATTGGGTAGTATGATCACTATCTGAGTGACAGGATCAATCATTCCTCAAACCTCAGCATCACGCAGTATACTCAGGTAACCAACCTGCACATATACCTCCTGAATCTAAAATATAAGTTGAAATTATTTGGGAATAGATAAATAAATCCATGGCTCTCAGTCTTTAGTTTCCAAATTGGGAGTCACTTGAGGAACTTAAAACAAACAAACAAACAACAACAACAAACAAAACCCTGGGTCCTTCCCAGTGAGATTCTGACTTAAGTGCTCTGAGATCAAGGCCTTGGCATCAGCTGACTGAGAACTTCAGAACTAAACTCTTTCTCTTCAGAATTTCAATTACACACATGGATATTTCTATAAACAAGGGTTACACTAAACATTTGGTGCTCATCTTTTAATCTAACGTGTTCCAGTAAAACCATTTCAACTTTCAAATACTAGTTTTAAACTTTAAAAAAAAAAAAAAAAAAAGGCAAATGCCCACACATATTCAAAGCACCTCTCTATGATGTTCTCACCCTACCCTAGGTGACAATACTACAGATGTTTTCCTTTCTGCAATTTTGGAAAAAAAAAAAAAAAAAATGGCTTTCAGGGAAAAAAAGGGATATGTAGATTTAAAACCTTATCAGCATTTCCAGAAGAAATAAGCTTCACTGATAAATTGCTAAACATAGCCAAACCTTGAATATTTTGACACCTAATCTCCAAGAATCAGGAGTTTTCAACACCCCATGTGTCTAACACTTCTCCAGTAAGGTGGCTTCAACATGAATAATCATAATAGAGGCACCGGAGTTTCATAAGCTCTATATAGGGATTGCTTTCTGCACATTACTATGGCCACAAGAGATGCAGAATTCACTTTAAAAGAAACTCAGAACTGCATGAGAAGAAGTAACCAAAGTTTGTTGGTTTCTTTGTGTGTGTGTGTGTGTGTGTGTGTGTGTGTTTTGTTCTTTTGGAGATGGAGTCTCGCTCTGTCACCCAGGCTGGAGTGCAGTGATGTGATCTCCATTCACTGCAACCTCCATCTCCTGGGTTCAAGCAATTCTCCTGCCTCAGTCTCCCAAGTAGCCGGGATTACAGGCACTTGCCACCACGCCTGGATAGTTTTTGTATTTTTAGTAGAGACAGGGTTTCGCCATGTTGGTCAGGCTGGTCTCAAACTCTTGACCTCAGGTGATCATCCATCTCAGCCTCTCCCAAAGTGCTGGGATTACAGGTATGAGCCACCACACCTAGCCACCAAAGCTTTTAAAAGTATATCCAGTCACTCTTTTGGATGAAGATTTATGGCTTTTAAGGATATCATGGCCATATTACTACCAACACGGAAAGCTTTCTTCAAAATATACATATTTTATATATATATATATATATTTAGAAGGTATTTAGGATTTCCTAGTAGATTCATACTGAACAAATTTATTATCAAGGATCCAGATGTTAAGTAACTGGAACAAAAGATTAACACTAAGACTTAAGACACCCTAACTTTCACCGAAACACAAAACAAATCTATAATGCAAACCTCTTACAATATTAGTTCTGCTACACCAAACTGCATCCCTCATATCATGACCTCAGCATTCTGTGAGCCAAAGGAAAAAAAATTCTCTATTGGAAAAAAAAAAAAAACTCTATAATTTCAAAGATATTTTAGAATAATATAAACATTTTAAATAAAAGGAAAACATCCTTTAACAGAAAGGTAAAATGATCAATAGTATTTAGTCTTCTGGTATCATTCTTTTGAATTCCTTTGTGCCTCTATTGATTACTTTTGTTATTATAAGCCTGCAAGGGAATGAGGCAAGGACAACACTGAGAAAATGAAGACCTGGATTCATGGGCAGGGACGGACTGAAATGACCTCTAAAAGCCAAGCAAGCAAGTACACTCTTCGATACCTTGTTTTCTCATGTACAAATTTGGGCTTTGGCCTGGAAATTTTAGGGCCCTTTTTAACAATGTCATTTTATGATTGTTTCTCATTGCAAGTGGGAAACAGAGAGCCATAGAAACTCAGTGATCAAATCAGTGTTTAATAAAGGGCCAAGACATAACACTATTCTACAAATCTAGAAAAAGTGTTGCATGCCCATGGCTCAAGTAAAGATAATTACTGAAAATGAGGACCAACTGGCTCCCTGATTCTTTAACTCTCTTAACAAAACCTGACCAAGTCATTGATTTGAGACAAACTGGAGGGCTGATTGCCATATCCTGAGTTTTGCTGGAGTCACGGTGCTTCATGCAAACAATGTGATAAGACTTCAGCTCTGCAAGTTTAACATGAAATTTCATATATCTGGTATCTACTAAAAAAAGAAAGAAGTCAGTCTATCAAGAGGGGTCCCATACACCCAACTGAGCAACGGTGAGCTATGGCAGAGGGTGCCTAACTCCTCCAGGTCTTCTGCCAACCTACTTCTGCATTAGTTATACATGTATGCATTAACCTACAGCCACTGATTTAAGAGAAATCAAAACAAAAAAAAAATAGATTTCTCTTATGATTGGTACATTCTTGAAAATGCTTAAGCCAAGGATTACCAATGTCATTATGAAGCCCCATTAACTTGTCCTGCAATTTCTATTTCCAGAGTATTATCCCTTTACTGAAGGTTTGATGCATATTTAAAATGCAAGAAAAGCTTCCTGAAATGATAAAAAATAATGTGAATAAACGGTACAGAAAACAAAGGGTGGCATCACTGAAGGTCAGAGCAGGAAGGAGGCTTAATGATAATTTAGTCATTGCTTTTCCTACAAATAAAAAGAAGTAGAGAAAAAAGTGATGTTTCAAGGACACATAATTGTGAACTTTCCAGCCCCTCACATTGCTTACATGGAAAGGAAGTCTTGACTTGAAGAGGAGAAAAGAAGCAAGAAAAGACCGAGCATAGGGGTTAGATGGGAGGCACCATGGAGAGTGAAGTTATGGTTAGCAGAATTAAGCAGCTGAGTTTTGAGTCAAAACTGTGATTACATCCCAAGTTTAAGTGTTACTAATGCCAGTTAAATTAATGGCATATAACTTTAATGATATGTTTGATATGATGATATATGACATTCTACTAATATATAATACACACAGATATCCATGAATTACAGTCCTTGTCACCTTGACAATTATTAATAATTGATTGTACAATGGTCTTCTCTGCTGCAGGATGTGGTAGGTTAGAGCTGTCTTTTCACGTTGATATCTTGGAGACTGATGTGCATTGCAAGTTAGTTGATAGACTTTAGAAAACATCAGATGGATATTTTATTTTTTGCTCTAAGGTGAAAATAAAATAATAACAAACCTGTTATTTCTTTACAGCAAACCCCCAAACCCTTACATCCCTCCCACACACCTCACACTGACAAAACCTGTGAACATCCTGATTGCTTTTTTTAAGAGAAACAACTTTGGAAACCTCCTGATACAAGCTGCTAGTAATCACTGCAGCTTCTGGTCCCAAGACTGAGAGAGAAAGAAGCGCTGTCTATTCAGAGGAAGGACAGATTCTTTCTTTTTCCAGTTCCTTTCAAAAGGCTTACAACACAGTTATAGTTCTCTGGCAAAGAATTATATTCTGTGCTCTCTATTTTTTTCCATCTGTCTTAAAAAGACAGGCTAGACACTTCTTAATGACATGTTGATGGAAATTATTATTATAAGTTCAATTGTATTGTGCCACTAAACTACTTTCGAACACAAATCAGAAGAATTTAGCTTTACAACTGGTCACAGAAAGTAAAAATAAAGCACATATGCTCAAAAGTAATAATAAAGACAAGGTATTCAGAAAACTATGCAGATTGGGGAGCTAGTATACTTCTAAAAACTTGGTGTCTCTAATGGCATATTTATTTATTTAATTTTTTTTTTGGAGGGACAGGGCCTTGCTCTGTCTCTAGGAATGGAATGCAGTGATTATGGCTCACTGTCACCTCAAATTCCTGGGCTCAAGCAGTCCTCTGACTTCAGCCTCCCGAGTAACTGGGACTATAGGCACGAACAACCAGGTCCAGCTAATTAAAAAAAAAAAAAAAAAAAAAAAAAAAAAATTGTAGAGAAGAGAGTTTGGCTATGTTGTCCAGGCTGGTCTCAAACTCCAGGTCTCAAGCCACCCTCCCACCTTGGCCTGGTGGGATTATAGGCATGAGTTACTGTGACCAGCCTGTAATAGCATCTTTAAAAACAAAACCTGAGAAAAACTACTGTAATTTGTTATTTTACTTACTTTAATAAACTACTTTAAATCCCTTGATTTTTCAAAAGTTCCTCTGAATATTCTACACATCAGTTACTCCATAATACAGCATGTTATTTTTAATATATTCATAATGTTACTATCCTCCAATCATTCCTGACACATTTGTGACAGCCCTTTGTCTCAGACAGGGCCATTTCTGTTTACAACCATGAGAAACATACCACCCTACAGACCAAGAAGGCACAATAGGCAGTGGAATGAATTTTTATCCATGTATTTCTCTTTCTGTGTCCCATGCTTATACATCCACACCCCTGTCAAATGCAATATGAGTGAAGTGCTGTATAATCCCACCTTAGTATAATCAATCTATGTATTAATAAAATAGAATTACATGGTAACATCATCAAAAAGGCCCTAAAACCATGAAGATTTGGCTTCTAGTCCTAGCACTGTTTATCACTACCTGTTTGGATTTGGTCAAAAAATCTCTAAAGTCAACCAGTCAACCTAATCTAATCATCGGTTCAATATCAGGGTAGGTGCAAAGATACAATGCAATCAAAATTATGAGAGTCCCCCACAAATGTTAAGTTACATGCACATGAATTAAACAGCCACTCTTATATAATAGGACCACATGATAGATGTCACTTAATCATCTTTCTAGAAGAGTCTATCTAGGAATATAAGCTTTAGTATCTGTCTAAAACAAATGTAAAACCTTCTTACAATTATTTTATTCTTCCTCTGGCAAATAAAGTTTCCTGGGGTTTTATCACAGTGTAGAGTAGATTTTGAAATGTTATTCTAAATATTTATGCCTTAATAAAGTTCGAGTAACACACATTATTCAACATGTGCTATGAGACAAGCCCTATCAGCTACTGGGTAAGTAACAGTGAATGAGATGGAATTTGCATAAAAGGCAGAGGGGCCTGATGCAACCTCCACACCATGTTGGGACAAGGATCCAACCGCTTTGGAAACATCACTACCCCATATGGACTCACTGCTCTGTTATTTTTTTTTAAACAACTGTTCTCATTCTAGCTCTTGCTTAACTACAGCCTCATCCCCTCATTATCCTGAACTCCAGATCATTCTTAAGCATATGTAGCTCCTGCCAAGAGAATAAAGTGAAGAAATGCTAAAGAAAGTTAGAAAAGCCTCTTATTTAACAAAAATCTGACTTTGAGCAAACTGGTAAAATTCTGGGTTAGTCAATTTCCTCTTTATGACAAGAAATAAATTAGATGCAGATATAAGACCCCAGTTAGCTCCAAAGGAAAATTCAAGACTTTTTAAACATTGTGGAACTGGAGCAGATACTACATCTGTCTTTATAAATGCTTTACACTGCATCAGGACGGCGCCCTCAGAATGCCTATTTTTTTTAATAAGTAGCTGTGTGTTTCTCTGAGTTAAAATTGACATTTGTGTTTTCTTATTCTTCAACTGGCATTTTAAAAATATTCTTACATGGAATTCCACTTCGTACTGGCTTGCAAAAGAAAAAAATATTGAAAATAGAAAACATGAATTACTATCATCTATGGCCCATAGATGGTGTCATCTGTGAGTTTATCAAAACTGCAGAACCTCAGGCCCCTCCCCAGGTTTATTAAATCAGAATGTACATTTTAACAAGATCTGCAGTAATTCACATGCACATTAACATCTGAAAAGCACTGATTTGTGAGTTTCAAATATTACCAGCTTAGCTTCCATAACCTATGATCATTTGACTTCCCCTTCTCTCCCAGTAGGTTTATTACATTAAATTCAAATACAGATGTTAACTACTAAATAAGTACTGTTGCTAACAGAAGCCACCAATGACTTCTAAGCAACCCTAAACTACCACATATCTATTTAGAGGTAAATCTTCCCCAATATTGAGTAAATACATTCTCTTTAGTAATAAGTTGCTGGCCAGGTGTGGTGGCTCACGCCTGTAATCCTAGCACTTTGGGAGACTGAGGCGGGCAGATCACGAGGTCAGGAGTTTGAGACCAGCCTGACCAATATGGTGAAACCTTGTCTCTACTAAAAATACAAATATTAGCCAGGTGTAATGGTGCATGCCTGTAATCCCAGCTACTTGGGAGGCTGAGGCAGGAGAATTGCTTGAACTTGGGAGGCAGAGTTTGCAGTGAGCCAAGATCCTGCCACTGCACTCCAGCCTGGCGACAGAGCAAGATTCCATCTCAAAAATAAATAAATAAAATATAATAATAAGTTGCCAACATCTGTGAATTGTATCACACAAAGCATAGTCATCCCAGTGGTGGTGAATCCCTTGAAGTAGTTCAGACAGTTTCTTCACTGTGGCCTCTTGCATCTTCTCCTTCCTATGCCTGCCTACCAGTTACTTACCTTCCCAAATGTCTGCGATGTCATTTCCCCTCTGACTAACCCGACTGGGAAACCATAGTATTCAATTTAGGTAACAACAAAACATCTGTAAAGCTTCTTATTCAAATCCCACATGGTTACAATGATATTTTCCCACCTGTGGAAAAAATACCTTTACAATGTGGGCTGGAGTGGTGGGGGTACCTGTACCAATCTTTCTGGGAAAGAGGGTTCTTTTGCATCTTATGAACCCAGTAATTTGGGGGCAGAAAGTCAATATTTGCATTAAATAAAGCCAACATTGACCTCTCTTGAAAGGCAGTTTTCAGCTTTTTCCATGACTTCATTTATAAAATAAACTATCAAAATAAAAGAAGTTGATAAATGAGTACAAATATATCACTTAATAGAATAAGACCCAGTGTCTGATAGATCAGTAGGGTGACTATAGTTTACAACAATCTATTCATATTCCAAAATAGCTGGAAAAGAATAATTCAAATATTTCTAGCATAAAGAAAAGACAAATATCAAAAGGTGATAGATAACCCAAGTACACTGATTTTATCTTTACAAATTATATTAAGGTATTAAATTATCACTTGTACCCCAAAACTATGTACATGTACTATGCATCAATTTTAAAAAGTGTTAAAACTTAAAATAAAAAATAAAAGCTACTCTGAAGTCTGAAAAAAAAAAGGGGCGAGGGGAATGGTCATATAAGAAGAATACCGACCTCATTTTATCCTTGTCCTGATAGAAACAATATTCAGAAATATTGTATGCTCTATAGTGGCCTGATGTTATCTGAGAAACGTTACTACTTGATTATTGTTTCTACTTTAGCCCCATAAACACAACCCTCATATTTCTATCTCTTAATTCAGTGAAGTGGTACAGGGGGAGTGGTGATAGGGTGAGCACAAAATACTTAATACACAGCAGAAACATACTCACTTTCAAGAGAAAATTCCAAAAGCACAGGATTTAGCAGTGGATTTCAGATAATACAATCCAAAATGAATACATTAACATCCGCTTAATTCTGAAAATTATCTACGCACAGCGTGTGTATGCACACAATAAGGCCATATGATCCAATGTGGCACAAACAATTAAAAGTTCTTTTCAAAGTGGAAATGCAAAATAGAACGAATATCTATTTTCTATAAATGAATCTAGCCATCTGCCTCACAAGAGCAGCAGCAGGAGTACCCAAAACAGCAGAAACAGCAGCCTCTGGTGTTAACAATCTATTCTCAAATCTCATGCTCCACATTTCCCTGGCAAACAAGGCTAAAAATACAAGGCATGCAACAAATAGTCTCGTGGGATCTGCCGTTCCATGGATGGCGTATTCAATCAGAGTCATATTTTCTGTCGAAATTCAAAATTGAAAACAAAAGCAAGCTATCATATTGGAAACTGGCACTCAGAATTTTAAGTGTGAATCCAATCCCAAAGTATAGTAAGCTGAATGGGGAGAGCGTGGTTATTTTCATACAACATAAATCTTTTAGATTTATCTGAACATATTTATAGACTTATTTAAGCTACTCTAAATTCCTCTATGCCTCTTGATGGTAATAAAGATACGATTTGAGTACTTTTGTCATCAAAATACAAGGGCCATTTTCTTTTCTACATAGTTCAGAAAATTGTCTTTGTTGTGGGCCCTGGAATCAGATGGAGTAGGTACAAATCTTGACCCTACTATGTCCTAACTCCATGACCTTGGGCAAGCTTTCAATCTATGTCCCTCTTTTCCTATCTTACAAATGGGGGTAATCATAGTACTTACCTCAAAGAGTTATCTTCAGGATTACATCAGTTAATGTTTGTAGAGCATTTAGAATTATGATTCTCACACATGAAGTAAGTACTATTATTATATTATTTCATACTCAAATAAGTATGAAAGTATTACTAATAAGTATTACTATTATTTCATATAAGTATTATTTCATATTCAAACAAAGTTGCAGAAATGTATTAAGGAACAGGTACAATACAAAAAGAGTGCTAACAACATGATAATAGGTCTTATGCTGGCAGTGGCCATTTAAAGTAAAGGGGTGGGGCCGGATGTGGTGGCTCACACCTGTAATCCTAGCACTTTAGGAGGCCAAGGCAGGAGGATCATTGAGTCCAGGAGTTCAAG
Source organism: Rhinopithecus bieti (assembly GCF_001698545.2). Taxonomy (NCBI): domain Eukaryota; kingdom Metazoa; phylum Chordata; class Mammalia; order Primates; family Cercopithecidae; genus Rhinopithecus; species Rhinopithecus bieti. Next base: position 2,356,635 of record NW_016803991.1, read on the forward strand.
ACCAACCTGGCCAAAATAGTTAGAGCTAATCTCTACAAACAAACACACACAAAAAAAATTAATGAGATGGTGCATGCCTACAGTCCCAGCTACTCAGGAGGCTGGGGTGGGAGGATCACTTGAGCCTAGGAGTTTGCTACTGCAGTGAGCTATGATGGCACCACTGCACTCCAACCTGGATGATAGAGTGAGAACCTGTCTCAAAAAAGAAGTGAAAAAACAAGAAAAGACAAGAAAAGAGAAAGGAAAGAGAAAGGAAAGGGAAAGGAAAGGAAAGGAAAGGAAAGGAAAGGAAAGGAAAGGAAAGGAAAGGAAAGGAAAGGAAAGGAGAAAGGAGAAAGGAGAAAGGAGAAAGGAGAAAGGAGAAAGGAGAAAGGAGAAAGGAGAAAGGAGAAAGGAGAAAGGGGAAGGGGAAGGAAAGGAAAAAGAAAAGGGAAAGAAAGAAGGAGGGAGCAAATAAGTGTCTCTATATAGAGTATGTGACTAAGAATGAAATAGAAATAGGGAAAGTTTCCATTGATTATTCTGTTGAGCTGTTAGTTCATGAAGGTTTCAGAAGGAGGAGGAAGGAAGACAAGACAGTGATGTTGCTGGTCAAGTGACAGCCTGGATGAAGGGACAATCAGCATTAATGGCAAAGGTGTAATCAAGAAGGAGGGCACATCTGGGTTACCTGTGAACACATGTGCCTTCCCATTATGAGGGCATCACACACCAACACCAGCCCCTTCCTTAAGAGGATGCTATGGAATAAATCACTTGTCTTTGGGATTAGATTTTAATACATGTCTGAGTCTCTAGCCTAGATATTAAAAAAAAAAAAAAAAAAAAAAAAAAAAAAAAAAAAAAAAGCAGACGGGAAGGATGTCAAACATGCACTATCTCTTAATATACCAATTCCCTGATAAACACTGGCAGTGTTTTAAGTTGGGAACTACATTTGGTAGGAAGAGGACAATAAAAACAAATTTATGGAGCATTGAGACAATAAAGAGAAAAGCGACTTCCTAATCAATAAGAAAACACAGTGTAGAACTACCTGACGGATTCAGTCATCCAGTCCTGAGAGCGCTCAGAAAGGATCCACAGCTCCAAATGTTTCCCTCCCCTATGAGGTACTACTTAAAGAACCACAGACCCACAGATAGGTCATCTGGAGAGCAAAAAAGTATGTAAAGGGTGACAAGTGCTAGGGCCAGGTCAGAATAATTCATCCTTTCTTAAAAACTGAGATGCTTAAAAGATCTCTTAAGAAGGTGCCACTGGGCTGCTCAAAATAAGAGCACAACCCAAGAATCAGAAAAAAATAAGTCTGGCAGGAAATGGGGAAAAATACTCTTTCTCATAGTCCTAGGAAGAGAAACATTTGTGAGGAAAAGGAACAGAAGGAGAAAAGTGGGAAGCAAGAGGGTGGCCTTATAACATTCATTAAGGAAGAAATGACTATAGATTTTAAACTGTATGAGCTAGACAGATAAATGGATTTAAGTATGTGTAAATCATAAGAATATTATTATGCCTATGTAATAAGTATGTACTTCTCTTGCCATTAATGCATTACTCTAGTTATTGTAATCAACATTTCATTGTCCAGGAAATGTTTTCAAGCAAGAAATTGTATGAAAGCTCAGCCTATCTAAGATTATCTTCCTCTCTGCCTTTAATGACTACAGTATCTAATGCACAGTATCTAAGGCAAAGATAACAAGCAGATGAACAGCAGTCCCCCCCGGTTTTTTTTAAAGAACAAAAACAAATCAGTATGACAACATGATGTGGATTTAATTAGCACTTGACAGGTCATGAATAACTTTTAAACAACCTCCTTTTAAGTTGGAAAGTGTAAAAACATACAGTGATCATGGCACCAGAGTGCCTTCCTTACAATATGCGGACAGGGAGAGATGTTCATCTGAAGAGCTAAGTCTTGCTTACAAAGCAGGGAAACAGAACATTGCTTCTTGGGCCACTACTGGGCTCTACAACAGTCCCTTGTCCCAAGGGTCTTCCTCTTATAGTATATTCAAAGCCAATTTGAAATCTCCCTCTGATTTTCAGAGGTTTCTACAAAAGTATGGAGGGAAAGAAAAGAAAAAAAAAGTTGGTACAATCATTTTGGAAAAAGATAAATGATAAATATGGTAAAGAAAATGCTACTGAATTGTTAAATATTCTCGTAACATCAAGGCAAATGGCATAATTCTATACCCTGTTGGTTAGGGCAAGTAAATTATATTGTTTCAAATCAACAAGAAAAGTCCTAAAGAACAAAAACTATTAATTGGATAGGTAAGAACAACCTAGGGCTAATCCTAGAGAGTATGGTGAAACTAGTGGTCAGGCAAGCATGCCACACCAGTGCACCTTATCTTGGTTTTAATGAATAGACCCCTTTCTGGGATGGGAGAACTTCATAAGCACTGGAACACACCCTCTGTTCTGAAACTCCAATTACGCCCAACCCAACTGTGCAAAGCCAGGTGCTTGTGGCTTCACCGGTTTCACAGCCTGACTAGTGCTCATTTCTTGAGGACTCTCTGACAGTTGCTAAGGGGAATGGGCTTCATGCCCCAGAATGTAAAATATGACGTGGGAAATATCAGTCAGATTTACTGCTCCACTCCATGTGTCTTGCATATTACTATGATCTGTGCAAGACATTTGTTGTAAATAAGCCTGCAGAGTGTACAGCATGTTTTCCAGGAGACCTTTAAAGAACAGCTTGCAGACAAGAGGTGCTAGCCTTAGTTTCACAGCCAGCAAAACTCCATCCAAGAGGCTGCTGGCATGTCCCTACCTCTTGTTTCGAGCTGGCTTCAAGACAACGTCACCAACTCAATTCCAAGGGTGAGTACCTGGAGTTAGTGACTGTGAGGTATTCCACACGAATAGTAAGTGGAAACTCAGCCATTTAGATCAACATTTAGAAAAGACCCAGTTTTCCCATAAAAGTGTATTAAAAACAACTGAGAGCTGACTTTGCAATGAGGCATTTGCCGTACCTAGTAAATTAAATGGCTGAAGCGTGTGCTTCTTCCAGCATGAGAAAGAACTGTGGTTCATCATAACTCAGGGTGTATAATCACCGAGGCTCATTTTAAACCTCCCCTTCTTCTTAAAAGACTGCTCCATTAAAAAAAAATAAATAAATAAATAAATAAAAACTTTTCAGGAAATGATATGCAAATAGGCACAGAACAGGATCATACAACGGAGAGCCTCTATCAACCTCTTTAAAAAAAAAGAATCTTTCTAGGCACCCGGACTGCTTTTAACACACCACAAGCTTTTATAAAAATGAGATAACATTGGTTCTTTTGTGATCGTCCTCAACCCTTTCCACCCTTTCACTCTGCAGGCTGTTCGGAGTATGTTCAGGAGACTGAATAGAGCAGAAAGTGAAGTGGTCAGCTCAGCTCCACCTCTCCCCCAGCAAGTGTAAGGCAAATCATTTAACGGTATCATGTATTCTAAGCCTACTGGATGGCTTAGAAGGAAAAAGGGAAAGAAGGGCGGGAAGGCAAAGCTTCCGATTTTTTCAAAGGTAAAGCTCCGGCACTTGAGCTGTGTCTGAAACTGCCTCTGATCATCTTCAAAACAAGTCCTTGGGATTTATCTTTAACTTGATGCTTCCTGTCCTCGCTCAAGGTGGAGCTGAAACCAGTTGCGAAATTTCCCTCTGCTGGAGTTCAGAGGATCCAAGAAAATGGGTTTCTAAGTCGGAAAGAAGCAAAGGTTTCCCTGCGGCTCTGTGGGGCCCGCGCTTCCAAGCCAGAGTAGGCGCCGGGGAGGGAGAGGAGGCGCCTGGTGAGCAGCTTCGGGCCGAGTGCTCATCCCGGCTGATCACTGCAGGCGCGGTTAAATCGGGATGGTGCATGCTCTACCAAGCTTCCGCACACACGCGGCCTCCGCCAAGCCAAGCCCAGGGCTGGCTAGGACTTCGGGCTAAGGTCGCCCGATGGGTGCCAAGCTTGGCGCAGAGCGAAGGGACTTCAGCATGGGTGTTCCTCCCCTAAGGGAAAAGACGCCCTCTCTGTTCAAGCCCACCCTACAGACACTCCCATCACCTGGCCCCTCTCCCCAGGAACTCTCCGACATCGCTATGGGAGCCAACCCATGACCAAGCTCGTCTTGAGAGGAAGTGGAGAGGAGAGGGGAGAGCGAGATTGGAGTGAAGACCGGGCTACTCCAGTCTGCAGCAACTGGGGAGGGCTTGGAAAATGGAGCAGGCAAGGAGGGTCAAGGAAAATGGTAGGGGCCCGGGTCGCAGCCACCTGTAGGATTGCGGCAGATCGCAAACTTGGGTTGGAAGGCTGTGGTCCCCACGGAGTCCTCCACTCGACTCCCACCCAGTTGGGCTTGGCGCGCCGAGGTGCAGGGCGCAACTTGGGAAGCCAACGCCACTGGTGCGGGTCCCGCTCCGTCAGGCTGGCGTCCCTGAGCCCTCGACCCCAGCTGCCCGCTCCGCCCAGCGCTTACCTCGGGCAGCCGCAGCCCCTGCCGCCCAGAAGCACAGCCCCAGCCACGGGAGCCAGCGGCGCGCCCCTCTGCCGCCGCCTCCGGTGGCCGCCGCTCTCCCCATGCTCCTCGCCGCGCTCCAGAGGACGGCTCTTCTTCACGCTCCGGGGGCCCGGGAAAGGGTCGGCGATGAGACGCCCGAGTCGAATGGGTCCCGGGAGTCTTTAGAGAGTGACTCTGCTGCACGATCGCTTCCTAAAGCAGCGGGGCAGGACGCTCCGAGCCGCCGCTAAATGGGCACCCCGAGAAAGGGCGCGTCCCCATAGCTTCCCACGGCGCGGCGAACGCTGCCGCCAGCGCCGATGCCGGAGTCGCCCGCAGTCCCCGCCGCAGTTCCCAGCCCTCGCGCCGCTGCCGGGCCCCGAACTACCGAGCGGAGGCGCGAGTCCGCATAGCTAATGAGACCCCCCGCGGCCGCCCCTTCCCCTCCCCTCCGAGCGGCAGCCAATGAGCCGGGCTGGGGCGGGGCCGCGGGAGGGGTGGTGGCTCGGCCGCGCTGGGCGGGGGCCTGGAGGCGCAGGTGAGCCCGAGGCCGCTCCACGTGCACCCGGGGCGCTTGGGGCTCCGCCTGCAGGCCTGGCTCGCGGAGAGAGGAAGCGGGCTGGGAGTCGGGCGGCGGGGATGCGGCCACACCGCGGTGAGCTGAGCGGAGCCGGCTGGCCTCTTGGGGCGAACGCCAAGCAGATATGTGGGCGTCTCGGTTGCCTAACTCAGAGTCACCTGCTTCCAGGAGACCTCGTTTTGTTCATCTACTTTGAGCCTTTCCAAAGTCTTGCCTCTGCTACTTCCACTTTTTCCCATTAGATCAGACATCACTCAGGAAAACATCCTGAGAAAAAGAAAGACTTAAAATAAATGCGTAGTGGGAAGAAAAAATAATAATAGAGTTACTCCATTGCTGCAGCTATGCTAACTGCATTCGTATAAATAAAGAAGTGGGAAATTACAATCATGGGTGCATTAAGGCTTATATGATCGATTTTTATTTTTGCTTTCTTTTTTTTCGATTTCCCTATTCTGTTGTCCTGAACACTCCGGAATCACCAGACTTTTCAGAAAGCTCCCTCATTTCAAATGACTCCTATTTTTGTCAGTTTTAATCTGTGCCCAAGGAATTGCCTTCTGGTAAGTGTCAGGGAAAGGAGTGTCTACTTAAAAAGAAAGAAGTTGAGGCGAAATTAGTATAAGTAAGAGTTTATTTGGGCCAAGTGTGAGGATTTTAACTCAGGAGTATAGATTTAAGTTGTTTTGAACATATATTTTGACTACTAGTAGTTATAAGTGGAATCTTAAAAGCAAAAAAAGGGGGATGGGGTGTGGACTGATGTCAAGTTGTTTGTTAGGAATTTGTACTGGTTTATTGAAATAATGTCAATTAGTGATTAGTTATATATAGTTAAGTTATAGGATGTGGGTTATACTGTTTGATGTGGTATTATTAGGTTAATTTATAGTTATTTGTAGTAATGATATGTAGTTTTAAGAAATGAATATATAGTTTAAAGGAAGGAGTAGGGCGTGATTGTGGTCTCATTCTAGTGTCTCTCTGGGCCTGACAATTGAAAGGACTTTGAAACGTGCTGAACCTTTATAAGAAGAAGGAAAGAAGACTCTTTTGTTGTTGTTGTTAAGTGTGACTTGTTTTAAATAGATTATCAAATTTTTGTTTAACTGCTTTTGAAAATACCTCATGGTTGCCTCTTTCCTCTGCTGGAGGAGCAACTTTAGAGAGCTTGTCCTAGGTTACTCAATTTCAGAGCACACTCAGGAAGTTGGTGGGGAGTCCCAGGCTCCCCAGTTGGGCCACCTCATTATCCATTATTGCTCCCAGGATGGAGCCCTCAAAATAGCAGCAGAGCGCACCTTTTGCCTGGTAATCCCCCATAGAAAAGGGAGCCTTGGTTTGAAAGGCAACCTTCCCAGTAGTTCCTCACTGCCCATGCTCAATATCAAGTACTTTTCAAAAATCCATGTCTCCCACCAAAGTGCTACCTGCTCCCAAACGCCTTTCTCTGAAGAATAAACAGATTAAGGTGAGGTAATTGTTCTGGATGAGGTAGTTGCACTAACTCACTTTCTTCTGAGGAAAAGGAGGATAATAGGCAAGAAAAATTGATTCCTTGATAAGCACATGTGCCAGCCCTCTCCTGAGTGTCGCCAGACACGTAAATGTCTGTGCAAGAAGCCAATTGTTTCCTCTGGTCGCCTTGCAGATCAATAAAAGGTTTGGGACCTAGTCAAGAAAACCAAGCTCTGGGGAGTGGCTGCTTCAAAGCAAAAACTGATGTGGGGCTGGCTAGGGACTTGCCTGGAAATCTCTTTAGAATCTTGGTAAATGAGGGTTTTGTCCTTTTCTGCTCAGAAGGTGAATTGAGAATTAATCTACCAAATATGCTTTACCTGTCTTCTGGAAAATAGTCATTCATCGCCTGACTTTCCGTATTCTTCAGGACCATGTGGCAGTTCTGTCACAAATGAGAATTTTCTTAAAAAAAAAAAAAAAAAAAGGAGAAAAGAATTACTATGTGTCCAAGAGACTACTTAAGTCTTTCTACGGACCCACTGGGGGCAAAAATAAAATCAATTTTATTTTGAAATGGGATATAAGTAATAGATAAGCTAATTTTAGGTTAATAATTCAAGTAAAATTGCAATGACAAATGAGTGAAAAGGGAAATTAATAACCATTGAGTGCATACCACGCTCAAGGATTAGGTTTTTCATGCAGATTATTATTTTAAAGCAGAATCAAATCCTGCAAAGTGGGCATTATTATTCCTGTTTAGTGAGTGAGGAAAGTCAGACTGAGTTTATAGGTGATTTGCCCAAGATCACATTATTAAGTGGCTGAACATCATGAATGATACACTAGTTTGTGTAATTCTACACCCAAGATGAAGGCTGAGGTAGCATCCATTCAATCAGGTTTTCCAGAGATAGACTTTCCACCTCATCCTTCTCAGAACTGTTTAGATACTGGGTTGACAGAAGTTGGATCTTCAGTATTATACACACTGTATTAATTGCACATCATATATTATGCTCCAGATAGTAATATACCCTATATTAATCCAATCCTGGCTATTTTTAAACATGTGTGAATAGTACTCTGTTCCATTATGGAGAAATATTTATATCTATTTGGAGAAATAAGCTGAGTAGTTGCTACCCAGGATCACTATCTCTGGTCAACAAACAGCAAGATGTAATAGAAGAACTGTCCTGAGATTCAAGACATACAGAGGCTAGGCCCTGACACTATCAGGGACTGGTTAAATAGCCTGGGCCAAGTCAAGATCTCCTATTTCCTCTCCTATAAAATGAGAATGTTTAACTAGATGATTTTAAGATCAATCCTATTTTAGGAGCCATCAGTTTTAACTCTACCATGTTATAATTTTGAATACCCAAAATATTCAACTCATGATGATTCTGCCCCCATGACCTAATCATCTTCCAAAGGCCTCGCCTCCTAATATAATCACATTGATGATTAGGTTTCAACATGTGAATTTTGGGGAGAGGCAAACATTTCAACCATAGCACCAGGTAATATTGATTCAATTAATAGGCTTTATGAAATGTTTCTCTCAATTATTTGTAGTTTGAAATGACTACACCCATTTTCTAATACTCTACCCATAAAGATAAAGAGGTAGAAAGCTTTTACTTCCATTGCCATTTGATCATCTCTAGCCCAGCAAGTTCCAAAAAATAGAAAATGTTTTAAGTTAAGCTTGGAGGAGGGGACATAGAGATTGAGCACGGATAGATGAGCCCTTCCACATATAATGAGTATTTTTTAAGTGACTTATTATAATTCCTTAGGAAGAGCTCTATGTTATTCTGGAACACATTGTTTTACCAACATATATAGTATAAGAGCATAAAACTTCAAGAGACATTAAAGAATGTAGAAATATTCTCTGTGATTAAGGGGGAAGAATTTGTAGTTCTAGGAGATGGGGAAGGCAGAGGGGAGCCAAGTAAGTGGTGAAAAGCCAAGCCTGCTAAGATATGGCCTTTCTCCTTGCAGCTGTGAATCATCATTAAGGTTATGGAGGTGATAGAAATCCTTGTGAGAAATGGTGAACAGATTGGACAGGCACACCTCATTTCATGGGGCTTCACTTTATGGCACTTTGCAGATTCTGTGTTTTTTACAAATTGAAGGTTTACAGCAAGGCTGCATTGAGAAAGTCTATCAGTGTCAGTTTTTTCCAGGCACATGTGCTCACTTCATTTCTCTGTGTCACCTTTTAGCAATTCTCCCAATAATTCAATATTTTTCATTATTATTACATCTTTTCTGGTGATCTGTGATCAGTGATCTTTGCTGTTGTTGCACTCATTTTGAGACTCCATGAACCATGCTCATATAAGACAGCAAACTTGATTTATCAATGCTGTGTGTTTTCTGACTGCTTCACTGACTAGTCATTCCCCTGTGCCTCTCTCCCTCTCTCACTTCTCTCTCTCTCTCTTTCTCTCTCTCTCTCTGTCTCTTTTTCTCTCTTTCTCCTTAGGCCTCCCAATTCTTTGTGACTCAAAGACACTGAAATAGGTAAATTTTTTTTTCCTATTGTTTTCTTTTATTTATTTATTTATTTATTTATTTATTTATTTATTTATTATTATTATACTTTAAGTTATAGGGTACATGTGCATAACGTGCAGGTTTGTTACATATGTATACTTATGCCATGTTGGTGTGCTGCACCCATCAACTCGTCAGCACCCATCAATTCATCATTTATATCATGTATAACTCCCCAATGCAATCCCTCCCTCCTCCCCCCTCCCCCCTCCCCATGATAGGCCCCAGTGTGTGATGTTCCCCTTCCCGAGTCCAAGTGATCTCATTGTTCAGTTCCCACCTATGAGTGAGAACATGCGGTGTTTGGTTTTCTCTTCTTGTGATAGTTTGCTAAGAATGATGGTTTCCAGCTGCATCCATGTCCCTACA
>NW_016803991.1:2368369-2384277 GCF_001698545.2 Rhinopithecus bieti
GTTGTGTGTCTCAGTTCCCCTGGCTAGGAAAACGGATCCCCTTCCCCCTTGCGCTTCCAGGTGAGGCGATGCCTCGCCCTGCTTCAGCTCTCGCTGGTCAGGCTGCAGCAGCTGACCAGCACCGATTGTCCGGCACTCCCTAGTGAGATGACCCCAGTACCTCAGTTGAAAATGCAGAAATCACCGGTCTTCTGTGTCGCTTGCGCTGGGAGTTGGAGACTGGAGCTGTTCCTATTCGGCCATCTTGCTCCGCCCCCCAACATGTGCCACATTTTCTTAATCCAGTCTGTCACTGATGGACATTTGGGTTGATTCCAAGTCTTTGCTATTGTGAATAGTGCCACAATAAACATACATGTGCATGTGTCTTTATAGCAGAATGCCTTATAATCCTTTGCATATATCCCCAGTAATTGGATGGCTGGGTCAAATGGTATTTTTAGTTCTAGATCCTTGAGGAATTGCCACACTGTTTTAATTTTTATTTCTTTTTTTGAGACAGAGTCTCACTCTGTCACCCAGGCTGCAGTGCAGAGGTGCAGTCTTGGCTCTGCAAGCTCCAGCTCCCTGGCTCAAGGGATTCCCATGCCTCAGCCTCTGGAGGAGCTGGGATTACAGGCATGCACAACACCACCCAGCTAATGTTCTGTAGTTTTAGTAGAGATGGGGTCTTGCTATGTTGGCTAGGCTGGCCTCTAACTCCTGTCCTCAAGTGATCCACCTGCCTTGGCCTCCCATACAGCATGGTTTGCTAAATATTTTAAGCCCACTTTTGAGACCTACTGCTCAGATAGAAGATACCTTTCAAAATATTACTGCTAATTGGCAACACAACTGATCATCCAAGAGCTCTGATAGAGATGTACAAGGAGAATAATGCCTGTTAACACAGTATCTTCAGCTCACAGATCAAGGCTAATTTTAACTTTTAAATCTTATCATTCAAGAAATACATTTCCTAAGACTATGACTGCCAAAAACAATGATTCTTCTATTGGATCTAGGCAAAGCAAATTAAAAACCCTCTGGAAAGGATTCACCATTCTAGATATCATTAAGAATATTCGTGATTCATGTGAGAGGATTAAAATATCAACATTAACTGGAGTTTGGAGGAAATTGATTCCAGCCCTCATGGTTGACTTTGAAGGGTTCATGATTTCTGTGAAGGAGGTCACTGCAATGTGGTGAAAATAGCAAGAGAACTAGAATTAGAAGTGGAGCCTGAAGACATGACTGAATTGCAATCTTGTGATAAAACTTGAACTGATGAGGAGTTGCTTCTTATGTAAGAACAAAGAAGGTGGTTTCTGGAGATGGACTCTAGTCTTCTTGATGATCATGTGAACACTGTTGAAATGACTACAAAGGATTTAGAATATTCCATAAACTTAGTTGATAAAGCACCAGCAGGGTTTGAGAGGACTGACTACAGTTCTGAGGGAAGTTCTACTGTCAGAAAAATGCCATCAAACAGCTGAGGAGAAATCTTTCATGAGAACATGTCAACCAATGTGGAAGACTTCATTGCTGTCTTATTTTAAGAAATTGCCACAGCCACCCCAACCTTCAGCACCACCACCCTGATAAGTCAGCTGCTATCAACACTGAGGTAAGACCCTCCACCAGCAAAACGATCATGACTCAGTGACAGCTTGGATGATCCTTAACATTTTTTAGCAATAAAATTTAAAATTAAAGTATGTTAGACATAATGGTATGTTATACTTAATAGACTACAATATAGTGTAAACATAACTTTATGTGCACTGGGAAACAAAAAAAAAAAATAGTGTCCCTTGCTTTATTGCAGTCATCTAGAACTGAGCTTGCAATATCTTTGAGGTATGCCTGTATTTTGAGAATAGATCACTGAAGATAAAACAGACACTCAGAAAAGATAAAAAATAACTTAGACATAAAACATTCAAAAGTATGGGGAAACCTTTTGATTACTCTAAATCATAGACTAGATTCTTTTAGAAGCAGAAAGCCCTTCATTTAAAATATGTACCAAAGCAAGAGGTCAGAAGTCAGTGAGATTGAGTCCTTTGGGAATAAAACACATTTACTGGTCATTAGAAATACAAATAAAAACCACAATGAGATACCATCTCACGACAGTTACAATGGCGATCATTAAAAAGTCAGGAAACAACAGATGCTGGAGAGGATGTGGAGAAATAGGAAAGCTTTTACACTGTTGGTGGGAGCGTAAATTAGTTCAACCATTGTGGAAGACAGGGTGGCGATTCCTCAAGGATCTAGAACCAGAAATACCGTTTGACCCAGCAATCCCATTACTGAGTATATGCCCAAAAGATTATAAGTCATTCCACTATAAAGACACATGTACATGTATGTTTATTGTGGTACTATTCACAATAGCAAAGACTTGGAACCAACCCAAATGCCCATCAGTGATAGACTAGATAAAGAAAATGTTGCACATATACACTAAGCAATACTATGCAACCATAAAAAAGGATAAGTTCATGTCCTTTACAGGGACATGGCTGAAGCTGGAAACCATTATTTTCAGCAAACTAACACAAGAACAGAAAACCAAACACCCATGTTCTCACTCATAAGTGGGAGTTGAACAATGAGAACACATGGACACGGGGAGGGGAGCATCACACACTGGGACCTGTCAGGGGGTGGGGGCTAAGGGAGGGATAGCATTAGGAGAAATACCTAATGTAGATGATGGGTTGATGGGTGCAGCAAACCACCATGGCGTGTGCATACCTATGTAACAAACCTGCACGTTCTGCACATGTATCCCAGAACTTAAAGTATAATAAAAAATAAAAAACATAAAAGATATACCTGTAAGGGAGAGAAGATGAACATGTGAACATTGAGAAAAGACTTGGGGGAAGAAGAATTGAAAATAACTCCACAATCCATTTGTACATCATAATTTATCTAACCTTCTGGACTGAATGGGGAGTTTTCATTATGAGTAATGTAAAAATCTTTCTTAATGTTGCTGGGGTCTTTTAAAGTTGCACACAGTTCCTCTCCTGAGCATGGGCAACAGAGGCAATCTTCCCATACTTGGAATGCTAACATTGTAGCTTTCCTTTCCTTGAAACTAATGACTATATCTGAAGACCCAACTAACTATTTCTGGCTCTGTGACCTCCAGATGTTTCTGATAAAAGCCCCTGTCTCTATTAATCATATAATTATGACAATAAAGAAAACAAAAGATCAACTGTACAAAAGGGCAACAGCTGGCAACTTCAATTGGTGAACTTGGCAATGCAATTAAAAATATATTCCACAAATGATATTTCCATTGGGAATACTCCATTCCAGTCATTTTCCCAGAATGGTCTTGTTTAAAAGTGGCACGTTTTAGAAGTGCATGTGGCTTACAGAGAGCATGCTGAATTTTATTCACCACTGTGTGTGCTCACAGTCCAGCTCAAGATTCATGAACCTGCTGGAAACGGGAGAAAAATGATGTTAAAAGCCAGGGAGCTGCAAGTGCTTCACATGTGATGTTCTATCTGTGTACAATAATCCAGGTTAACAACCTTCCCTGTTAAAGGCAATATGGGATCGTTTGTTAAGTAAACTCTCTCTCGCACACAAAATTAGAGAAGTCTATTTTAGAGATTGGGCTATGAAGCAGCAATAAAGCGCAAAAATCCAATACATTTGTTTAAAAGGGCAGCAGGGCACCAAGATACGACTTTAAGTGAAAAGGTTTTCCTGACACTGCAAGTGTGCCTTGACCATTTTGTACGCTGGGAATTCTTCCTAGAAGCAGGCATCTTGGAGTTCAGCTGCAGCTACTGACAGAGACGAATGAAAGAACGTAAAAATAATAACAAATAACACAATTCTTTGGCAGTAAAATTAATGTGTTAGTACTTTTAAAAATAATAAACTGCAGTGAGAAAAGATGAGATGTGTTAACTCATAAAAGATATAGCCTCTGATGACAGCAGGACATGCAACCCCTGAGTTACCTTACCTTGGCATTTAGCATCAGAAATGTGACAATTACATATCCCAACACTTGTAGGTCTTTATGGTAACCCAGCAATAGTCTGATATCCTTCCACATTGAGAGGAAATAGTAGGATTCTTATTGTCAAATACAGATGCTGCCATATCTTTATGGGGTGTGTATTTGTGTCAAATTTTTACAGCCTAGTTTTGTCTTTATTTGCTCTTTCCACATTGCACCTTTGAATATCATTCATTCATTCATTCATTCATTTGTTCATTTACCTCTCTTTATCTACTCTGGTAAGCTCTATGCTCTTGGTGCACAGAGAGAATGAAGGAAGAGACAGACAAAGGTAACTAAAGTGAATTTGTAGTTCTTGAAGGGTTCAAAGTCGTATGAGTGCCATGTAGCATCCACTAGACCACACAGATAAGCCAAAAAGCTCTCCAAATGGAACAAGGCCGAAGGAGGCCTGAGAAGATGATTGCCTTGCAGGTTCTGGTCAGGAACAGAATCAAAATCAAAAATGTGACAAGTGAAACAAACTCATGTTCAAATGTCTGTATCCTCTCATTAATATGAGATCCAGGGATGTTTGATTTCTCTGTAACTGGCAAATCCATGCAGAATAAATTGTTAGGGGAAAGTGAGTTTGATGCAGAGTTTTTAGAATGCAGACATGAGTAGGGTCAGCCGATATATTTTTACACGATAACTATCCATCTTACCTTAGACTAAGGACTAAGGAATGATGGGTGAAGTTGGGGAATAGCTGCATGTCATATTTGGAGACCAGTAAAAAAGACATTGTCTGTCTGGAGTACCAGAACCAAAGCAAAAAAGAGCTATCCAGTCTCTTGAACAAAATATTACAAATGGAGTATGTATTCATGAAGTTGACTATATAATTATGAATTAATCTAACAGACTTTATAACAACCCACTTGTAAAAATGACATCTAGAAATCACTAAGCAAAGAAAAATATGATTTCTCTGCAAGGTGGAATAAAAGAAGGCATATAAGTTGTCTTTCTACTTATTTTTTATTTTCTGCTTGTCTTCTTTTTCCTCCTTTTTTCTTCTTTTCAGTTGAATTCTCTTCTGGAATAAGATATTATAAATTAATCCCTGTAACTAAAATAAGGATGACATCTTTAGCAGACCCTTTAAAGCAGGACTTAGTAGCTATTACATGATTCCAATTGACTATGTGCGAAGAAAAGATGCTAGCTTAACAAACAGACTCTTCTTTAATTTTTAAATAAAGTTTTGACTTTTCTGGCCCAAATCTTATACCTGCTTCCTTTTCTCCATCTTACAGCAAAAATATTGAATTTATAATTTGTTATATCTTAAGGCTCAGCCAGTAGATTTAAAAGCATTCATTAGTAAATGACTGTCATACATTCTGAAGGAGAAAAGATCTGCTTTACATGTTAAGTAGTATTTTACTGAAAATAAAATTTAAGAGAGTACCATTTGCAATTTAATTCAACCAAATATTCCACTTATCTTCTCAGGTATAAGGACAACCTTATCCCAATTCAAGTACCTGCTTTCCTAGAGACCAACAATCTAGGTCTAGAGATGGTGGCGACCACTGGAAGGTCATGATCATTATTAGTGATTTAGTAAGAAACTATCCAAGCAGAAAATCACAGTAAAGCTCCTTAGATTCTCTTGTGCTCAAACAACTGACAATACATTTCCCACTGAGAAGAGAAAGCAGATTACACACATACACATACACATACACATATACACATTCTGGGTAGATGCACCAGTTCACCCATAGAGCTATAGATACATATATGTTTATATGCATATAGTATTGTGTGTGCATGTATATGAGTATACATGAACTGGTGCATCTACCTAAAGAGAGAGAGAGAGGAGAGGGAGAGAAGGAGAGTGAGAGAAACAATAGAAGTAAGAAATTTGAAGGTATTCTTTAAGACTCTGAGAATAAAGAAATGACTTCTGACCAGGGTGACCTAGTAATTTTATACATTAGCTAATCTGTATACACTATCATACATAGGAGCAACAGATAATATATAAAAAAGGAAACTCAACACACACAGAGCCTGGCTCAAATTGAAGCTAAATATCTGCATGGATCATCAACAGAACAGAACTGCTAAATGCTGAGTTGGGATAAATCCAGGGACTTTCTGGGATCTGGCTTTTGAAGCAGGCAGTAGTGTAGGGGTTCTGAATAATGCAGTGCAATAGGGAATTAACAGTTCTACCTCATATGTGATACCACAGCCAGTTGCATAGCTAGAAGCAGAGATTGGGATGGAATGACTCAACTCAAGAGGACAGCCTGAAAGAAATGCAGTCAATCTATGGCTGCTATTTAGGGAAGCAGGAACTACAAAGGCACAACTTCCTTACTGGGAACTGAAACTAATCATACAATGGTTCAAGGAGTATGATTTCTCACAATAATACTACTGCTTAGAAGTTGTGAATAACTTTTATAAGACCTATTTTTAGACTTGGGTTTAGATGGGAGGTAATCACAGAAGGAAAGAGATGATATGGTGGGGAGAGAGAGGCAGAAAAGTAATTATCTACCTTCAAATGACCATACTAAACAATATCCTGAACACCTGAATATAATATAATGCTTAAAATGCAGAAAATAAAATCAACATTTGAATATCCACTCTTCATTTAAAAAATCATAGACCTTAAAATACATTTATTTGGGATGCTCTAAGTATCAATAGAAGAAACATTTATTATATAAATATAAGAAGTAAATTAAAATCTAAGCCAATCAAACTGAAATGAAACAAGTATTGGTGGATTTTAAAGAGTAGAAATCTTGGAAGTAGATAATATGGTCACTGAAAAGTAATAAACACAAGGCTCAAGGCTGACAAAAATGAAGGGAGAATTAGTTAATACTGAGGAAATATAACACTGAAAATACTACCCAGGGAAATGTCAGAATACAAAAATATTCCTAGTACAACTTCAAACCTTTAAAAGAAGTTAAGAGACTTTGAGACTATATTGAGATACTCTGATAAACATCTAGTAAGAGTTAAAGTATCATGAGAATGGTGGAGAAGTAGGTTTTTAATAAATAGAAGATAAAAAATTCAAGATTAAAGACAGAAATAACTACTCACTGAAAAGCACACTCCAATTATTAAGTACAGTATATAAAAATAAATCCAGGCTGGGCACGGTTATCCCAGGACTTCGGGAGGCCGAGGCAGGCAGATCACTTAAGGTCAGGAGTTGACCAGCCTGGCCAACATGGTGAAACATCATCTGTACTAAACATTTATAAATTAGCTGGGCATGGTGGTGCATGCTTTTAATCCCAGCTACTTGAGATACTGAAGTGGGAGGATTGCTTGAACTTGGGTGGTGGAGGTTGCAGTGAGCTGAGGTCACACCACTGCACTCCAGCCTGGGTGACAGAGAGAGACTCCATCTCAAAAAAAACTATTAAATAAATAAATAAACAAATAAATACACAGAGCTACACATCATAGTGATGTCACAGAAAATCAAGGATTAAATACTCTTAAAATTTATCAGCTATTTTTAAAAAATGGATATAACCTAGAAAGAAACAGATGACAACAGATTTTACAACTTTCACTGTGGATGGCTAAAGACTGTGGAATACTATCACCAGCATCTTCAAGTGAAGTCACATATCGCTGTAAAACATAGTAAATTAAATCTGTAGTAAAAACAGTTAAAACAATGTTTCACACATAAAGGATTGGTATACTTTACCAAGTACAGATAGATATGTTTTTAAATGATTAATATTTTAATAAATTACACAAAAATATAAGAATTGCAGCAATTAACTAGAAAATCAAAATCCTAGTTCTACTTTCTAGAACTAAATAATACAATAATTGAAATTATGGGTTAAAATTGTAACATATAGATGAACAGATAATTGCTGATATTGGTAATAGCCCAGAAGAAATATCCAGAAATGAAGCACTGAGAAATGAACAAACAAAACGAAAGAGAAAAAGAAGCAGAAGTGATATATTACATATTGGAAAGGTCTAAATTTGGAATTTTAATATCAGAAGAAAAGAGAGAGAGCTGGTGCAATATTTGAAGAAATAATATCTGATTTTTTTCTAAAGTCAATGGAACTCATTAAGACAAAGGTTTAAGAACTACTACAAAGCTGAAGCAGAATACAAAAGAATACCTTACCTAGGCACCTCAAGTAAAATTCATAAAATAAGTTGGAAAAGAAAAAAGAAAGCAGTAAAAACAAAGGAATGATAAATTCATGATGATAAACTGCTGACACCTCAACAAAATGATGGAAGTTATATGGCAATGGAACATTGTCATCAAGAGTGAAAGAAATGCCAATTAAAATTCCACATGTAATGAAAATACCTTTCAAAATGAAGTCAAAGTAAACATTTTCAGATTAACAAACTATGATAGAATCTATCCTCAGAGGATCCAACTTAATCGAAGTACTTAAGAGGAGATCTTCAGGCAGCAGGAGAATGATATCATGTGAAAAGACATGTACAAAATTTTTTTAAAAAGCAATGAAAAGATGACATCTACCAAAACAAACACTGATTGTATAAAACAATAAATATCATAATATATTCAAAATATTAATAGATATATGACATTTTAAAATGGACAAAACTAACCCATGGTGTTATAAGTGAGCCTACCATAGGGATGAGGGAGAGCACAGAGAATAAAGGAAGTAAATAGGAGAACTTTGTGACTGCTGGTGCTGTCCTATTTTTTTGTTGTTGTTTGAGTGATGTCTTCATGGTTATGTTCATTTTATGACAAATCTTCAAGCTGTAAAATTAGGATTGTTTTACTTTTCATTATGTAAGTTGTATTTCAATGAAATAATTATTGTTTTAGAAAACTATATTGAGATATCAAAACATCAAGAAACAAATGATAGAATGGGAATTTTTTGCAACTGTGTGATCAAAGCTAGATAGTGTTTCTAATAGTGATATGTTTCTACGTACTGATAACTAAAAGGAAAATAATTTGATAAAATTATAGTAAAAAGAATTATCAAAAAAAGAAATTGAAATAGAAAATAAACACAAAAATAATGAACACATAAACACATAAAAAATGGAAAATAAACAAGTGATCAATTTCATTAATAGTTTGGGAAATTCCAATTAACTGTATGTTATACCATTGTTCACCCATAATTAGATATAACATACACATGGTGATAATATAAAGAAATGGTCACTATCATATTTTACTGATTGGAGCATTAATTAATATAACCCTCTTGGAAACTTTTTTGGCAGTGTATATTGTACTATAGTCTCATATTGATAAATTTATTCTAGAAGTCTGAAAATTGTTATATATAATTTACATATACTAAGCTGTTTACTATTTGTAGGGGCAAGCAAAAGCAAAACTAAACTAAAATCTTTGTAAATCTCATATGAATATTCATCTACTCAAGGAAAACTTGAATAAATTGCAGTTCATTTATATGGTGAAATATTATGTAACTATTAAAAAGCATGTGATAAATTCATACACATAGACCTAAAGGAATATCCATGTTATATTATTAATGCAAAAAATTAAGTCATGAGTAATGTGGAGTGATCACATTTTATTAAAAACCACCACCAAAACAAAACATTTAAATAAATAAAATATTTTATATCTTTATAAGCATAGAAAATGTGGAAACAAGATAGGAAAAGTTTGTGTGTGGGAAGAGATGACTAACTCCATTTTATGCGTCTTCACATTATTCCGCTAGATAAAATGAGCATGTATTTCTTTTTAGGTTCAAAATTTCACAATGGAAATTTAACCAAAAATTATTTCCAGTTGTAAAACTAGCATAATTCAAATATGTAAATGTACAATACACTTACCAAATAAATCCTATATGAATATTGCTACAAAGCTCTCAATGAAAACAAATGCATTGTGTATGTGTATGTGTATATATATATGTATGTATATATGTGTGTTTGTGTGTGTGTGTCTTACTTCATTCAGGCTACTCTAACAAAATACCACAGACTGGATAGCTTATAAAAAACAGCAATTCATTTTTCACAATTCTGGAGACTGGGAAATCCAAGATCAAGTCACCAGTAGATTCAGGGTCTGGTGGGGGCCCATTTCCTCGTTTATAGATGGCACCTTCTTGTTGCATCCTCACATGGTAGAAAGAGAAGCAGATTGTCTCAGCATTCTTATAAGGACAATTATTCCATTTATGAGGGATCCATCCTCATGTACTCATTTTATCTAGTTACCTCTCAAAGATCCCACCCCCTAATACTATCACATTGGAGGCTAGGATTTCAACATATGAATTTGGGTATGGGGGAGACACAAACATTCAGTCCATAACACTGTATAACGTGTCTATATTGTGACCAAGTTAGAATATTTAGAAAATCCCTTTAATTTCATTAAAAGAGTTTAAGAATAGAAAACTGTTGGGAATGGCAGTTTTGTGTGTGCAGTATTTTGACCCCTACATGGCTACCCAAGAGTAGACTTGGGCTTGCAACATTTCCTTACAAAGAGAGAGAGAGCGCTCGCAACCAGTGCTGAGCATACTGCTTTGTTTGGGAGTATCTTTCCCTGTTACAGACTTGATGTATGTTTCTTTGTTCTGCTTAAAGATATGCATTTGGCCTGGACAGTGGCTCATTCCTGTAATCCCAGCACTTTGGGAGGCCAAGGCAAGAGAACTGCTTGAGGCCAGGAGTTTGAGATCATACTGGGTAAAATAGGAAGACCCTATTTCTACAGAAAAAAAAAAAAAAATTAAAAATAAAATTAGCCAGGCATGGTGATATGCACCTATAATTTCAGGTACTTGGGAGGCTGAAGCTGAAGGATCACTTGAGCCCTGGAGTCTGAGGGTGCAGCGAGCTAGGATCATATCACTGCACCCCAGCGTGAGCAATAGAACAAGATCCTGTCTGAAAAAAAAAAAAAAAGTGCATTATATGGCCCTCAGACACACTCCAGCTTTCTGTATTTCGACCCCAGAGTGAGGGATCAGGATTCTTTGCCTGCAATAGGAGACAGATACGTGTAGACGATCACCCTGCATCAGCTGCAGGCCATGGGTGACTGGCGCTCACCCTGAAGCTAATCTTGCTCTGTTTCTTCTGTATGTGAGTAAAGCCTTATTCCACTCAGTGTCTATGTAAATCTTATCTTCCTTGTTGTCCCAAAATCATGGAGTGTGTTGTCATCCTGGCAATGCTACTCCTGGTGTAGTGGTCTTCTCTCTTAGGGTAATTACAAGTGTCACTTGCTTAACAAAAACACTATAGCTCTTGAATAGCTGAAACTTTGCAGTAATCTCAATAAGTGCTAAAAGGGCAGTTGCAGAGACCAAGGTGGGAGGGTTGCTTGAGCTCAGGCATTCAAGACTAGCATGGGCAAAATACCAACACCTTGTGTCTACTAAAAAAAAAAAAAAAAAAAAATTTAGCCAGGCATGGTGGCATGTGCCTGTAGTCCCACATACTTGGTAGGCTCAAGTAGGAGGACTGCTTGAGCCTGGGAGATCAAGGCTGTAGGGAGTGATGATCACACCACTGCACTCCAGCCTGGAGTCTCAAAAAACGAAAATTTAAAAAGAAGACAGTCACTACATTTTGCATTTATTTGTGACTAAAAATTACTAAGCTATGAAAAGTAAGACATTCTTATGATTGATAACTATTCCAAACCCAGAGCCAAAGTTATAAAGCAAAATGCACATCATTCTCATTAAAACTGTGAATAAGCTAGAATGTGATCACTCTAATTATTTGACAATATTCTAGATGATTCAGCCATGACAATACATTATTTTAAAAATTATGCTTATCAGAGACCAGTGAACAAACGTTATTTATACATATATAATTTTTTACTTAGAAAACTCCAGAACTGAACTCTAAAAATTACTAAATTCAATATGAACACTTCATTTTATAGCACATAAAGAAAAAATATATATAAATGCTAGATAAAATATTACCAACTTGTTTTTAGTGCATAGTCAAGTTCCCATCTGTCTTAGTCTGTTTTCTGCTGCTATAACAGAACACCACAGACTGGGTAATTTATAAAGAACCCAAGTTTATTTGGCTCACAGTTCTAGAGGCTGGAAAGCCAAGAACATGGAGCCATCATCTGGCAAGAGTCATCCCATGTCAGAAGGGCAAGTGAACTTGTAAGAAGAAGAGGAAATGGAGGCCTAATTTACCTTTTACTAGGAACCCACTGCTGCCATCACTAACCCACTCCTGAGATAAAGGCATTAATCTGTTCATGAGGGTAGAGCCCTCACAATCTGATCATCTCTTAAAGGCTGCAACTTTTTAATATTATTACAATGGCAATTAAATCTCCAATGCTTGTGAACTTTTGGAAGAAATACTTACACCACAGCAACTTCAAATTGAGAGAAAAATGCTGAAGCCAAAAGTAAAGATATGGACACCAGAATGATAAGTTTACTTTGAAACTGGTTGTCCTAAGGAATTTAGCAAAGTTTTAAACCAACAGACTTGCGCTTGGTTGCTAACTCTGAGAATCTGAGGCAAATGTGTCTTCAGAAGGAAGGGAATTGGACTTCAGATCTGCATAGAAACCAGGGACCCATAACGTAATACAACGTGACTGAAATTGGAGACCAGAAATGTCCACTTATCAACAGAGGGACAACATCAGAAGATTCGTCGTTCTTATCCTGATATCTAGGTTTTAGAAAACAGTTTCTAAGTATTTTGAAAGCAACCTTCCTATATATAGATTTAGAGGTCAAAATGATACTACCTACTTGGTTACAGAAAAACCCAAGCCTTGAAATTACCTCGTGCTAGATGTGCAGTGTCCCAGGATATAGAGCAGTAGGAAAACGATATCCTCTTTGGAGTGCTAATGATTGAACTCTAGGATTTTACACGTAAAACCTCAGACAAACATGAATTTATAATTAAGTATGACAAATACTAGCAACTAACCCACAATAAGCATCAACAGAATCAACAAGCTAAAGAATGACATTACTGAGAACTTCAGATATTGTAATATTTGTTTATAAAGTTTAAATAAGTCTTTGCATAATATTTTAAAATTGAAATAATGAAAAACAGGACAAGAAACAAGAAGCTAAATAGACACAAAGTACTAAATGGATCTTTTCCTTCAGGAATTTTACAGGATATTCTGCATTAGGGTGTTCTATAACACAGCATGTCATATTCTTTCCCATGCATCTATAATTCAGGACAAAATTGGTAGACAGGAGTTATTTCATGAGTGTTTGTAGTTGATAGAGTTGCCCCAAAACAGAGAGAATAGAAGCTGCATGGCAGAATTTCTAAAAATAGAAATAAAAACAAAACAGAATTTAGTCCATAGAAATATTGTTTTATCTAACTTACTTTGGTGGGCCGTAAAATCCAACAGGTGTTTCAGAGTATTCAACAACCGATATAGAAGACAAACCTCTGCCTATGGAAGCATGGAGTGTCTATGAATCCTAAACAAAAGCATAAAACTAGATAAAAAGAGGAATTGCAGACTCTGAAAATGAGAAAAAGTTAGGCAACGCAAGAAGACAAAATGAGAAGTTTAGAGGCAAGCACAGTGGGAGCCTGTGGACTTTCTGTCTAAAAATGCTTCTATTCCTCCTCCCCAGCTTGATTGGTGAGACTGGTAGCTTTACCAGCAAAATAATGAACAAAAACTCTGACACCAAAGCCACCAGAGTGGCAAAGTTAATTTGGGGCAGGTGTGAAGTCTTACAGCTTTATCAGCTTTCTGTGGTAAACTCAGTAGGGAAACTCCTGCAACTTTGATATTCTGAGATTGAGGTGGCCATTGCGGCGACGAAACAACCAGCCAGAAATTAATGGGAGATCATGGAATGGCAAGAACCATAACAGTGTTGAGGTAAGTTTTCTACGTATAACTGGATGACTAGGAATCTACATACAGGAGCAGAAAAAGACTTGCAAGAACCCAGTAAAACAAACAAACAAACAAAACAAAACAAAACAAACAAACAAACAAACAAAAAAAAAAAAAACCAAGGGAGAGAGGCAAACTGCCACCAAATTTGAATGTGCAACCTAAACCACAAATAGGTCTATTTGTATTGGATGACTTATGGGCTTCAAGGTATTTGAGTATCACCTTTTCCCAGATCATTGACTAACAGCTATGCAGACATAAAGGCAAACTCTAGGGAACCAGACTGAAAAAAAGACTGAACAGAAACATCCTTGGTGGACAGATTTCACAGTTTAATTCAAGGCAAGATATTAAAAACAAAACACAGTAACAAAAAAAAAAAAAAATAGTCAAAGAAAACCCGGTGATATTGCTAAAATATGTTATTTTAAACATCAAATTCTTAGCCAAAAATTATGAAACATGCAAAGAAACAGGAAAGTGTGACCTATATTCAGAAAAAAGACAGTCAATAGTAACTTACTCTGATTGAGCTCAGAGGTTGGAATTTAAAGTCGTTTACAAACTTAATCAAAGAAGTAAGGTAAGTATGTTTACAAGTTTAAATGAAAATATGGTAAATTGACTCAAGAAAGAGAAAATTGAGTGCCAGTTGAGAAGTAGAAACTACTAATTAAAAAAGAACTCACTGGAAATAAAGTTGGGGCAATACAGTTATAAGATGCACAAAAAACAAATAACACAATGGCAAAAACAAGTCCTTGTCAGTAATTACTGTAAATGTAAATGAATTAAAATTCTCAGCCAAAAGATATAGATTGGCAGAATGGATACAAAAATAGACTATAACATTATGTGGTATACAGAGACTCGCTTTAGATCTAAGGCCACATATAACTTGAAAGTGCTAAAATAGAAAAAGATATTTCATGAAAATAGTAACTAAAAGAGTGCAGAGGTGATTATATCAATATAGACAAAATAGACATTATGTCCAAAACTGTTAAGAGACAAAGGACATTATGTGTTGATAAAAGGATGATCTCACCAAGAATATATAGCAATTATATGTATCAAACATCAGAGTTCCAAAATATATGAAGCCAGATTGACAGAACTGAAGGAAGAAACAGCACTAGAACAATTGTAAGAGACTTCTAAGATGCAACTTGCAAAATTGTTAGTGTCCAGCTCTCAGCAGAGAAGGTAGCATCTTTTTTATTTGTTTGTTTGTTTGTTTGTCTGAGACCGAGTCTAGCTCCGTCGCCCAGGCTAGAGTGCAGTGGCGCCAACTCTGCTCACTGCAAGCTCCGCCTCCCAGGTTCACGCCATCCTCCTGCCTCAGCCTCCGGAGTAGCCAGAACTACAGGCACCCGCCACCACGCCCGGCTAATTTTTTTTGTATTTTTAGTAGAGACGGGGTTTCACCGTGTTAGCCAGCGTGGTCTCAATCTCCTGACCTCGTGATCCACCCGACTCGGCTCCCAAAGTGCTGGGAATACAGGCGTGAGCCACCGCGCCCGGCCGGTAGCGCCTCTTTGCAGAGAGAGGAACTACCTTCTCTGCTGAAAACCTAACATTTGTTGAGACGACCTGCCTGCAGAGAGGAGCTACCCTCTCTGCTAGGAGTTGAACACTGGTGGGGACACCCCTGGCTGCAGGAAGGTGCTACCTTATGTTGGTTTCCTCCGAGCTGTTATATTGCTTAATAAAGCTCCTCTTCATCTTGCTCACCCTCCACTTGTCTACATACCTCATTCTTCCTGGTCACAGGATTAGAACTAAGGACTGCAGGAATGGCAAGGCTAAAAGCTGTAACACAAACAGGGCTGAGACACGCTCCTTGCTCACCGAGTTGCAGGCAAAGGGAAGGAAAGAAGACCTGTGGCGCTCTGGGGAGCCCAGACCTGGGAGCTCCCCGAGCCAGGGCTGTGACCCATTCTTTTTTTTTTTTTTTTTTTT
>NW_016803991.1:2384692-2396976 GCF_001698545.2 Rhinopithecus bieti
GCCACCTCGCCTGGCTACTTTTTTGTATTTTTTAGTAGAGACGGGGTTTCACCGTGTTAGCCAGGATGGTCTCGATCTCCTGACCTCGTGATCCGCCCGTCTCGGCCTCCCAAAGTGCTGGGATTACAGGTTTGAGCCACCGCGCCCGGCCATTCTTTGGGGCCCTGTGGTTCCTGGCGTCTCCAAGCTTGTGGGGTCCATTGTGTTTCCCAGTGCCAGCTGTGGAAGCGCTTGCAGTGCACCTGATCCAGCTACAGCCTTGCACAGAGCCTGTGCCCAGGTGGGACCTGGAGCTTCCTACACCGCTGCAGCAACAGGCATGTCTGACTGCACAGTGGCCAGACCCCAGGCTCACTCACACACCCCTTGCCACTCCATGCAATCTGCCTTGGCAGGAGTGGGATCCAGTCCGGTGGCCTGAGTTGAGCACAGCTTGCCAGGCTGAGTGGGTGGAATGAGCCTAGCCCACCTGAGCAAGACTCAGGCAAACGTGCCAATGGCCACAGAGTTTTCTGACCAGATAAGCGACACCCCAAAGATCCCGTAACAATGGGACAACCAGATAGAGGATGAATTAAAAAATAGACGCCTTATACAATACTATAGATGTAAAAGACATACAGAACTCTCCACTCAGCAACAGCAGAGTACACATTTTTCACAAGTGAACAGGGAACATTCTCCAGGAAAAGTGATATGCTAAGCCACAAAACAAGTTTAGTAAATGTAAAATATTGAAATCATAAAACTATTTTAAATTACAATAGAATAAAATGAAAAATTAATAGTGGAAGTAAAACTAAAACATTAGGAATGTGTGGAAATTGAACAACTCACTCTTAAACAAACAATAGATCAAGGGAAAAAAAAATCACAAGTAAAATTGGAAAATATCTTGAGATAAATAAAAACACAGTGTACCAAAACTTAGGAGATGAAGCAAAAACACTGCTGAAAGGGAAATTTATAATTGTATCACTAATAATGATAGATAAACAACATAAACAATAGACAAACAATGGAGAAAATACCAGTAAAACCAAGAACTGGTTATTTCGAAAGATCAACAAAATGGACAAACCTTTAGCTGTATTGACTAAGGAAAAAAAGGGAAGACTCAACTAAAAACAGAAATAAAGGTGAAAACATTATTACCAATGTCACAGAAATTAAAAAAAAATACAAGAGAATACTATGAACAATTGTATGGTAACGAACAACCTAGATGAAATGGACAAACTCTTAGAAACACAACTTACTGTAACTCAATTATATAGAAATAGAAAATCTGAATAGACCTGTAACTAGCAAGAATATTGACTCCAAAATCTAAAAATTCCCAGCAAAGAAAAGCCTATGACTGTGTATCTTCACTGATACATTTTATGAAATGTTTAAAGAATTAGGACCAATCCTTCTCAAACACCACCAAACAAAGTAAAGAGGAGGAAGTACTTCCTAACCCAGTCCCTGAGCCCAACATTAACTTGATACGAAAGCCAAAGATCCTACAAGAAAACAACAGACCAATATACCTTAAGAATATTGATGCAAGAATCCTCAACAAGATACTAGCAACCTGAATTCAATGGTATGTTAAATAGATCATGTAACTTAACCAAGTGGGATTTATTGCCGTTATGCAAGGATGGTTCATCATATACAAAATGTGATTAACAGAATAAAGGGGCAAAAGGTGATCATCTCGATTGATGCAGAAAAGTCATTTGACAAAATTTAACATCCGTTTGTGGTAAAAACACTCAACAAATTGGTAATAGAAGGAACCACCTTATTATACTGAAACACAGCTAACATCACATACAATGAATGGTGAAAAACTGAAAGCTTTTCCTACAAAATCACAAACAACACGAGGATGCTAATTTTCGTTACTTCAATTCAACATAGTATCAGAATTTCTAAGCAATTAGGCATGAAAAATTAAAAATGTAGTCAAATTGGAAAGGAAGAAGTAAATTATCAGTTTTCACAGATAACATGATCTTATATGTGGAAAATCCTAAAGACTTCCAAAAACCCTTTAGAACTAACAAACAAATTCAGTAAATTTGCAAGATAAAAAACCAACACACAAAAATCAGTGATGTTTCTATACACTAAAAGTGAGAAGTAAAAAGGGAAATTAATAAAACAATTTAGAATAGCATCAGAAAGAATAAAATACCCAGGAATAATGTTAACTAAGGAAGTGAAAGACTTGTGCACTCAAAATTACAAAACATTGCTAAAAAAATTAAAGACACCAATAAAGAAAAGAGGCTTGGTGGTGGCTCACACCTGCAGTCCCAGCACTTTGGGAGGTTGAGGTAGGCAGATTGCTTGAGCCCAGGATTTCAAGACTAGCCTGGACAACGTGGTGAAACCCCATCTTGACAAAAAATACAAAAATTAGCTGGGCATGGTGGTGCGTGTCTGTGGTCCTGGCTACTCAGAAGGCTGAGGTGGGAAGGTCATCTGAGTCCAAGAGGTTGAGGGTACAGTGAGCTGTGATCATGCCAATGTAGTCCAGCCTGGATGACAGAGTGAGTTCCTGTCTCAAAATAATAAAATAAAAAGGACTAATTTGAATTTCTAGAAATTTAAATTTAGTACTGAAAGTTGAAATAATGGTTTCATTAGTGGTTTGAATAATAGTAAGTTATTTCTTTGACTTCAGAACTCATATTCTTAATCATCATCCTATATAAAAGTTTTAATTTTACACATCTTTAAATTTCTGCATTTTTACTTTGAATAAAATTTCCTTTTAGATTTTAAATAAAAGATGCAGAACTATTTGTGGATGTCTCTTGAATTCTTGTTTTCATAGATGACTCAACTAGTTTTGCCTGCATGATTTTGCTCCCAAATTAGTTCACAATTTTTCCCACAGTCTCTCCCTGCTCTCCTCTGTGCTACTCTTTGCGGGGTAGATACTTCCAGGTCTCAATTACAATTTTGCTTTCTGGTTTCAGATTTTACAATGGTTTCTTGCATCTTATCCAGTGAAAATAATTCAAGTTGGTATTTTAATAATATATACAATGTTCCAGGTTCTCAAAGATGAGTGATATTACTGTATGCCAAATAATATTAAAAAATTATTAAATTTTAGCTCCATAAACATATGAATTTATGAATTTGAATAATAGACACATTTCTTCTTTTAAATGATCACTTTTTCTAAATGGTTTTCCCATGGCTCAGTACATTGAGGCAAAACCTTTCTGATTTTTTAAAATATTTAATACAACTAGTATAATACTAACAAGGCCTAAGAAGCAACTATCATCTTTCCTGATAGGGCAAAGGGGGTACTTCAGGCTTTGATGTAGCCAGTTATTTAGGTGTTTAAAAAGTATGAATATTCACAGGACATATCACATCACAAAAGTTTGCTGACAAAGAAACCTGAACTGTGGAAGTGATCCCCCTATGCAAAATAATAAATAATATGTCTGATGCATGATTTGAGCTTTGACTAGAACTCATTTGCAAAATAGTATTTTATTTCTTTTATGTAAATAACATTAATTAATTACTACTCAAAAATAAAATAAAATAAAGTTTGAAGCTGTTTAATTGGGTAAATTATCTTAGTCATTGGATAAATGGTCACTCTTTTAGTGATAAGTGTCCTGATTCCATTGCTGTAATGGGAGTTACTCTTTTGCAGACATGCCGTCTCTTTTCCTGTGTGATCATGAGATGATTGTATTATCTGTAAAAATATGATGATGGTAATTTTGATAATGATCATGATCATAAAGAAATATATGGTAATAGAGAAATTTCTGAATATTAACTCAAGTTTAGAACAAATGAATTGAGGACACAGAAACTAAAATTTGCTTTAGGTTTGTAAAAACCATATTATTTATAAACATTCATATTAGCTCCTTACTAAGTGACATGTGACAATAATGATTTCACTAAATTAGACAGAAAGAAGTTGGCATTCAATTTAAGGCATGGCTACAAGGAAAATCTGTATATGATTTTTGTCACTGCTAATCAAACTCTTGTCTTTTTGCTTGGTGTGTGCAAGAATTTATTCTTACTGGTTTGACTGAATAGAATTGGCTGCTTTGTAATACCAATCCCATATGAAACTCACAGACAAGAATACTCAATTATTACAATGAAATAATAGGAATAGCTAAATAAATAATCTTACTTGCTACTGCGACATTGTGGTATGTTTTGTATCTGTTAGAGTTCTGATTTCTGGACCTCATTCTGTAGGCAGTGGTTGTTTTGAATTCATAGAATTAAAGATGAGGAAGACCTTGAGGAGTAAATCTCATACATTATCATAACATAATACATTTCCATTCCTCATTTTAGGATGTTTCTTCTACATAAACAGGGCTCGTCAACAGGGTCATCTTCTACCCAGAATATTTTGGAACATGAAAACATATCGGCAAATCCTTTAATTCAGAGATTTCCTTTCTTTGTTGTGTCTGAGGCATCAAAAACTCCTAGTATTTGACACTACCACATAAAGTGTATATAAAATGGTTTTGAAGATGCCCAAAGCTCATCA
Organism: Rhinopithecus bieti; assembly: GCF_001698545.2. NCBI lineage: Eukaryota > Metazoa > Chordata > Mammalia > Primates > Cercopithecidae > Rhinopithecus > Rhinopithecus bieti. The sequence goes on from NW_016803991.1 coordinate 2,389,245, forward strand.
ATCATAGTTAAACTACTTTCTTTTTAAGGATTTATTATAATGGCTAATCAAAAATATATGTGGACTCTTGTGATAACATGTTAGGGTAGAATGTTTTTCAATTTTATCCCTAAATTTCTAAGTGGGAGTGGGGATTCCTTTTCTACAATCTTAAGATAACTTATTACTTTTATAAAAATATGCCTGTATCAATGGATACTTATTAAAGTAAAATGTAATTTGGTTTATACCAAAAGCTCTATAATACAATGATATGCTTAACCTTTTATTTCAACAATGAATTACTTGTGTGTTTTAAGTGAAACTTTTTAAGTGTTACGTGAATGTGTTTATCACCTCACAACTTAAAGCATTTAGATTGGTAATTGCCCAAGTATTTTGTCAAAGATAAAGTACAATTGTGCGTCGCACCATTTAACTTGGCCCAGTCATTCCTGCATATCAACATTGCTATAATACAAAAAATCACTTTTGAAAATTTAACCAATTAAAGAAAAAAATTTTAATGTAAGGTAAGCAGTGTTGCTATCATCTAAGCATTATGATAACCATGACACAAATAAGGCACACTCTCAAACATAAACATAAACAAGGCAGAATTTCAAGTACTGAGAAGCAAGTCAAAGCAAAGCCACCTATTAAAAATAATTCAAAGGTTTTATAGTCAAAAGTTTTGTATTATGAGTATTTGTGTAAGAGGATTCTGTTTTTTGAGAAGTGTGAACTGCAAATCACAAACTAAGAGAGGTTAAGGTGGTTGGGTGGTGATTGTGAAAGATACCTGTTCATTTCAGAGCTTCAGTTACCATGCCATCTTAAGGAAAAAGGTGATTATTTATCGACAACTTCAAAGAAGCTTTTAGGATTGAAATAGGAAAGCACGCTGTGCATACAGAATATAGTGTTTGAAAAAAAAAAAGATGGGAAAGATTGTGCTAAACATACATCTTCTACTTTAAATGAATACAGTTGTTTTTATCTGTAGAGCAAATATGACATTCCTTGAGTATACGACATCTGCTTGGTGGCATTTTTTCCTCCCTGAGTGTAGTTATTTAATTACCAGCATGTAATTAAATGATGCAAAACATTCCAAGGTGCTCAGTTACAGAATTGAACAATCCAACAAAAATGCAAGTCTTCTGACTTTGGCTATCTGAAATTCATTATATGTAAGTATATTAAAAGAAAGAGCTTTCATGAGCATCTGTATTATACCATCAAGGGCTTTTCATATATATATGAAGTATATATGCATATATATATTTGAGAAATATCTATTTAATAAATATTTAGTTTTCACATCTGAGAGAAAGAGAAAACTAAATCTAGACTCTTAAACTAAATCTATACTCCCTACACCTTTTAGACACAGAGAAAAGAGACAAGCTTTGCCTTACTGGAGTGACACCTTTAGTTAAGACCTCAGAGTAACAAAAGTTATAAAAATGTCCACACTGAACCAAACCACTGTTTAGCCCTGGCTGTCTGCATTTGTGCCAACTGATATGTTTGGCATATTTCCCTTCATGATCTCATTATTACGATCTAAATAAGACATGAGGGCAAAGCTCTGATAAAATACTGTAATTCACGTGTGTGCATGACTCTCTGGTGAACAGTCACAATTGCTGGTGAAAAACTTGTCAAAATGACAAAAGATCCACATGTGGTGGAGACTTGTACTGAACTGAACAGTAACATCACTGCTAAGAAGATGTGCCTTTTGGCTATTGTGGGTATATTCTCCAGCTAGTATTCGTAGTGATGTGGGAGTGACTGGGCTTTGTTTTTATTCAGTTAACAGCTTCCCATGAATGCTTTGGTTACGGGTTATACCCACAGAAAATATCTCCCGTATATGTGGGTGGTGTAATTTTGAAGAGTCTAAAATATGGCAACAGCAATGCTGACTCTATTGTAAAATGGAGGTGAATAGAATTCAATTAACAACAGACACTGTGCAACTCTTAATTTTCAAACACCAATCTCACATCACTGTTGCTTCCTGAACAACGAAGCAAAAGGCAAGGAGTTAAACCACACATAATTTGACACCCTGTAACCCAAGCAAGCATGGTTTAATCTTAGCAGAAACTTGAAGAATTGAACATTTGGTAACTTGAAGGTTATATAATTTTTAAAAGCCTACATTTTAAGCATAAGAATAAGATTCTTATTTGAATAAATAAGTAAAAGTAGATGACTATAGAAGTCAAAACATTAGTGAAACCATAAACATAGGTTCTGGGGTTAGGTACTTTGAAGATACATTGTAAAATGGTGGACAACTTCCTGCATCACTTATAGTCTCTTAAAGTGGAGTTCAGCTTGATGAATCAACTGATTTTGGTAGCTGAGTCAGGTATGTGGTTTAGTGCCATAGGAAAATGAGAAGGAATGATTCTGTGAATCATTGCAACTAGCTAAGAAGGGAATTAACATATTCTGTCTCATCAGAAAGGTTTTTTCTTTTTTAAAACAAAATGCAGCTGGTAAATGGGAATCAATTTGCACCTGCTATACTGCAAAATTTATATTAAATCCATATTAAAAGAAATAGCTTTCATGAGCATATATCTTGTACCATCAAGAACTTTTCACAAAGACTTCGTCTGGAAGGTAAAATACTTTTCCCTCCGGTGTAAATAGTATCACAGACAATGATCAAAATGCTCATGCTTCTTCTATGATTTTTATGACAATTTTGCTTCTGTAAAGGGATAAAATTTTTATCTGAAACTCCTAGGTAATCAAGAGCTGCCTCTTTTGCAACACCAACAGGAAAAAGAGTGACAAGCTCCCAGTGTAAAGCACCCATTTACCTTGCTGACCCTAAGCTGCAAGTCATTATACCGCCTACTTTGAATTAATGGTGAAACATTTATCTTGTTTCACACAATGCATGCCTTTTTCCATGCTCCATCTTTCACCTCACCAGTCTGTATTATAAAATACTTCTAACTATCTGAAGGTAGGACAGTCTTATTTTCTGACTGATCTTCCTGCTAGCAGCACGTAACAGGTTTCTCTTTATTATTCTATGTTGGTATGCTTTATTTGAAGATCTTCCTTTATTTCTGAGCACATGGCTCTTTTTTTTTTTTTTTCCATATAGAAGTGATGGTTATTTCATGGCCAGACAAATAAGCATATTTAAAGAAGTGTTTTAAAAGTATTTTTTAGAGACAGGATCTCATCCTGTATCCAGGCTAGAGTACAGTGCTATGATCATAGCCCACTGTAACCTCAAACTCCTGGGCTGAAGCAATCCTCCTACCTCAGCCTCTCAAGTAGATAGGACTACAGACACATGCCACGATGACTGGCTAATTTCATTTTTTTTTTTTTCAGAGACAGGGCCTTGCTATGTTGCCCGGGTTGGTCTTGAACTTACCTTCTCAAGAGATCTTCCCTCCTTGGCCTCCCAAAGCATCAAGATTACAGGCGTGAGTCACTGTGCCCAGCTGTATATTTTTAAACTGAGAAAAGATGGCCTTGAGTTATAAAAGCCTGAGAAAAACTAGAGAATTATCAGTTACCTATCTCTTGGAAAAGCCTGGGAAGAGTCTGATTATATATTTTCCAATCAATTTGCATTTTTCATTTAACTGATAGTGTGAGCAGGTCCACTTTTGAGTTTATGTGCTTGATCTTCCTGGTAATTTATAGTGAATTTGAACAGGTGTATTAATGTTGCTTCATGTGACACAAGAAGCCAGATTATTTAAAAATAACCCTGGAGGCTTCTTTCAGGTAGTCTGGACAAGGATCTAGCTTGGGCAGGAAGGGATGGACAGTTTATTTCCAAGCCAGAGAGGTTATATCTGAAGTCAGCTTCCTGTGATGTTCATGGAATCCTTTCAGGAGCACTGCAACTTCACAGGAGTCCAAGATTCTGGGCAGCATACATTTCCAAGCAATCCCTACAAACTGCTGGCACAAAAATCTGTCCTGCCTGGAGTTCAAGATGATTGTGTGTCTTCTCAGTAATAATGTTGCTTGCTCCCTAAGAAGAAAGTGACAGAAGAGGGAGACCCTCCTCAGGAATGCCAAACCTCTTAATTGTCTATGCCCAGCATGCTTTATTGTGGAATAATGAGGGTGGGGAGCATGTCACTTTTCTTCTCTTAATTAACCCTGCCTGGTGAGATGGGCCTGATCTTGCATGACAATTTAAAAAAGAAATGATGCACATATGCAGTGTGGGTGTCTATGATCACACACAAAACACACAGATCTGAAGCCTCTACCTACCTATTTTTATTTGTTCTAAAATTGCTTCCTTCCAGGTACAAGATTTCAGAGAAAATCTATGTGCCTACAATCTTTCCCTTGTTTGAACACATATTTCCTCTGAAAGCTAGGTTAGTTCAAATAAGCTACCCGGATTGCCTGAGTTCTTGGCAATATGATACGGTGTTGAATGAGTACAGAATTAATGCACTAACAACATGAAGCAGGAGAGGAATTAAATGATGATCTCCTCTTTGACTCAGAGAAGGGAATGTTTCCAGAGGCTGGCTGATCCTGAAGATATGTTATGCAATGAATCAGAAGAACTAATTTGCTCGATGAAATCCACTGAAAAACCACAATCAGCATGGCCCTTTTCTGTATATTCCATAGTCTGCGTTTTGCCTTTTGTGACAAATTTTCCTGTCCAAGAATGACTTTAACTTTTATTTTATTTAGCTTTTCTACAACATTTATTTTAACTTTATCCTGAATTTAAAGTACAGACTAACTTAGATTTTAAATGCCCTTGATATTTATAAGCCACTTAGACATATGTTATTACTTACTGGCGCTCATATTAAGAAACTTGAACATTCCTCTATTGTCATGGAGGAGATAGAATCTCTTCCACAGTGCCTACTGTATTGAGATGTTCAGCAGGAGCATCAGTGACTTTTATTAAGATACTTGGGAATGGGTGGCTTCAGTTTGCATTGTCTGCTTCAGTTTCAGTATTCCTCCTTTCCCCTTATGAATACAGTAAAACTAAGGCTTTCATTTGGTTTATAAAAATCAAATACAAAGATCTGGTTTACATTAAATCAAATCATTGGGTGGGTAACAAAAGTGATCATCAGAATTTGAAGGGTTCTGTTCATCCATTCATTTACTTGTTTATTATTCAATAGTTCCATCAGTCTATCCATCCATCCATCCATCCATCCATCCATCCATCCATCCATCCCTCCATCCAACCAGTGACAACTGTGGCCCATCTGCAGCAGCTGCTGCGAGGACACCAGCTATGGCAGGGGAGACACAGCTGCGGCTGAACACTCCCAGGAGCTGGCAGGGGCTGGGAAGAGGTGGGAGCCCCACCCCCTACCAAGTTGGCTGGGCAGGAGCCCTGCACTGCTGGGCACAGCTGCAGCCTCCCAGTCAAAGCTACAGACCTGTGCATCCCTATATTATTGGGGTCCTAGGAAGCCCCCCTCTACCCACAGGCTTGAAAGTGTCTCCTCCCACTCGCTGGCCTCTCTCAGCTCCCGGTGTCCAATCCAATTTTTCAGCAAAGTTGAAGCTAAGCCCTGGTGCTGTCACAACCCAGCCAGCCATGTGCATGCTTGGGGTGGTGCTGACATGCCAATCCCTGCCCCCACCACTGCTTTGGCCCCCTCCGGAACTTTGGGCACTGATGAGTTGGGGAAGGAGGTGGGTCCCCAAGTGGAATGAGAACTAATGATGCTTTTTCCAGGCCCACCCATGGCTGGCCATGGACCAATCAACACAGGCTTCCTGCCTTCTGAGCCCATAAAAACTCTAGACTCAGTCAGACTCCCACACTCTTCCAGATAAACCTGCCTGTGGAAAGGAGCTACCCACTTTGAGTCTCCTGAGAGCTGTTCTTTTGCTCAGTGAAGCTCTTCTCTGCTTTGCTCATCCTCCAGTTGTGCGCATACCTCATTCTTTCTGGATGTGGGACAAGAACTCAGGACCCACCAAACGGTGGGACTGAAAGAGCTGTAACACAAACAGGATCGAAACACACGCCTATCCTGTTGTCATGTTGCAGGCGACAAGAAGGACAGAAGAGCTGTGGCCCTTCAGGGAGCCCAGACCTAGAAGCTTCTGGATCCAGGGCTGTGACACCCTCTTTGGGGCTCTGTAGTTCCTGGTGTCTCCATGCTTCCAGGTGCCACTGCATTCCCCTTGTCTAGATGCAGGTGCTCACTGTGGAAGCTGCTTGTGGTACATCTGATCGAGCTGCAGCCTTGGACAGAGCTGTTGCCTGTGCAGTTCCTGGAGCTGCCTGCTCCACTACAGCAGCCCATGTGCCTGGCTGTGTGCAGTGGCTGGACCCCACGCTCGCTCATTCACACACCCCTCACTGCTCCACACATGGCTCACCCATGGCAGGTGTGGGATCAGAACCAGTAGTGAGAGCCAAGTACTGCCTACCAGACTGAGTGGATAGAACAAACCCAGTGGGCATGAAAAAAACTCAAGCAGAGGTGCTGCTGGCCACAGAGGTTTCTGGCTGGTGAAGCAACACCCTAAATATCCCATGATACATCCATTATTTTCCATCTAATAAATGTGGAGTGAGTAACTACCACATGTTGGAATTTCCAAAGTGAACAGCACAGACAGAGTACCTATTATTAAGATAAAGTTCTAGCAAGAAAGAAAGGGATATTACATAAAGATATGTTTCTTTCTCTCTCTCTCTCTTATTCTCTCTCTCTTTCTCTTTCTTTCTTTTTCTTTTAGAGCTAGAATCTTGTTCTGTTGCCCAGGTTGGAGTACACTGGCTCAGTCATGGCTTACTGCAGCCTCAAACTCCAGGGCGAGGCAATTCTCCCACCTTAGCCTCCTAAGTAGCTGGGAGAACAGGTGCACACCACTATTCCTGGCTACTTTTTTTTTTTTTTTTTTTTTTCCATTTTTTAGAGCCAGGATCTCATTACATTGCCCAGGTTGGTCTGAACCTCCTGGGCTTAAGCAATCTTCCTGCCTCAGCTTCCCATGTAGAAAAATATGTTTCTGGCCGGGCGCGGTGGCTCAAGCCTGTAATCCCAGCACTTTGGGAGGCCGAGACGGGCGGATCATGAGGTCAGGAGATCGAGACCATCCTGGCTAATACGGTGAAACCCCGTCTCTACTAAAAAATACAAAAAACTAGCCGGGCGACGAGGCGGGCGCCTGTAGTCCCAGCTACTCGGGAGGCTGAGACAGGAGAATGGCGTGAACCCGGGAGGCGGAGCTTGCAGTGAGCCGAGAGCCAGCCGCTGCACCCCAGCCTGGGCGGCAGAGCAAGACTCCGTCTCCAAAAAAAAAAAAAAATAAAAAATAAATGGTTATTCTTGTTTTAAGCCACTATGTTTGAGAGTAATTTGTTACATAACTAGATGCTATAGTTTGAATGTTTGTCCCCTCCAAATCTCATGTTTACATTTGATCCTCAATGTTAGAGGTAAGGCGTAATGGAAGGTATTTGGATAAGTGAATTCTCATTCTATTAGCTTGGTGCAAAAGTAATTACAATTTTTGTCATTATTTCCTTTTATTTTTCTTTTATTTTTTTGAGATGGAGTCTTGCTCTGTTGCCCAGGCTGGGATGCAGTGGTGTGATCTCGGCTCACTGAAAGCTCTGCCTCCTGGGTTCATGCCATTCTCCTGCCTCAGCCTCCCGAGTAGCTGGGACTACAGGAACCTGCCACCATGCCTGGCTTTTTTTTTTTTTTTTTTTTATTTTTTTTGTTTTTTTTTTAAA
>NW_016803991.1:2399267-2443267 GCF_001698545.2 Rhinopithecus bieti
AAAAAAAGAAAGAAAAATATGTTTCTTATACAGCTATGTTTGTGGGCTAAGATTATAGCCACTATGCATATTATTATATAAAAATAATGAATTCACAGCTATGACAATCAGTGAAATTGGGTACTGTGATTGTATATAAAATGAGAACTTAGTATGAGATTAGAGAATACCTTCCTAAGGAATGGGAATTCTAACTCCCTAAGGAAGAGGGAATTGTTTGTGCAAAGGCTTCGAGGAGGAAAAGCTGGACCACAAAACAAAAGAAAACACAGCACAACAAAACAAACACATTGGGTTTGGAGCATACTGAGCCAAGTTACAAAGAAGCAAGGCTTGAGAGGTGAATGTGAACCAGATCCTGAAGGGAATTTTAGAATGTTTTAAAAGTTTTGATCTTTATCCTTAGAACAACAGGCAATTTTTTTTTGTTGTTGTTTTTTGTTGTTTTTTGTTTTTTTTTTTGTGGAACCGAATCTCCCTCCGTCCCCAGGGCGGAGTGCAGAGGCCAGATCTCAGCTCACTGCAAGCTCCGCCTCCTGGGTTTATGCCATTTCTTCTGCCTCAGCCTCCTGAGTATCTGGGACTACAGGCGCCCGCCACCTCGCCCGGCTAGTTTTTTGTATTTTTTAGTAGAGACGGGGTTTCACCGTGTTAGCCAGGATGGTCTCGATCTTCTGACCTCGTGATCCGCCCGTCTTGGCCTCCCAAAGTGCTGGGATTACAGGCTTGAGCCACCGCGCCGGGCACAACAGGCTATATTTAAAGAATTCTAAGCAGGCAACTGACGTGATCAATTATACTGCTTTTCACGTTCCCTTCCAAACCCTGTAAATTTATTATTATTATTACATAAATTCCTTTCTATTTTTTAAAACTGTAGCACTTTCTCTTAGTTAAAGTTGAAAAGGTTTTAAAAAATAGTACACTACAAATTTCCCTTCCACCATGTCTTGTGACCTTCTAGTTCCCCTTGTAAGAAGCAACCAGTATTACTAATATCTTGGCATCCTTCCAGAGATACTATCATTGTGGACTTCATTTTGTAAAACATTTTTCTTACTGACAATATTGACATACATAAAGTAGAGATAATAGTATAATGAACATCCATGTACCCACCACATAACTTCACCAATTGTCAAATTAGAGCTAATTTTGCACCTCTATAACTCCACTTACTTTTTCAGCAAAGCTGTAGTGTCATTGAAATAAATTTCAGATATCATAAATTTTATCTGTAAATGTTTTAGAAATCATTTCTCAAAGGAGTCCCTTTTAAAACATAACATCAACATCATGATCACGCTCCAGAAAACTCAAGTTCATTGTTATAAAATTCCCAGTGTTTTACCCTTGGATCCCCATAAAAGCAGACTACAATGAAGGTTTGAATGCCACTGTACCTTACCTTGGGAGGTGATACAAAGAAGCACTTTAAGAGTGGAAGAAAGTGACTAAATAGAGAAATGAAAGTCAACAAACAGGTGTGCGAAGGGAGAGGTTCTGTTGTGCAGAAGTGGGACTGAATTCCACTGGAGATCATTGGAGACATTGTGTAGAATACGTATTAAAAGTTCAAGGAAACCGGAAATATCCTCTGATTGTTGCACCTCATAGGTTGCAGTGAGGTTGAGAGCTACTTCACTGGGTCTTCTACTCTGTTTCTAGGGCCAGAAAATGCCCTCAGACAGAAAGACTCAGGAGACTCTGGCAGACCCAAGAACTGTTTGCCTCTGACCTCTGGTATAGACTGAGGAATTTTCAGTGGGGATAGTCAGTATCTTACACATCACTCACTTTTCCCATAGTCTGTATTATTTTCACCTTTGTTTATTGAATTGGGGTCCAAAGAAGGTCCATGAACTGGAGTTGTGCTGGTTAATAAGTCTAATTAAGTGTCTCCTGTAGATTTACCTACCATTCTTTTATTCTTGCATTTTTGGTTATTGTTATAGAATCTAGTCTTTTTTTTTTCTGTAGAATTTGTCAGACTGTATGGTGGAGTTTCTCTCCATAATATGTTTACCATGTTTTGTTGGTTTCTGTGTTTCATGCACATTGCTAATTATCATATTTAAGTTTATTTTCTTGCCAGATGACTTTGTAGGTAGTCATATGTTATTCCAGTAGGACACATATAATTTCCAGTTTCCATTTTCTCATTGTGATAGTAGTTGTGACTGAAAATCACTGAGCAGATGCATTAATTCATTAGAGGTTACAGAAGGGTAATAGCCTAATTCTATCATTCTTTTTTCCATTATTAGTGTGAATACTTCTGTAAAGAGAAACTTGCCTTCATCAAGTATCTGGTTGCCCCAAGGTGTAGTTCTTAGAGGTTAAATGCTTGGTTATTTTCTTTTATATTTGAGTTTTCAAAATAATGAGTTAGTCTTAATATATTCTAAAGGTGATGACTGATTTTGTGTGTGTGTATCATGAACTCCTAGACTTAAATAGTTTAATATTTTTCAATGCACACAGTTCTTATCCTTATTCGTGCTCACATTGTCTCATCTTCAACCTATTTTGCGATCTGAACTGAGTAACTAAGTACCTGTTCAAGTTGATGCCCACATTCTATTTTTTTTTTTTTTTTAGACAGAGTCTCACTCTATTTCCCAGGCTGGAGTGCAGTGGTATGATCTCAGCTCACTGCAACCTCCACCTCCTGAGTTCAAATGATTCTCCTGCCTCAGCCTCCTGAGTAGCTGAGATAAAAGGTGCATGCCACCACACCTGGCTAATTTTTGTATTTTCAGTAGAGATGGGATTTCGCCATATTGACCAGGCTGGTCTTGAACTCCTGACCTCAAGTGATCCACCTGCCTCGGCCTCCCAAAGTGTTAGGATTATAGGCATGAGCCATCAAGCCCGGCCAGCGCCCAGGTTCTTTTGACACAGGATAGTCATCCTAGAGTGTTTCCTTATTTTCTGGTATAGAAATGCTTGTCTCGTTTCCTTATGACCCCACCCACTTTCCTAGATATGCTCTCTTTGGTTATTTTGGAAATCATCCAAGACATTTTCTAGACTGGTAACAGCTGCTTTCTCAAGGAACCCTGGTTCTTTTTTTGTTCATGTTGTCATGCCAAGACTAAAGTGGGCACTAGGGAAGTTGTCTACTACTTGGTCACTCATTGTCATTAGGCCTTTCTCGGTCATTAGGACTTTCTGACAGAGCCAGAAGATATACAATTTTTAAAAATAAAATGAATTATGAATTTATACTGACACTTTCCATTAGAAATCAGAACTACAAAGATATTACTTAACATCATAGATCTTACATCAGTATTTCTTTTATTCCATGCCCCAAATGTTAGTTCTAAATAACACCAACGTGATTCCTCATTTGCTTTGTTTCATACTATACACACAACAGCCTCATAATAATAATACATTACCAACAATGGTATGATTACTGAGCTCAGCTACAGTTTTTTGTTTTACAGTATTTTGTTCCCCTTTGGATCTATTCTGCTGTGGATGTGCAGTCGAGTTACTAGGTTTTAAAGTCCCTTGAAATATTTACTGTCTGAGGGTTATGTTAAAAATTGAATTATACAATTATCACTATTTAATTCTTTTTTTTATTTCTAGGAACATTTTAAAATTTTAATTTTGTTTTATAATTATATATGTACATGATCTTGAAAATCAGATTTATAAAACAAGATATATTCAAATAAATTTTGGTTAAAATGTTGTTCATTTTACTTTATTCTGATCTAGCAACCTTTACCAATCTAGTAATACAGATAAAAATGTATGTATGACAGGATATGTGTGTGTATGAAGTGTGGTGTGATGTATATATATATTTATATAATATATATATAAAAAAAAAAAAAAATAAAAAAAAAAAAAAAAAAAAAAAAAAAAATGGTATATATATAATCTGTATTTATATTTCCTTCCTCCTTAGATAGGTGATAGTACTTTTGAGAATGTTTTTCTCATTGATATTTGGTACAATACCTAGGAAGACAACCTGTCATGCCAGAAGCTACTGTAGGGTAAGAGTCAGGAATATATGGATGTGTGGTATCTGATAACAGAAACCTGAACTTCAACAGAGAATAGTGGATGTTTGTGTTTTCTCATGCCTTTTTCCAATGAAATTCTTAATTGCTGTTTACTTGCTCTTCTTTGTTTGTGGATAGTTTTGCCAGATAAAAATGATTCTTTGATGTGCCTGAGTTAAAGATTACTCTTTTGAATTCTGATAGCATTTCATACAAGTTGTTATAAGAATAGGCTACAAAATTTCCATTTGCACACACATCCCTTGTGCTACATGCACACTTCATGAAAGAAGACCTTGGCTTCCCAATGTGTTAGCAATTTAGAAGTACACTTGGTTCTTTTGTTATTTTCAATTTAAGGTATTACTTTTTGCATTTAACAGAGTCTGGAATAAGTGTAACTGGATTAGTCAATTTTACTATAGATTATTGTTCAATTTAAGTCAGTTTTCTTTTGCCTGTGCTCTGGAATTAACATAATGAAGTAAGATCTGGTGGTGAAAGGAAAACAAAGGCCATTTTCCAGGTTACATATGTACTTTTTTATTTTTGAAACACACAATGTTTCAATTCTGTCCTGAAAATGAGTGCTTTCTTATCACCTGAAACAAAATAGAATTTTGGGTTCTTTTTTATCACACAGTCTGGGAAATGAAGTTGGCTTTAACCAGAGGAAGCTAGTACATGCCAATGAACTTTACTTGATTCAACAATAAACATTTTAAAAACAGGTGGGTTTTTTCATGGTGAGGACATAAGAAGAGAATCTTGGATGGAGGTTTAAGCAGCTTCCATGAGTGGACACTCTGTGGTATTTAATTGGGGTGGCTATATTGCAATGTGTGTGTGTAAATTGCCACACTTGAATTGAAGCATGGATACTTTATGAAGCCTTGGATAAACACACACCTAATTACATACATAAGCCTTTTAGAAATAATAGAATACAAAATAATTTTGTTGTTAAAATACCATTTCAAAAAACAAAATCATTTAATTCAACATTACCTTAACAAACTACCAACAATTGAAACATAAGAAATTAAAAAATTAGGAGGCAAATACTACTTACTAAAAAGATTCATTTCTGGCTTCCTTTAATACAGTCATGCATCAGTTAATGACAGGGATATGTTCTGAGAAATGCATCATTGTATGAACATCACAGAGTGTACTTCTACTAACCTAGATGGTATGGTCTACTGCACACCCAGGCCACATGGATTAGCCTATTGCTCCTAGGCTACAAATCTGTCCAATATGGTACTGTACTAAATGAACACTCTAGGCAGCTGGAACACAATGGTAAGCATTTGTGTTTCTAGACATATATAAACACAGGAAAGGTAATGCGTTGTGCTTTGATGGTTATGACGTCACAGTGATAGGAATTTTTCAGGTCCATTGTAATTTTATGGACCCATCATAGTATATGTGATCAGTCTTTGACCAAAATGTTGTTATGCAGAACAAAATGTGTCAAGCTTCCCTAATATTGTCCAAATTTAGTCAATTCACCAATATTTTCTTTAGCTGCAGCATTACACATGGCTGTTAAGTAAAAGTGGATATATTAATGATGATACGTTTTACAGCTTTTTCCACATGAAATCACTGATGACCTTGGGAAATCAACTGCAAATATTTCTGTGATAAGTAGAAGATGGCGAAGAAGTGGAGAAATCTGATGTAATTTACTCATGCTTTTATTAAAATAATATTTATTACTCCTTTAAGAAGTCTGTACGTGGAACAGAAGTAGCATGGTAATGTGAAGATACAAGATAAAATGGCAGTTTTCTGGTAAATTTTTTGTAACTGGAATGGAAATTATTTTAGTTTTAAGAATTAAAATTTAGTTTTTTAAAATTTTAAAAAATAAATGTAATTTTTTATGGGTAATATTTTCATTTTAGAACAAAAAAGATAAAGGTGGAATGTTATCCTTTAAGGCAAGCCCTATTTCCCCTAGTTTTTGCTGTTGGCTTCCAACAGGAAACCATGTATATCAATTTTTTGTATACTTTTCCTGGCTTTTCTTTATGCAAATATAAGGAAATATGAATATATGCCATCCACTATGTTTACTATTTACCTTAGAAGAATTGTTTATGCCTGCAATTTTTAAAGTTTGTATTTTCTGATTATTTCCACTATAATCATACTTCTATCTATTTGTTTCCCACTATGAGCATTCAAAAACTAATTTATATCTTCTTACATTCTTTATCCATTTCCCTCTCAACCCAGTATACCTCCCTCTCAAATGTACTCAATGGTATTTTTCCTTAGGGGTTACCATTGTACTCTTAAATATGCTTATATTTCTATACAATTTGATTTGCCAGCTTTAACTGCTCTTTTGGCTTCTAGCTACTTAAGAGGAGACATAAGTATATTAGTCTGCTCTCGTGGTGCTAATAAAGACATATCCAAGACTGGGTAATTTATAAAGGAAAGAGGTTTAATTGACTTACAGTTCCACGTGGCTCGGGAGGCCTCACAATCATGACTGAAGGCCAACGAGGAGTAAAGTCATGTCTTACATGGTGGCAGGCAAGAGGGTTTGTGCAGGGAACTCCCATTTATAAAATAGTCAGATCTCATGAGGCTTATTCACTACTACAAGAACAGTGTGGGGAAAACTGCCCCCATGATTCAATTATCTCTACCTGGCCTAGCTCTTGACAAACGAGGATTATTGCAATTCAAGGTGAGATTTGGGTGGGGACACAACCAATCCATATTGATAAACATATTTACTTTACATGTAGCCTCCCATGTCTTCTCCCAGTTTTCATTTTGTTAGTTGTTTTATTTCCATGTCATCAAGCCACCTTGTATTTCCATATCTTCTGGTACCCATTGCTTACCATCATTTTTTTTCTTTTTTTTTTTTTTTGCCAAACTTTCCCCAGTTATTTCTTAGTTGGGCAGAATTCTGACAACCCTTTCTTCAAGTAGAGAAGAAGTTTTCTCTGACTTTTTCCATTTTAAACTATTTCTCTGTAGTTTTACTAAACGGCTTTGTATATGTTATATGCTTAAAGGATAGCTTGGCTAGATAGAAAATCCTTGACTCAGATTCTTTTTACCTATAGTATTTCTTAGGTGCTGCTTCACTGTCTTCTGGCATTGGATATTGTGGTAGAGAGAGGAGTCTGATGTTAGCTGGATCATATGGAATTCTGTTTTCATAGAAGTGATTTATTTTTTTAATCCCATATCTGGAGAGTCTTCCATTATATTTAACATCCAGCAACTTTATTAGAATGCATCATGAAGTTGACTGCTCCAGTCAAGTTTCCTGGGACAAAATGTAGACCTAAAGCTTCTCTATTTCCAGAAAAAAAAATCTTGAATTATATTTTAAAATATTTGTCTTTGTTGTGGGATTTTAAGAAATCCAAATAAGAGCCATGTGTGGTGATGCATACCTGTAACCCCAGTTACTCAGGAGGCTAAGGCATGAAGGTTACTTGAGTCCAGGAGTTCAAGGATGTAGTGTTCTATGATGGCACTACCAGTAGCCACAGCATCTATTCTCCTAGTACTCTTTCCAATAATCTTCATTTCTGCAATCCTTTCACCCTCTTTCTCTTTTCCTGAGTTTGGGCAGCTCATGTTTCACATTTCTGTATTGTGCCACCATTTTCCCTCTGAGCTCTTATTTTTCTGCTTTGATGTCTTCTTTCTTGCAGTGATTGCTTCATCACTCATTTTAATGGTGCGATCTTTGGCTAAATCTTCAGCAACAACTTGGCAATATTTTTCTGCTTTTTTCCTACTGTTGGAAAGTTTTATTGCTTTTG
The DNA here is from genome assembly GCF_001698545.2 of Rhinopithecus bieti. Lineage (NCBI taxonomy): Eukaryota > Metazoa > Chordata > Mammalia > Primates > Cercopithecidae > Rhinopithecus > Rhinopithecus bieti. The sequence continues at coordinate 2,407,108 of NW_016803991.1, forward strand.
TACACATTTTAATGGTACTTTTGTGTGGACTCAGTGCCACTGTTCTTTTATGACTCAAAGTTAAATAGATTAGATTTTCCTGACCAGCTATTTGCAGGATTTTTCCATGGTAGTTGGGATAGGGGATGTATGGCACATGAAAAAGGAGTTACAGCTTCAAGGGTTCTATCTTCTGTGGCCAGAGAAATAGACTATTCACTGAAAGTATGACACTTCTGTGTGCTTCTCCACATGGCTTCTCAACAGGCATCCTCCTTTTTTCAAAATTAACTTGGCCCAGGAGGGTTTCTGCCACCAGTTCTGGTCTCATGGTGGCTATTTCTATGAAGCTTATTTCACGACTATTTTACAAAACACTTTTTAACATCAGCTGTGCTCCCCAGCCCCTCTTGTCACTTTTCTTGGCATCTCTATTCACTGAGGTTTCTGGATAATCTCAGTTCTGTTCTCAGTAGCTCCCATTTTGGTTTTTGTACCTTAGGATTGTCCTCTGTCATCAGGAAATACATTTTTGTCAGTGCTTCCTGGGATCTCCCACACTGAGATCCCTATGCATTTTGCCTACTGCTCACTGCTGCTCTGGCCAGCGCCCTTACAGCTCTGCCCCATGCCTGTCAGCTCTCTGTTTTCTTGTTCCATTTTAAGTGTTTGTGCCTTTTTGAAAGCACCTACACCCACCTCATTATTTATTTCTAATGTTTCCTGCAGGAAGAGGGGAGATTCTGATTTAAATTCTTGCTATTATATACTAGGATGATTTTTGTTAGTTTTTTTAAAAAATTATTATTTCATAAAGTGAAAATTGAACAAAGTGAAAAAACAGAAGGGAAAAAGGTAATGAAAAGCCAGGAAAAAATATTAAGAAGAAATATAAAGAAGTGAGTTCTTAATTATACATCAACAAATTGGATAAACTAGAAAAGTGGATAAATTCCTAAAACACATAACCTACCATGACTGAAACATAGAGAAAAAGAAAATCTGAACAGACCAAAAACAGGTAAGGAGACTAAATAAAATGTCGTTCATCAACGAAAAGCCAGGGACTTCATGGCTTCACTGATGAGTTCTACCAAACATTTGAAGAATTAACACCAATCCTTGAATGGGGGAAATACTTCGAAACTCATTCTATTAAGCCAGAATTACTCTGATACCAAAGCCATTCAACCACTCTATAAGAAAAAAAAAAATTACAGGCCAATATCCCTGAAGAACATTGATAAAAAATCCTCGACAAAATACTAGCAAACTAAATTTAACAGCACATTAAAAGCACATTATTTTCAAGTGGAATTTATTCCTGGGATGCAAGGATAGTTCAACACACACAAACCAATAAATGTGATATATTATATGAACAAAATGAAGAAAAAAATTACATAATCATCTCAACAGATGCAGAAAAAACATTTGACAAAATTCAGTCAAATAGATACAAACTGAATGAACCTTAACATAATAAAGGCCATATAAAACAAGCCCACAGGTAATATCACAATCAATGGCTTTTCCTCTGAGATTAGGAACACAACAAAGATGTTACTCTCACCACTCATTCAACATAGTACTGAAGTCCTAACTATAGCAATTAATCAAGAGAAAGAAATAGAAGGCACCAAACTGAAAAGGAAGGAGTAAAATTGTCTCTGTTTTCAAAGGACATGATCTTATATATAGAAAATCCTAAAGACTCCACCAAAAAGCCATTAGAACTAATAAATGAGTCCAGTAAAATTGCAGTTTACAAAATTAATATAAAAAGATTGTCGTATTTCTATAAAATAACAAAAAAAACTATCCCCAAATTAAGAAAACAATGTTATTTACAATAGCATCAGAAACAATAAAATTCTTAGGAATATGTTTAACCAAAGAAGTGAAAGATCTATATACTAAAAATTACAACACACTTATAAAATAAATTGTATACGATTCAAATAAATGGAGAGATATCCCAGGTTCATTGATTGGAATAATTAATAGTGTGAAAATGTCCATACTACCCAAAGCAATTTATAGATTCAGTATGATCCCTACCAAAAGTTCTAATGGTGTTTTCCACAAAAATAGAAAAAACAATTCTAACATTTGTATAGAACCATGAAAGACTCTGAATAACCAAAGCAGTCTTGAGCAAAAAGAATAAAGCATAAGTTATCACACTAATTGTTTTCAAAATATACTCCAAGACTAGCAATCATGACAACATGGCACTAGCATAAAAGTAGAAATACAGGCTAATGGAAAAGAATAACAGAGTCCAGAAATAAATCCATGTATTAATAGTCAATTGATCTTTGATAAGAGTGCCAAGAATACACAATGGGAAAAAGCAGTCTCTTCAATAAATGCCATTGGAAAAACTGGGTATTCATATGCAGGAGAATGAAACTGAATCCCTATCATATGTTATATACTACAATAAACTTAAAATGTATTGAAGACTTAAAAGTAAGACCTGAAACTGTAAAAATACTAGAATAAAATATAGAAAAAATATTCTTGACATTGGTCTGGGTCATGATTTATTTTGATATGACCCCAAAACTGCAGGCAATGAAAGCAGAAATATACAAATGGGATTGCATCACACTGAATATTTCTGCATATCAAAGGAAACCAGAGTAAAGAGACAACCTATGGGATGGGTGAAAACATTTGCAAACCATAATCTGATAAGGGATTCATATTCAAAATATATTTTGAACTAAGACAACTCAATAACAAGAAAATATATTTCTGATTGAAAAAATAGGTAAATGATCTGAATAGGCATTTCTTCAAAGAAAACCAATGCCAATTGGTAGACGAAAAGATATTCAGCACCACCAGTCATCAGGAAAATGCAAATTGATCCACAAGGAGATATAACTTCATTTCTGTTACAATGGCTATTATCAGAAAGACAAAAGATAAGAGTTGAAAGAATGTCAAGAAAAGGAAGCCCTTCTACATTGTTAGTGGGAATGTAAATTAGTACAGTTATTATGGAAAACATTATGTAGCTTCCTCAAATAATGAAAATAGAGCTACCATATGGTTCAGCAATCCCATTTCTAAGTATATATGTGAAGAAAATTAGATCAATACCTCGAAGAGATATATGTATGCCCATGTTAATCGCAGCATTATTCACAATAGCCAAGACATGGGATCAATCTCAACACCCATTGATGAATAAATGAATAACGAAAATGTCACACAAACACCACACACACACACACACACACACACACACACACACACACAACGGAATATTACTCAGCCTTTAAAAAAGAAGGAAATCAAGTTGTTTGCAGCAACATGGATAAACCTTGAAAGAACTATGCTAAGTGCAATAAGCCAGGCACAGAAAGATAAACACTGCATAATCTCATCTATATGTGGAATCTAATATAGTCAAACTTATGGAAGCAGAGAGTAGAATAGTGTCTGCCAGGGACTGGGAGCTGGGGGTGATGGAGGGATGTTGGTCAAAGGGTATAAAGTTTCAGTTAGGCAGGGTGAATATGTTCATTTAAACTACAGCATAGTGATTATAGTTAATAAGACTGTATTGCATAGTTGATATTTGCTAAAACAGTGAGTCTTATATGTTCTCACCAAACATATGCACACAAAGATAATTATGTGAAGTAATAGTTTCAAACAATAGTAAATAGTATAAGTAATCAAAAAATAGTAAAAGTAATCAAACAATAGTTTGTGCTAAACATTTCTCTCTCTATATATATATATGTGTGTGTGTGTGTGTGTGTGTGTGTATGTATACACACACATCAGAACACCATGTCATATGTGATAAATATATCCACTTTTTATTTGTCAACTATGCCTCAATAAAAGAAGCAAGAAAAGAAGCAAGTTCTTGCAAGATGCATAAGACTGTTGTGTCAATAATACACGTCCTCCAAGATAGAAAGGAAAAGAGAATAGGGTACCACACAAAGGAATGTTAAGATGATAAGAAACATTTGTTTTCAGATGAAGGGTAAATGAGATTAGGAATTAATGCTAGATGAACTGGAATTTCTCTAAACGGTGAAGATAAAAATCACTCCTTGAAAGTTAGAGATCTGGAGGTAGCAGTGAACACTGCAAAGGAAATTTGGAATCACCTGCTATGGGATATTAAAGAAGGAGTTAGAAAATGATTTTAAAAAAAGTTTTCTAGGAAGTCTAATTGAGTTTGGATAGATAATTTAGGAGATAACAGGAAACTAATGTCTTAGGCCGAGTGGGGTGGCTCACACCTGTAATCCCAGAACTTTGAGAGACCAAGGCGGGAGGATTCCTTGAGCCCAGGAGTTTGAGACCAGCCTAGGCAACATGGTGAAACCTTATCTCTACAAAAAATTTAAAAAATTAAATCAGCCTGGTGGTACACGCTTCTGCTTCCAGCTACTTGGAGGCTGAGAAAAGAGGATTACTTGAACCTGGGAAATTGAGGCTGCAGTGAGCTATAATTGCATCAATGCACTGCACCCTGGGTGACAGAGTGAGACCCTGTCTCCAAAATAAATAAATAAATAGAAATGAAAAGAAAACAAATTTTCTTGACTTTTCTCCCCATGCGCAGCACCTGGGAGTTAACACATCTGGGTAATAGGAAGGACGAAAGGGTCAGGATTAGAATTTGTATAATGGAAATTGCAGAAGTTCATGGGGTGGAAAGTTTCTACAATACTCATAAAGATTATGCTGAAATGGTAACCATGAGGTCTGTCAGTGTCTTAGAGTATGAGCTTTAACCTAAAGCATTCTCTATTAATCACAAGACATTCATGGTTCTGTTCAAACATACCCACAGAATTATAAAGAAAGCTTTATACAATGTAAAGAGAGATGAATTTCCCTGGTTATTTTTCATAGTTGTAACCATCCACTTAGGTATTATGTAAAGTCTAAAATTCTTCATAAACTATCATGCCCACAATATTCAATTCATTATTTAGTCAAGCACTCTGATTTATCTCAATATGAAAATATTTTCAGGTATGTAAAACCCAGTGAAAACATCTTAGATAAAAAACCCACTTCATTTGCAAAGCATATTTTTCAGTCCTTTATAATTTAAGCAATTCAATCTCATTTAATATGAATAAGACCAAAGTTTTCTATGTCACTGAATTTTGTTTGTAATTCAAGTTTGGGTTGTGTTGGGAGTGTGTGAGCTCTATATGAATGTGCATGTATGTTTACATCAGAAATTTCTAAAGTAGCCTTTTTGTTCATTCACAAAAGTGCACAAGGCTTCATTCAATAATATATATCTCACATAAACTGGAATGAATGCTTTAGCTTTGTGGTCCTAAAATACCCCCAACAAAACAAAGCTATGTCAACATATGCCTAAATCATAAACTAACTCTGGGCATGTATAAGTAGAATATTTTAAAAAGAACCAGAACAGACATTGAAAAACAGACAAAATCCCAGAGAAAAACTTCTGACCAAAGCAGAAAATAATAGCAGGTGATGCATTTTCAGTAGGTACAAAGCTGGAATTCTGGTCATAAGGGTATAATCAAACTCAAGCTCTTGAATCATTAGAGTTGGTTATTTAAAGAAGTGGTATAATTCCTTATAATACTTTACTTGTTCTGAAAGAGAGAAATTATCCCTATTTGATACTCCCTTGACTTAATTGTGTCACGATCCAGGTTCAGGGGAAGAAGCTCTAATCATTAACTACTTGTTCACTTCTAATTTTAAGTAACTCTGACATATGGAAAGCAAGAGTTCAAATCCATCTTTTCCCAAATAAGTGTCACTTCTATGACAAATTTTCATAACACAAGGTCTGCCCTTACTCATATTGACTTATTAGTGCACAGAAAAGTTTTCAAAAAACATCAGCCTTTGGTTCTTAAGGGAAACTTTTTTAAAAAAATTATTATTATTATTATCATTATACTTTAAGTTCTAGGGTACATGTGCATAACGTGCAGGTTTGTTACATATATTAACTTGTGCCACATGCACACCTATGTTTATTGCGGCACTATTCACAATAGCAAAGACTTGGAATCAACCCAAATTTCCATCAGTGACACACTGGATTAAGAAAATGTGGCACATATACACATGATAATACAGCACATGTGTATTACATGGGTCTCATGTAATGGGCCAACTCCCAGAAATTATATGCAACATTTTGCATGTATGAGAACTTTGCTTGGAAAGAGACCAGCCCTTTCATTCAAGTCTCAAAAATGAGTGTGACCCCAAAAAGGTGAGGAATCAATCACTGTCTAACCTATTAAATGTGGATAATAATGTTATCTAGCTCAGAGTGTGATGATGATAATCAGCTAAGACAGCTTAGCTTATGTAGCTCATCCTTTCTGTCCTTAATATCCAAAAAGGACTGCATTGCTTCATTGCCTAAAGAATCTGCTCTTCCTGGAAGCCAATTAGGAATAGACTCTGTGCCCAGGAAATGGTGTAAATGTCATATTTTATCATTTCCCTTGGGTCTCCATTCAATCAGTGACAAGTTAAACTCCCACAGGCTCATAGTAAGGTAGCTCTGTGCACCTGACTCCTCTTCCTTCTGCCCCCAATTGAGACTGCCCTTATCCTTTTCTACTCCTTTTCACAAAGTTTTCACTTCATCTCTCTCTTTTTCACCTGCAATGGGAACTCTCATCTCTTACACTGGATATTCATTCTCCCTAGAGTGGAGCTTATTTAAACATTTTTTAATTTTAATTTTTTTGTGGGTATATAATAGGTGTACATATTTATGTGGTTCCTGAGATGTTTTGAAATAGGTATTGATATGGTTTGGCTCTGCGTCCCCATGCAAATCTCACCTTGAGTTGTAATAATCCCCATGTATCAAGGGCAGGACCATGGGGGAAACCATCCCCCACCCTCATGATTTGATTATTTTCAGCTGAAGATAATTGAGTAATAGGTGTTGCCTGTGATTCAGTTATTTTCAGGTGGAGATAATAGAATCATGGGGGTGATTTCCCCCATGCTGTTCTCATGATAGTGAATGAGTTCTCACATGATCTGATGGTTTTATAAGGGGCTTTCCCCTTCGCTGAGTACTCACTTCTTCCTGCTGTCATCTGCCATGTGAGGAAGGACATATTTGCTTCCCCTTCTGCCATGATTGCAAGTTTCCTGAGGCCTCCCCATTTAAGCTGAACTGTTAGTCAATTAAGCCTCTTTCCTTTATAAATTACCCAGTCTTGGGTTTGTCTTTATTAGCATAGTCAGAACAGACTAATACAGGCATGTAATGTGAAATAATCACATCATAGAGAATGGGGTATCCATCCCACAAGCATTTATCTTTTGCATTACAAACAAATTACATACTTTTGGTTATTTAAAAATGTACAATTAAGTTATTATTGACTGTGGTCACCATGTTGTGCTATCAAATGGTAGGTCTTATTAATTCTTTCTAACTATGTTTTGTATTCATTAACCATCCTTACCAGCCCCCAACTACCCTTCCCAGCCTCTGGTAACCATTGTTCTACTCTCTATCTACATGAGTTCAATTCTTTTGATTTCTGGATCCCACAGATAAATGAGAACATGTGATGTTTGCCTTTGTGAGCCTGATTTCTTTCAGTTAACGTTAAATTATCGAGTGGAGCATTTTTGAGGCAATGGAAAGTTGCTCTTGCCACTATTGTTTCATCTTAGACACTCCTCTTCTTTTAGAGATGAGGAAAAGAAAAGTGAAATGGGAAAGAAAATCCAGTGTTTTACAAAGATTGAAAACTTAATAAAATGCAAAGTAAAATAGTAAACATCAACATCATCATGGATAATTCTCACTAAGGGCTTATTGCATTGTAGGTATTGGGATAAGTGTCATCTGTGGATCAGTTCATTTAATCATTATGAAAATTCTATGAGATGAAAATATTATTCTCATTTTAGAAATGAGAAATACAGGCTTACAGAGGACAGGTAATTTGAGGGATAGGTGGAAGTGCTCAGCTGAGCACAGGCAGACAGAACAGAGTATGGAAATTGATCTCTTACTAGCAAACCAACACTATCCACTCATCTAAGTCTCAGTTATTATTTTCAGGCCTTTAAAAATTTACCTTTAGACTTATTTAGAACATATGTAATATATATAATATATTATTGATATATCAGGCAGATTATTAAGAAATTGGGTTTGTGCATGTTAACGGCTTTAGTGGCAAACAGAAAGATCTAATTTGAAAATTTTATGGCTTGTGTATGATTCAGAAACATTTACCATTGGTCCAATATTTCTTGCAAAAATGATAAGGATATGAGGAAAACCATATGAGTGTCAGTGTAGTGATGGTCACCAAGTTCCACCAACTAGAGGCAGGGGGTTGACACCTACCATTTACAATGTGAAGTGTGTTTGTCTTGACTGAAGACATTTCAGTTGACTTGGACTTGCTCATTTCTTTGGAGTAATCAGGCATGGAAATTTTGTTTCCTCTGAGCTAATCAGGATATTGAGACCTGCTAAGGAATCATGAGGAATAAAAGGCTCCATGTTGTCTTGACCTTTGTCAAATTCTGAAGGGTTTGGTAACCTGACCCCTTCTGCCATTAACCTGCTTCTTTCTGTGTAGAAATAGCCTGCACTATGATATGTCCTTAAATCCATGAGAAAACTGAAATCAACTGTACATGTTTTACGAACCACAGTCCCAGGAACACTGTATACCCCTGATCACCAAGAAGCTAAATTATTTAAGACTCATGGGATGTGTGTGACAGGAGGGGCTCAATGCCACCACTGAAGGAGGAAAGGCTGGGCTGGTCATATTTCTCGCAGTTGGAACTTCCTCTTGAGGGTTGCAGAGTCCTTTTTAGTAGAAGAGACACATTAATCAACCATCCAAACAAAAAATAAATGCCACTGAATCTAGATTACACTAAGGTACAGGTGAAATTCTGACTAATGAAGTGCAGTTAAACACAAGAAAAATAACTTGAAGTGGATGTATCAGTTCTTTCTCTATGTTTGACAACACACCCACAGAGATCAGGGGCAGGGGTGTTTGTTAATATTAGTGGACTTCCTTAATACAGCGTGAGCAAGATATCCTCCTTATTAGCTATGGAGTGAAGAGCTTTGTCAGGTTTTCCACAGCAGGGAGTAATATCAGAATTTGTCTCAGTGATGATAATGGTGACAGATGTCCCTTACTGAGTAGTGTTTCTGGGTGAAGAGGGGTTATTACTGTCATTATTACTTTCTCATAGAGGGATTATCACAAACTTGGTGCCATATGGGGTGGTAACTTAGTCCCGGTCCTGCCAGGGCCAAGCACGATTTTGCACGGATTGAACTGAATGGGAATTCTCTCTAGGTTAGTTCAAGCCAGAAAATAGCTTTGATGCATTTCGAGCCGACAATGTGATTTTCAACTGTTCTCCATGATGCCTCAGAGCCTCTTCAGATATTTGTCATATGCCAACCCCGGTGGAGACAGGCTGACTTTGGTCTCTTTATTTCTTCCTCTGGGAAGCTCAAAATTCAATCCCCCTGGAATATTTTCTAGGAATTCAAATCTACGTTGGCATGAGGGGGAGGGCAACAGATAAGGAGCAGACATTACCATGGGTCCCCTAAATTAAATGAAGCATCTGGCCTTTCAATGTTAGAAACTTAAAACATTGGGCATAAGATAATAACAGATAACATATATTAGATGCTCGTGTTGCAGACATTATTATAAGAATGTTACAGATGTTATTTCATTTAACCTACAATCCCATATAGAAAGCACTAGTATTGCTTCCATCACACATACAAAGTTTTGAGAGGTGGTTGGTGAAATAACCCACCTATACTGCCACCGCTGGTAATCTGCAGAGACAGTGTTCGAATTGAGGCATTCTGGCTGTTTCCAGAGCCTACCAGACAATATGTAGTTTCTGGAAGCTTCAAAAATTTTGGAGACTATATTTCACTGAATTAATAGGGGCTAAATTTCTTACAGAGTTTCCAATTAAATAATGATTCATCATCATGCTCTTTTCAATAAATTTCTTGCCATGCAAGAAAATGCAGTGATCTTCCTGTTGAAATACTGGATCCAGCCTTATTACGAAGCTACTGCTCATATTCATTTTAAAAGCCATTCTATTGCTCCACAGACATCACTATCTGTATTTGAGAGGCTGTCTGAAAGAGCCTTATTATTGCAGCATGTTGCTGACAAGTAATGCACTATTGCCATCTATTGTAATGGAGAGTTAAGTTGATTTACTGCAAAGGATAGTGAGCTAATAGGAAACATTCACTATGCAGTTGGGAACCACAATTCATTGTTCTCCTCTGTTCAGGAGCATCTCTCAATTGCTCAGGGCAAACAAGCCACAAGCCTTGCTCTCATGGACAGGATTTGACCAGAAGAATTCTAAAGCCCCTTAGTCCAAGATCGTGAATCCTATTTACTGATGATGAAACTAAGGAAGATGATGCAATTCTTTGACTGTTTTTCTTTAAGCTCAACGGGAAACATCTGTACCATCATTTGCAGAAGGCACACATTGCAGAAGACCTCATTCTAATATCTTTAGAGCAGTGAAGCTGGGTCTAAGCTCCTAGGGGCTTCACAGTATGACAGTGAAACAGATGCCTGCCTGTCCTTCCATGTTGGCACCATCTCCTATTCCCCAGTGAGATGTAAATAACGGTTCACTCATTTTGGAGGACTATCTACTGCATCCCATTGCCTCCCTGCCTTCTGAGCTGATCAGACAATATTAGGGGGGCCTTGATGCATACTTCGTTTCCTGCTGTCCTTAAATAAATTTGTGATCTGCTGATCAGTGCTTGGATTATTCACAGGAGCAGTCGGCGTTTTGGGCTTCCTCATTTCTGACCTGCCATGGAGCAGGCCTGGATGTGCTGCCTATCTCTGGAAAGCATGCAAAGCAACCAGCATCACTACACATTCATCCTGTAGCTGTTTCAAGTCTGGCACGCTCAAACAAGTCTCAAATAGTGTCAGTTCTACTAGGAAATTAACCTGGATTCTGTTGCATTTATGCTTATACTTTTTGGCTTGTTCTCTTTTCTCCTGGGCCAGGACAACACACCCTTCAGTTTTGTATCACACCATTCTTTCAGCTTTCCTGTATTTGTTGCTTCTCTCTTTTAAAATTTATTTTCATTTTGAAATTTTTTAAAGAAATTGAATGTCAATAGCTTTAGGGGTCCCAGTGGTTTTTGGTTATATGGATGAAGTGTATTATGGTGAAGACTAGGATTTAATGCACTCATCACCTACTGCACTCAATAGGTAGTTTTTCATCCCTCACACCCCTTCCATCCTCCCCCATTCTGAGTCTATAATGTCCATTATACAACTCTGTATGCCTTTGTGTCCCCATACACTTAGCTCCTGCTTATTAGTGAGAACATGTAGTATCTGGTTTTTGATTCTCAACTTACTTCACATACAATAATGGCCTCCAGTTCCACCTAAGTTGCTATGAAAGAGATTAATTCACTTATTAATGTCCAAGCAGTATTTCATAGTGTATACACACCATATTTTCTTTATCCACTCATTGGCTGATTGATAGACAGACACTTAAGTTGTTCCATATCTTTGCAATTGTGAATTGCATTACAGTAAACATATGTGTGCATGTGTGCAACTGTCTTTTGGATCTAGTGATTTATTTTTCTTTGGGTAGATACCCAGCAGTGGGGTTGTTGGATCTAATGGTAGATCTACTTTCAGTTCTTTGAGAAATCCTCATACTGTTTTTCATGGAGGTTGTACTAATCTACATTCCCAACAACAGTGTATATGCATTCATTTTTTGCCACATCCACACCAATATCTATTTTATGTTTTGGCATTTTAATAATGGTCATTCTGGGTGGAGTAAGGTGGTATCTCATTGTGGTATTAATTTGCATTTCCCTGATGATTAGATATGGAGATTTTTTTCATGTTTCTTGGACATTTGTATATCTTCTTTTGAGAAATGTATGTTCATATCCTTTGCCCTCTTTTTAATGGGGTTATTTGTCTTTTATTCTGGCTGATTTTGTTTGAGTTATTTTCAGATTCTGGATATTAGTCTTTTGTCAAATGCATAATTTGCAAATATTTTCTCTCATTCTGTAGGTTGTTTTATTAGTCTGATGACTATCTCTTTTGTTTTGGGGAGATTTTTAATTTACTTAGGTTCTATTTATTTGTTTTTAGGTTTGTTGTATTTACTTTTGGAGCCTTAGTGATAATTTTTTTTGCCTAAGCCAATGCCAGAAGATTTCTTCTACATTTTTTACAGTTTCCGGTCTCAGATTTAAGTCTTTAATACATCTTGAGTTAATTTTTGTACATAGTAAGAAATAGGTATCCAGTTTCATTGTTCCGTGTGTGACTATCCAATTTTCCCAGCACTGTTTATTGAATAGGGCGTTTTTTCCCCAGTTTATGTTTTTGCATGCCTTGTCAAAGATCAATTGCTTGTAAGTGTTTGGATTTATTTCTGGGCTCTCTATTCTATTGCATTGGAATATGTGTCTACTTTTATGCCAGCACCATGCTCTTTTGGTTACTACATCTTAGTAGTATACTTTGAATTCAGGTAATGTGAAGGTTCCAGATTTGTTCCTTTTGCTTAGGATTGCTTTGGCAATTCTGGCTCTTTTTTGGTTCCATATGAATTTTAGAATTTTTTGTTTTAATTCTATGAGAAATGATGTTGGTATTTTGATGGGAATTGCACTGAATCTGTAGAGTGCTTTGGGCAGTATGGCCATTTTCACAATATTCATTCTTCCAATCCATGAACATGGGAGGTATGTCCATTTGTTTGTGTCACTTATTATTTATTTCAGCACTGTTTTGTAGTTCTCCTTGTAGAGATCTTCCCCCTCCTTGATTAAGTATATTCCTAAGTATCTTTTGTGTTGCTATTGTAAAAGGGATTGAGTTCTTGATTTGATTCTCAGCATGATTATTGTTGGTTTATAGCAGTGCTACTGATTTGTATACATTGATTTTATAATCTGATACTTTACTGAATTTATTTATCAGATCTAGGAGTCTTTTGGAGGAGCCTTTAGGGTTTCCTAGGATTAAGTTCATATCATCAGCAAACGGAGTTAGTTTGTCTTCCTTTTTTCCAGTTTGGATGCCTTTTATTTTTTCTTTTTCCTGATTGCTCTGACTAGGATTTCCAGTACTATGTTGGACTGGTGAAAGTGGGTATCCTTGTCTTTTTCAAATTCTTAGGGGAAATGTTTTGAACTTTTCCCTGGTCATTATAAGGTTGACTGTGAGTTTTTCACATATGGCTTGTATTATTTTGAGTTGTGTATGTTTGTTCTATGCCTAGTTTGTTGAGTAACTTTATCACAAAAGGATGCTGGATTTTATTAAATGCCTTTTCTGCATCCATTGAGATGATCATATGGTTTTTGTCTTTCATTCTGTTTATGTGATGAATTACATTTATTGACTTGCTTATGTTGAACCATTCCTGCATCCCTGGTGTAAAATCCAGTTGATCACACTAAATTATTTTTTGATGTACTGTTGGATTCAAGTTGCTAGTATTTTGTTGAGGATTTTTTATCTATATTAATCAGAGATACTGATTTGTAGTTTTCTTTTTTTTCTATGTTCTTTCCTCGCTTTGGTATCAGGGTGTAATGGCTTTGTAGAAGGAACTAGGGAGGAGTCCATTCTTCATAATCTTTTGGAATAGTTTCAGTAGAATTGATACTAATCCTCCTTTGAATATCTGGTAGAATTGGGGTGTAAATCCATCTATCCCTGGGCTTTTTTGTTGTTGTTGGCAAATTTATCTTATTATTGGTTCAATCTTACTGCTTGTTATTGTTCTGTTCAGGATCTCTATTTCTTCCTGATTCAAGCTAGGGAGTGATATATTTCCAGGAATTCATCCATTTCCTCTAGATTTCCTAGTTTGTGTTTATAGAGTTGTTCAAAGCAGTCTCAAATGATCTTTTGTATTTCTGTAGTATCAACTATAATGTCTCCATTATTTTTCTAATTCAGTTTATTTGAAACTTCTCTCTTTTCTTGGTTAATCTAGGTAGTGGTAGGTCAATTTTATTTATTTATTTTAAAGAACCAGCATCTTGCTTTTTGTTTCATTGACTTTTCTTTTCTTTTTTTTTCTTTTGTTACAGTTGCATTTACTTCTGCTCTGATCTTTGTTATTTCTTTTCTTCTGCTAGTTTGTGGTTTGGTCTGTTCTTGTTTCTCTAGTTCTTTGAGGTGTAACTTTAGGTACTCAATTTGTGAACTTTCAGACTTTATGATGTAGGCATTTAACACTATAAACTTTCCTCTTAGCTAAGTTATTCAGCAGCAGATTCTTTAGTTTCCATGTATTTGTATAGTTTTGAAGACTCTTTTTGGAATTGGTTTCTAGTTTTATTCCATTGTTGTCTGAGAAGAAACTTGATATAATTTCAATTTCTGAGACTTGTTTTGTGGCCTATCATATGGTCTAAATTGACAAATGTTCCATGTGCTGATGAAAATAATGTATATTCTTAAGTTCTTGGGGTGAATGTTCTGTAGGTATCTTACATCCACTTTTAGTAAAGCACAGTTTTCATCCAATGTTTCTGTGTTGATGGTCTGCCTTGATGATCTGTCTAGTGTTCTCAGTTGGAAAGTTGCTGTATATCTCTTTTCTTCTTATTAATTGATTTATGAATCTAGAGGCTCTTAAATAAGGTACATACATATTTAGGACTGTTATGTGTGTGTTGATACTTTTATCATGATATAATGACATTCTTTGTCTATTTTACTGTTGTTGACTTAAAGTCTTTTTTATATGATGTAAGAACAGCTAGTCCTGCTTGCTTTTGGTTTCCATTTGCATGAAATATGTTTTTCCACTGCTTTACTTTGAGTCTATAAGAATATGTGTTAAGTGTGTCTCCTGAAGACAGTAGATATTTGGTTTGTGATTTTTTAAATTCAAGCTGCCAATTTGTACTTTTAAGTAGAGAATTTAGACGAATCTACATTTAACTTTAATATTGAGATGTGGGGTTCTGTTTCAGTCATTCAGTTGATTATTACCTAGTGAGTTTATTTTCTTTGTTGTGTTATTGTTTTACAAGCTCTTTGGATTTTATGCTCTCAGGAGTTTCCAATCTGGTGTGTATCAACCTTTTGTTTTAATATTTAGAACTCTTTTTAGTATTTCTTTTAAAGCTGGTCTAGCATTGACAAGTTCTCTCAGCATTTGCTTGTCTGAGAAAGATTTTATTTCTCCATTCTAAATTTTATATATAGAAACTTAGTTTTTCTGAATAGAAAATTATTGGCTGACAATTATTCTATTTAAAGAGACTAAAGAAAAGACCTCAATTCCTTCTGATTTGGAAGGTTTCTCCTGAGAAGTCTACTGTTAGTCTGATAGGTTTTCATTTGTAGGTTACCTGATGTTTTTGTCTCACTGCTTTTAGGAATTTTTTCCTTTAGGTTGACTTTAGTTGGTCTAATGACCATAGGTCTTGTTGATGTCCTTTTTGCAATGAGTCTCCAGGAGTTCTTTGTGCTTCTTGTATTTGGATGTCTAAATCTCTAGCAAGGCCAGTGAAGTTTTCCCCAATTATTCCCTCAAATAGGTTTCCCAAACATGTTTTTTCTTCTCCATCAAGAACACCTATAATTCTTAAG
Source organism: Rhinopithecus bieti (assembly GCF_001698545.2). Taxonomy (NCBI): domain Eukaryota; kingdom Metazoa; phylum Chordata; class Mammalia; order Primates; family Cercopithecidae; genus Rhinopithecus; species Rhinopithecus bieti. Next base: position 2,422,785 of record NW_016803991.1, read on the forward strand.
TTTGGCCATTTTACATAATCTTATATTTCTCGGATACTTTATTCATTTCTTTTAATTATTTTTCTTTTTTTATTTCTGATTATGGTAATATAAAAGTTTGGTCTGAAATTCTTTCTTTTGCTTGGTCTACTTTATTGTCAAAATTTTCCACTGCATTTTGTAGTTTTCTAAATGTGTCTTTCATTTCCAGAAGTTTGAATTGGTTTCTCTTTAAAATAACTCTCTCTTTAGAAAGTTTTCATTCATATCCTGAATTGCTTTTAAAATATCTTTATGTTGATTTTCACCTTTCTTTTGCTTCTCCTTGAATAATTTAATAATCAAACTTTAAAATTATTTATCTGGTATTTCAAAGATTTCATCTTGGTTTGTACCCACTGTTGGAGAGTTTGTGGATCTTTGGGGGGTGTTATAGAGCCCCATTTTTTCATGTTGCCAATATTGATTTTCCAGTTCCTTTTCATTTGGGTAGACTATGTTTTCTAATTAGTTTGTATGAAATTGAGTTTTTACATTTCTTGTTTTATCCCTTGAGGTTGTAACTTTAAAGTTAATTGTTTATTGTCACCTAGCTTCAGCTCTGTGTGCTTTCAGTGGTGATGACTCTGTATGAGTTCCTTGGTTATAGAGAATCTGTGTGCTATGACTTTCTCAGATGCTAATTGTAGTACCAATGTGCTAAGCATGTGAACAAATTCACTGTCTCCTGTGGGGCCTGTGATCACCACCTGAGTTAGCTAGCAGACTTTGTGAGATCTCCTCTGAGATAGGATCAGGAATCTCAGATTTGGTGCTTTTCTGGTGATAATAAGAAATTCCCATTTCAGCCCTGAGGCCCTTGGGACCCCTCTGATTATATGACTTGTATCTGTTTCCTTATGACTCCTAAGGAAAGTAAGACAGATTCAATTATTTATTAGAACCCTCCAATTGTGTTTTCTATAACAATTTTGAACTTTAGAAAGTTAAAAAAATATATTAATAGTATTCTTCTGTGATACAATATAAAGATAATTTGAACAAAATTTCCATACAAGGAAGCTTTCCTAAGAGATGCAAAAGACACTAGTGGCTCCTGGAATGTTCAACCCCCTTATTTTCCTAACGATTTTTCTGTCTCCATTCCCACTCTTCAGATCAGTTCAACATATGCTAGTGAGCTTAAACTACCAGTCGGGCACTAGGTGAGGGGCTGAAATTCAAAGAAAAATAAGAAATAATGTTTAATCTCAATGACTTCATGGAGGCAAATATATAGATGCCTCCAAAAGACTATTTCAGTGACATGACAGAAGTGTGCGTGGAATGAAAGGGAAATTTAGGAAAGTTTCCTGGAGAAGAAAACACCTGAGCTGAACCTTGAAGGAAGGACTAGGATGAGTGAAAAATAATGGAGGAAATAATATAAGCAAGGGATAGATTAGTGACTGGGTGTGAAGTCAGCTGCACACGTTCAATATTAGTAGAGAACGAAGTGTACAGAAGGAAGTCATTCAAAATGTATTGTTTATGAAGCAACCACAATGTAAGCAAGCACCACCTTAGAAACCTGGAAGGATTTCACTGTCATGACTACATCCCTGCCCCCAGGAACTTACAGTCTAGGTGCCTGAGAGAATCATTGAATTAATTTATATGCCAAGCCAAAAGACTCTGGTTGGTGCCAAAGAAATATTAAGAAAATTGTAATCCTACTGGTAGAAAGCACAATAAGAAAAAAATGTTTGAACATTTGTATGCACACTTTACCAAGGCAACTTTATTATTCAAGGCTCTGGCAAAGGATGTTAGCTCTAGCTTTAGAAACAATAGATGGTTTATGAAATACCAGCTTGCAAACCTATTGCATGGCTCTACTGCCTAACTTGTCACTGGCCCACCTTGCTGGATTTGGGTTAAATTGCCAGCATAAAGATGAATCTGCTGCATACCTTCTACCTTATTGGAACTCTCATCAGGGATGTGGTTGCAGTGAAAAGCAATGTAAGAATAGAGCTCTAAACTCAGTGATAACACATCCAGCAGGAATAAGACAAAGTTGGAAGTGTATTTTAGGGTTGCACAAGGCCCATCTCTCTGTCTGCAACCAGCAGAGAAAATACTCAGTCAATTTAGCATTATGATCATTACTCTCCCCATAAAGCAAAGGACAACTGCCTCTTCTAATGAAATAGTCTCTTCTTCCTGCTTTAATCAGCTGATTGTACTCTCTTTTAGGATTATATCATAATGGTCATATAATCTAATACAGTAAAAGGAAATCAGCAAAATATCTTGATGAACAAGAGTTATCACCCAAACCACTTAAAGAAAATTGTATCTACTCTGTCTTTCACAGATCTGGAATTTTAATATCTATATAAAGGAAGGGGAAATATAGCTACAGAATTTTTAAGTAAGCAAAAGTTTCTGATAAACAATAAAATGTATGCTTTGATAAATTATCTTCAATTTTTGTGCACAAAATTTTGTACCACTTAGATCACTTACCCTCTTCTAAGAAGGCTCCTCAGAAATACCAGTTCATAGGGAATTTTTCCTCTACTCTATTTCTAGAGTAATTTTCTACATTTTAATTTAGCTGTTAATCACATGGGATTTATAACATCGCTTGTATTATGTATTGAATTTTATTTATCTATTGTATATATATATATACATATAGAATAATATAGCACATATAACACATAATATAGATAGATACATCAAGTGCAGGAATAATGAGGGAAAAAACCTGGATTGCTCATTTTATAGTGAGGTGGACTGGCACAATCACATAAAATTCTGAGTCTCAGTTTCCTTATCATTAAAATAGGAAAAGTGGTACCCATTTTGCAGGGTTATTATGAGAATGGAGTAAGATATATTCATAGTATGTAACATGGGAATAAGTGCTCATTAACTATTACTACCATTTTTTTAAAAATCTCTTAAAATGCTTTTAAGCTCTTGTTATTTTTGGTTAAAGAAAGCCATTTGCCATGTGACAAGTTCAACTACTCTGAGATTGCCATGCTGTGAAGTAGCTCACGTGGAAAGGCTGCACAGAGAGAGTGGGAGGAAGAGACAAGCCCAATCAATAATACTCAACTATTGCAGACATCTCAGCCCAGGCACCACACACAAGGGAAAACCCTCTCACTACAAGTTGGGAAAGGCCCCAAGCAAAACCAGCTAGGTGGGCCCAGCCAAATCCCAGAACCTTGAGAAATAATAATGAGTTGTTTTAAGCAACAAAAAAGATTGTGATTTCCTTTAAGCAAGCATTATTCATTGCGTATTTTGTCTTTCCCAAGATCTAGATTCCTACATTATGCAGCGATCACTGTTAACAGGTAGACTGACTACTTTCTCACTTTATGTCTTCACTACACTAAAATAGCAATATACCATGTCAGTAAGTCTCTGTAAAAATACAAGAATCTTGAAGCACTTGATTGTTTCTCTATGCATTTTCAGAAATGGGCTCTCTTTTTCCAAATGTGTATAGAGCAGTAATCATAAACCTATACAGATAGTGAATATTTATTGAGAGCATATGATAGGTCAACACTATGTCCAATTTATCCATAAATCATAAGAACAAAAATACCAGCAAAATATCACAATAAAGTAGACAGTACTTGGTTGTTTTCATATTTATTTTAGGTCCCAAACAGAGATCTGTGATTTCACAGAAAGTGGGAGTAAAAATTCTCATAGAAATTTGGCCTCAGCAGTAGCTACACTTAAATGTGTAGTCTTGACTTCCCAGATATTAAAGCGAAAACAAACAAATAAATAAGAAAGATTCTCTTTACTCATGATGTGAAAAAAGCATGCATGTAGGTTGTTATGAAGAGACAAACAGTTTTTGGCACTAAATTCTGCAAGCACAACCTAACACAAATTATTTTGTTATGGTTACTGATTAATAATGAACAATTCCTTCAAAAGCAAGTTTTCAAGAAGATTCAAAAACTTCCTTCGTGAGGACATTTCCTATAGTGATCCTAAAGAAAAATAAGGACGTAATGTTAAATTTTAATTCAGTGCAAGTATTTTACTATGTCTGATGTGACACTGGCAAAAGGGTTATGATCAGCCGGAGCTGGGGATGAGCTGCTTTTCTGGAGAAGCAGAGAGAATTAATCTTTTCCAGTCCCTATAGTGAAGTAAAAAAAAAAAAAAAAAAAAAAAAAAGAGTTGAACACCGAGACAATGAAATATAGAGAAGATGACAAAACCTGTATGAGAGAAACTAGAGCTGGAGCCAAGAAATGATCACCTGAGATCAGTAATTAGAAAACCATGTTGGGCTGATGACAGAAAGAGGTACAAGAGAGAAGCAGACTCCAAATGTCATTGAGTGTACAAAACCCCCAATCTAAAGCAATTTTCTATAGGACTGGACTAGTATTTCTGACACTCTAAAGGTGTTCTCTGGCTCCTGATAGATTGATGGGAAGAGAAATAAACACCACCTAGATTTTTTCTTCTCTTTCTGTGCAAATTGGTGCAATATAAACCAGAGAAATCCGGAAAGAATAGTGATTAGCACTCTTTGTACTAGATGCTAATTATTTTGAGTTTTTTTTTTTTTCACATGAGTCGAAGACAAGGTATTCTAGACTAAGCTCTGACAGGAATCTTCAGTTCAAATTATTGGTACATCGCTAAGGTAGCCTCCATTTACTTTACATATTGGTGGTACAGATGATGAAACTAATATTCTGAGTCTTAGTTCTCCCTGTATAAAAAATAATCATGACTTCCCTCAGAGCTGGAAACAGGTATATAAGATTTATATAAAGGTATGTAGGCTGAGCATAGTGGCTCAACCCTGAAATCTTAGCACTTTGGAAGGCTGAGGTGGAACAATTGCTTGAGGCACATTTGAGACCAGCTTGGACAACATAGTCCCATTTTTATAAAAACTAAAAAAATTAGTTGGGTGTAGTATTAGGCACCTGTAAGTCCCACCTACTGGGGAGGCTGAGGTGGAAAAACACTTGAGCCCAGGAGTTCGAGGTTGCAGTGAACTATGATCATGCCACTGCCCTCAAGCCTGGGAAAGAAAGCAAAACCATATTTCTAATGTATCTATCTATCTATGTATCTATCTATCTATCTATGTATCTATCTATCTATCTATCCATCCATCTATCTATCTATTTTTCTATCTATCATCTATTATCTATCTATTTATCTATCTAATCTATGTATATATACCCATATAGAGATATATCGGTATTTACTAATTTCTCAGTTGTGTTATATTGAACAGAAATGCCATCACAGAGTTTATTCAACTATATAAATTTTTCCTCCCATTAATTTACAGAAATAATTTCAGAATTTGTTGCTGCAGTAAATCCAGGAAAGATCCTTAATGAAACTCAGTCCTACAAAAACTGATAGTATTGTGTCATATATAGATCTGACGTTGGCAAGCATTTTCTGTAAAGGGTCAGATAATGAATATTTTAGGCTTTGTAGGCCAGAAGGTATCTGTTGCAATTATTTGACTCCACCATTGTGTGTGTACGAAAACAGCCATAAATAATACATAAACAGAAGAATGTGGCTTTGTTCCAAAAAAACTTTATTTATAAAAACAGGCAGTGGGCAGTATTTGGCCCTGAGCGTAGTTGGCCAACCCCTGGCGAAGAAGAACTACATAAACACAAATATGTTTATATTATACCTCGAAACCAGATATATGCAATATATAATTATATACTTTCTACCTTTTATATAACTTATTGACAACATTGGTATAACATTCAGCTGGTCTTTGTAATAGTACTCTAATACTTACCAATAAAAATATTGTAATAAAAAATAAATAAATGAGAATTTAGTTAGATGTTATGTATTAATTACTGTATCCGTGTTATTGCATATGATTTCTAAATTTCCTCCTTTGTAGACACACGTTTAATTCACACCATAAATAAATTGAGTTGCATGAGTTAGATTTTTAAGGGTAAGATACTGAGATTATATTTTAAGAGGAAGATGTGAAGATAAGTTGAATTTTAAAAAGTAAAATGCAGAGATTATACTTTTGCATGCAGGTTGTAAATTATTCTTTGCCTTTTGATCTATGTATATTCGTAGATGCCATTCACAAAGATAGAATTAAGACTTCAAAAAATGTTTCTTGCTCTTGTTACCAATAGAAAACAGGCTTCTTTTCCTAACAGGAAAAGATTTTTCATCATTCATAGTGTGCTTTTGAAATTCTATTCAGTATAGGTAATTAAAGGGCCAGATACATGTTTCGTTTGGTAAATTTCTGGCTTTTAGCACTGCCATTTTTCTTATGTTGGCATTTTAAAATTAAAGATCCAGATGATGCTTAAAGAGGGGTAAAATTCTTTTATTTTCTTGGAATTAAAACACATTTATTAGTTTCTAAAAGTTATTTTATAGTAACTGATTTCCACTAGTGTTCATTCAAAAAACTTATAACACCAATATTAATACTGAAGTTTGAACGATACAAATGCCATTTTTAATGATTTCATATTTCATTTAAAAGGAAGGCAAACAAAAATATCCCCAGTTTCAGTTTTCCTAGATTTTGCCTGGTAGTTCTTCCTCACCCATTTTTGACCTGTGAAAGTAGCACAGTGCAGCAGAGGGAAGACAGGCTTGACAGTAACAGAAGCTTGAATTGATATCCCATCTCTCAGCTCAGTTGTGTATAAGTTACATAAACTCTGTGCACCTCAGTTTTCTTAAGCACTGGAGATCAATGATGCCTGGCACACACTTATGAGGAAAAATAAAATAACATATATATTTGTTCGTTCTCACACTGCTATAAAGATACTACCCAAAACTGGGTAATATATAAAGGAAAGAGGTTGAATTGATTCACAGTTTTGCATGACTGGGGAGGACTCAGGAAACTTACAATTATGGCAGAAAGCGAAGGAGGAACAAGTACCTTCTTCACAAGGCAGCAGGAAAGGGAAAGAGCAGGAGGAAATACAAATACCTATAAAATCATAAGACTCATAAGAATACACTCACTATCACGAGAACAGCGTAGGGGAACCACCCACATGTTCCAGTCACCTCCCACCAGGTCACTCCCTCCACATGTAGGGATTACAATTTGAGATGAGATTTGTGTGGGGACACAGAGCCAAACCATATCTATGTATTACAGAGTATAAGTACAGTTCATATCTCTTCTCTTGCTTTTAAGAGGTAATGTCCACTGGGCATGTTATCTCAGCCTGTAATCATCTGTAATCCCAGCACTTTGGGAGGTCGAGATGGGTAGATCACTTGTGGTCAGGAGTTTGAGACCAGCCTGGCCAACATGGAGAAACCCCATCTCTACTAAAAATACAAAAATTAGCCAGGCATGGTGGTAGGCACTATAATCCCAGCTACAGGGGAGGCTGAGGCAGGAGAATCACTTGAACCTAGTAGGTGGAGGTTGTAGTGAGCTGAGATCATGCTACTGCACTATAGTCTGGGTGACAGAGTGAGGCTCCATCTCAAAAAGAAAAAAAAAAAAGAGGTAGTATCTATCAGATTCTGGAAATCACTTTTTTATTTAGGACAAATACAATTCTTCATACATATGGGTGGTAGTGAAGAGAAAGCCACCCAAGTAAAGGAAACAAAGTGGGAATGATGAAAGGATGAGAAAGAAAGCTTTAAACCGGATTGCTGGAGAGGAAGAGCACCCATTCCTCTGACGTTTTTGAATACTTCAGTCACAGCCAAGGAAAGAACTAAACATTAGAAGGGGATGATTACTGATTATTTAAAGGGTAATTGTAATGAGCTGAGATAGAATGATCATATTTCAAAGCTTGATAAACTTTTTTCTTTTAAACAAAGAAAACATTTTCATTAAGTAGTATACAAATTTTTCAGGTTGGAGTTGGCCATGATGTCTAGGATGAGCTAGGTGAAAAATTCTGCTTAAACACAGTGTATTGCTTGTATTTGCTGAAGCATAGAGGAGGAGAAATTGAAAGTTGTATGCATAAGAAAGGAAAAGATCATTTTATTAAAAAAAAAATTTGGCATGATATATCCTCAACAGGTGGAGTTTTCTAGAACATCAGCTGAGCTGCTTCTCAAATTTAACGCAGAAATTGAAGTCAAAGAAGGGAAATTTTCATCTGCAGAGTTCTTAATTCACAGGAATAGCAAGATTTTCTTTGTAAATTGATTTTGGAGCTCTTCATCTGAAGTGTGAAAGAACCCACAGTATTGTTTTCCTAGTAAACATTTTTTGTTTGACTGCTCTGTTTCCTTTTTCCTCAGGGATAATAAAACCGCTTAACATTACCAGACTTTAATGATGAGGCTTTTTGATAGCAAAGAGTGATTTCTTACAAAGAGTTTGGAGGATCCAGAAATGTTGCACTATCCCTTTCTGTCAGGTGCAATTATGTTCCCCAGTGATTTTTCATCCTGGTTATCTATTTATCTAATGTCAAGCTATCATGTAAGGACACCCTGTGGCAGGTTCAGCTGGTGAAGTGACTGTGTGAGTTCTACCCCGTACCGGCCAGTGCTCACTCACTTTCTCTCCAGGTGACTAAAATAAGGTTTCATGCTGATCACCCTGCTGATTTTTCTTGGAAAACTTTGCCAGAGTTTCTATTGCCTGCTAGATTCATGAAGTCCACTCAACAAGTTTCCTAAGGAGTATAGCCTCCTATTGATCATGTGCTGAAAGTAAGAACATTTCTGTGAGTAAATGTATGTGAGTATGTGCAAGACAGAGATGGAGAAAGAGCATGCTTTCTTGTTGAAATAAAACAGAATTTATTAATAGGAGCAGGCAGTTTTTGCTCCTGGTTGGCACTGTGCATATAAAAGGGCCTTGTGTCTCAGTTTTCTTAGGGACTTAGTTGCAGTGATTTGTGTGTGTGTGTGTGTGTGTGCATGCATGCATGCATGTGTGTATCAAGGGGAAAGGATTTGGGAACATGGGGAGATCTAAGAGAATTCCTGCAGGCAGATTGACCAGCACAGCAAAACAATAAAAAATGGGGATTAAACATAATTCTTTTCCCTTCAAAATATGAGGCATTCATAGGACAAAAACCACTTCCATAAGCAAGCCTTTGTTTGACTTTTCATAGTAATGCAAAAGTCTGAATGGGGCTTCATGTACTCTATATAAAGGACGGAGCAGCTCTGGGACAGGGCTGTGGTTCCAGGCAGGAGCTGGGAGGAGATGGTAAGAGTTATTGGTTACAATTACCTGGGCTTTCTCTTGGTCTCCGGGTTTCTGGCTGGAATCCCTCATTGGCACCAAACTCACATTCTTACACAACATTAATTTCTGTATGGATTAAAAGGCTTTTTAGTTTTTTGTTGTTGTTGTTGTTGTTTTTTCTGCTGGATCAAATCATACTAGGAGTCTAAGGCTTGAACTTTAACATTCCATAATTTCAGTTTAATTAGGTCCATATTCTAGGAAATGTTTTCTGCCAACTTCTACAATAAGACACTCTTGTCAGGCAGGAGCTAATCTTCAGTGCTCTCTGGACTGGTCCATAATTAATTTTAAGAACAAAAGTAGGTTTATTAAAGTTACTCATGTTAGATCCTGTTGTTGGGACTAGGGGACAAAATAAATAATTTCCAGGATTACTTTGCCACCTACTGTCCAGATGTTAGCATGGAGTGTGATGAAGATAACTTTTTGGCCCACCTCAAGCTGTTTAAAATACCCGCCAGGTCCCCTCCTCAGTAATTTGTTACCAGCAGAAATTCTGGCTTTAGCAGCCGTGAATTCCAGGGAGATAGAGGTTTCATGGGCACATTTTTACACATTTCATTACCTTCAGGAAAGAAATAATTTTCCTCTCCAAAAGGAGACAATCATTTCTAGGCTTGATTCTCCAATAATAAAGGTGCAGTGTATCTGTGTGTGTGTGTGTGTGTGTGTGTGTGTGTGTGCGTGTGTAGGACTGACAGCAATGAGGAGGCTTAATGTGTGTTTGCATTTGGATGGAGGGATTGCTACTTGGAAACACTTTACCAGGAGCATTTTAATGATTGTCAATGAAATAAAGATAGTGAAGGGAATTAGCCTCCATGCTTCATGTGCAGTTCCTATCATTAGTCTAACTTCAACTAAGTAGCATGCTAGGCCCCTAGAGGACTAGCTTTGTGTTTCTCCCATAAAACATTGATGTGGAAAAGATGCTGCACAGTAAAGAACACCACAGAGGGCTCTTGAGTGCCATAGGAAGCGTTCTAGATGGGAATAAAAGGGGATGTGAAAATGCACAATGCCACAGTCATTCCAAGCAGTCTCCTTAACTAACATAAATGTTAAATCATATAGAAACAACCAGGAGTGTTTTCAGTAAAGATGGCCTCACTGAAGCCATGCACAAGGATGACAAGAGAGGAGAAACCTTTGGGTAGGTACCCTCTTGTGAGGAGAAATAATCAATAACTGAGGGCATTGCCTCTGGAGTGCTTGCTTGGGTCTTTGACTAAAATTATAAGCAACCACCACAACTACAAAACAAACATACTGATTCAGGGAAGCTCACATCATTTATTCTAACCCATCAACTTAAACTTCTCCACCTAATGTGCCTCTAAGACACTGACTTAAATACATGTTTTATCAACCATTTGGGTCAGTAATGGTCATTGATAGCGAGGAACAAAAGCCTCAAATTCAATCAAAACAAATCCTGTATCTTTATTAGTCACACAATTTGATGACATAAAGTCTGGATTGTCATAAGGAACTCACCCTTTCATCTAGGAATAAGGGTAAAGATATTTTCATTTAGAAAAAGAAATATTGCAAGTAATTAAATCAAATGCCTACATTACAATGCCATGAAAGAGCCCTAACTCTGTCCTTCACTTATTTCCCAGCCTGACTCAGTGACTGGTTCACTCACTGCGCTCTTAACCCACTTCGTGCACTTCTGTTGCTGTAACTCTTCATGTTGCACCTTTCTGTTACTTTCTAGGTCTCCAAATCTCAACCACCCTTCAGCATTCAATTTCTAACCTGGTCCCTTGATAATGTCCAGCTTTACAGCAGTATCTGTGGTCAGTTTTGGTTCTTACTATTCATTTGGCATGTATTATTAATTTGCTTTTCTTTTAAAAGTTTTTATTTTAAAATGATTTTAGATTTACAGAAGTATTACAAAGATAGCATATAGAATTCCTGTATATCTTTTATCTAGCTGTCCCTAAGGTTAATATCTTACATCACTGTGGTATAGTTATCCAAACTAAGAAATTAACATTGGTACAACTACACTACAGAGTTTATTTGGTTTTCTCTAGTTTTCAAATGTGACTTTTCTACTCCAGAATTCAATACAGAATACCACTTTGCCACCTTAGTCTTCACCAATATCTGACAGTTTTTTACGTGTATGTGTGTGTGTGATTTTGACACTTTGAGGAGTACTGGACAAATATTCTGTACAATGTCCCTCAGTTTGAATTTACCTTAGGTTTTCTTATGACTAGATGAAGGTTATGAATTTTTTGGAAAAATAATGGAAAGATGAAATGCCCCCATCATAACATCTGACATAATTAGACTCTGTGTCCCCACCCAAATCTGCTCTTGAATTATAATCCCTATAATCTCTCCATAATCCCCACCTGTCAAGGGAGAGACCAGGTGGAGGTAACTGGATCATAGGGGCAATTTCCCTCAATGCTGTTCTCATGATAGTGAGTAAGTTCTTATGAGATCTGATGGTCTGGTAATTCCTTGGCTTGTTTCCCTCTCCTGCCACCATGTGAAGAAGGTACGTATTTATCCTCCACTTTCCACCATGGAAACACCATGACTGTAAGTTTCCCGAGGCTTCCCTAGCCATGTGGAACTGTGACTCAATTAAACCTCTTTCCTTTATAGATTACCCAGTCTCAGGAAGTTATTTATAGCAGTGTGTAAACAGACTAATACATCATACTAGAAGGTACATGATGTCATCATGGCTTATTATTGATGATGCCAACATTAAGCACTTGTTACGTTAGCATCTACCAGGTTTCTCTACTAAGTTACTACTTTTTCCTTTTCATATTTTATTCATTAGAAATTAGTCACTAAGTCCAGCCTACACTACAGAGGAGAGGAATTAAGGTGTGCTTCCTGCAGAAAGATGTACCAAGGAATTTGTGTACATATGTTAAGAATCATGATGGCAATTAATTAATATGTGTTGTGGGAGAGATTACTTTGAGGCTATTCAAACTTTCTGTTTCTCCTTAACATTTTGCTCATTAATTTTAACATCTATCTGTGAATCTTGCAAGAAGTAATTATTTCTATGGTGGTCTAATAATGGTTTTTTATTTCCTTCATTTCTCCTATGTTTATCATTGTACCCTAAAGATTATTCCATTAAAATATTTGTCAATTTTTCTATTTATTTATTTATATCAGAATGTCATGAACCTTTATTTCATTATCAGTGTTATAATTCAATATTTCCTTTATTTATTTTGTTCCAGTATTGTGCTTTGGGAGCTCTTATGTCTTTTTGATATGCACCCATTATTTTTAGCACTTCTTTAATTTCTGGTACTTGAAGATGCTGCAGAATTATCTCATATTTTCCTGGACACTACCCCAGAGTTAGCTATTTCTTCAAGGATCCTTGGTTCCTATTAATGGAGAATGGCATTTAGAGGTTCAGATGATGTTTATTAAAGGATGAGGGAAGGGAGGAGCAAAATGCCACAGTTTTTCCTTCCTACTTTTATTTTAGGTTCCGGGATACATGTGCACATTTGTTACATGAGTCGATTGTGTGTCACTGATGCTTCATGTAAAATTAATCCCGTTACCAAGGTAGTGAGCATAGTGCCCCATATGTAGCCTTCCAAACCATGTTCCCTCCCCACCCTCCCACCTCAAGCAGTCCCCAGTGTCTATTTTTCCCATCTTTGTGTTCATGTGTATTCAGTGTTTAGCTCCCACTTATAAGTGAGAACATGTGATATTTGGCTTTCTGTTTCTGTATTAGTTCTACAATGAGGCCAATGATAACTGCCTTCAGCTCCATCCAGGTTGCTGCAAAGGACAGGATTTTATGCATTTTTATGACTGCATAATATTCTATGGTGTGATTCTATGGTGTGATATGGTGATCACATAGAATTTTATGTGATACCACAATTTCTTATCTAGTCTATCTTGATAGGCATCTTGGTTAATTCCATATGTTTGCTATTGTATATAGTGCTACCATGAATGTATGTGTGCATGTGTCTTTTTGGTAGAATGATTTATTTTCTTTGGATAGGTACCCAATATTGGGATTGCTGCATCAAATGTAGTTTTGTTTTAAGTTCTTTGAGAATTCTCCACACTGCTTTCCACAGTGATTAATTTACATTCCCACTAACAGTGTAAGTGTCCCCTTTTCTCCACAGATTTGTTAGCATTTGTTGTTTTTTGACTTTTTAATAGTAGCCATTCTGACTAGCTTAAGATAGTTATCTCATTGTGGTTTTGATTTGTATTTATCTAATGATTCACGATGATGAGCATTTTTTCGTGAATTTGTTGTCTGCATATATGTCTTCTTTTGAGAAGTGCCTGTTCATGTCCTTTGCTCATTTGTAATGGGGTAATTTGTTTTATGCTTGCTAGTTGTTTAAGGTCCTTTTAGATTCTGGATATTAGACCTTTGTTGGATGCATAGTTTGTAAATATTTCCCCCATCTAAACATAGGTTGTCTGTTTATTTTGATGATAGTTTCTTTTGCTGTACAGAAGCTCTTTCATTGGTCAACTCATCAATTTTTGTTTTTGTTGCAGTTGCTTTTGATGACTTACACAGTCATATATTCTTTATCAAGGCTAATGTCCAGAATGATTATTTGCTAGGTTTTCTTCTAGGATTCTTATTGCTTTAAGTCTTTCATTTAAGTCTCTATTCCATCTTGAGTTAATTATTGTATATGGTGAAAGAAAGGGGTCCACCTTTCAATCTTCTGCATATGGCTAGCCAGTTATCCCAGCACCACTGATTGAATAGGGAATCCTTTCCTCATTGTTAATTATTATTGACTTTGTTGAAGATAAGATGATTTGTAGGCATGTGGCTTTATTTCTGGGTTCTCTATCTTGTTCCATTGGTCTATGTATCTGTTTTTATAGCAGTACCATGCTGTTTTGGTTACTGTAGCCTTATAGGATAGTTTGAAATTTGGGTAGTATGATGCCTCTGGCTTCGTTCTTTTTACTTAGGATTGCTTTAGTAATTCAGGCTCTTTTTCAGTTCCATATAAATTTTAGAATAGCTTTTGGTAGGTACATAAAAATGACTTTGGTAGTTCAATAGTAATGATATTGAATCTATAAATTGCTTTGGGCAGTATAGCCATTTTAACAATATTGATTCTTCCTATCCATGAGCATAGAATCTTTTTCTGTTTGTGTCATCTCTGAATTCTTTCAACAGTGTTTTGTAATTCTTATTGTAGAGATCTTTCATCTCCTTGGTGAGCTCTATTCCTAGGTATTTTATTCTTTTTGTGGCTATTGTAAATGAGATTGCCATTTTGATTTGGCTCTGAGCTTGGATGTTATTGGTGTACAGAAATACTACTAATTTTGTACATTGATTTTGTATCCCAAAACTTTACTGAAATCATTTATCAGTTCTAGAAGCCTTTTGATGGAGTCTATGGGATTTTCTAGATGCAGAATTATATCATCTGTGAAGAGAGATAGTACAACTTATATTTATAAATCAAGATTTGGTGTTAGTGGTACTTGCTGCTACTGCACTGTCACTGCTTTTAGGCCCTCTCAGTGCACAGAACTGTGAAATATATCTGTATGAATACTACCCCATGTATACAAACATCTATCTATCTCTACCTAAATAAATAAATAAAATGAATTTATACTACATCTCTTACTCTAATCCACCTTCCACTTGATTACTTATAGCTTCTTTTGAAAAGTTGGCTCCCCCATTACTTACAATTCATTTACTTATTTGTTAAACTCTAACCCCGTGTAATTTTGGAATTGCTAGGCTGTACCCCTGAGAGACACACATTCCCACTACAGTGTAGTGCTTGTGTACAGATCTTTTTTCTTGTCTTTAAGTCCTGTATTTTCCAGTCAATACACTGTTTACTAGTTACTTAAGGCAGCTCATTTTTTGTTCCACTCCCTTCAGTGAGGTTTTCTCATCTAATCCTAATATAGTTTATTTCATTTATCAGAGTCTGCATTCCATCTGGCATCGCCCTGATGGTTTTTATTTATTCATTTGTTTTAATTTGCTTGTAGTGACTTTCAGTTTTTACAGCGTATAGTTCTATGGGTTTTGATGAGTGCATGGAGTCATGTATATGCCTCTGCATTACATACAGATTGTTCTATCACCCTGTAAGTTCCCTGTGTGCTTCCTTATGGTCAGCCTCTACCCTCCTCAAATCCCTCTAACAAATGCTCATTTGTTTTCTGTTTCCAAGGTTTTGCTTCCTCAAGACTGTTACTTAAGTGAACTATACCATGTATAGTTTTGTGGGTCTAAATTTCCTTTGTTAGAAAAATGAATTCATGTTTCATCAATAGCTCAATCCTTTTTATTGCTAAGTAACATTCCATTGAATGGATGTACCGGAATTTGCTTATCTGTTCACCTATTGGAAGACATCTTGGTTGTTTCCAATTTTGGGTAATTATGAATAAAGCTTGTGTACAGGTTCTTTTGTGAACATAAATTTTCACTTCACCTGGGCAAATACCCAGAAGTGAGGTAGCTGAGCTTCACTATGCTGAGTAATGCAGTAAATGTTTGTTTTATTTCATAGGAAACTGGTAAACTAGTTTCAAAACTGTCTGTACCACTTTGCATTCCCACCACCAGTGAATAAGGATTAATTAACTTTTTATATGACATCTATATGTAATGCCACAATGTGTGGGACAGTGTTTAATATATTTATTTATCATAATTTCTTATTGAGTCCCTATGATGTGTCAAGTACTATTCTAATGTTCTTAGTAAAATTTCATTCCATTGGGTGATAAATAAAATGAACATGATAAATTTGATACTTTTAGAAGGTGATGAGTGCTATTTAGAATATTCTTCTGTGGTTGAGATGAATCACTTTGAAGAATTATAGCCTTTATAACCACTACCTTAAAATTTAATTTGCCCCACTGACTAAGAACTTAATAAAAATTCATGAGACCAATGAACGTGTCATAGGTTTTCTGAAATGATGCTTTGACAATGTGTTGTTCAGAGAAAATTCAATAAACTATACTCTTTCACCGGATCTCTGATTCTAAAATCTGTTGCCTGCACAGCAAGTGAACAAGAATCTCTTGGAGTGAGCCCAAGCATCTTTGTGTTTTATTTTGCTTTAAATCTAATGTGAAGAATAAGGAGTAGGGAAACAAGGGAAGAGAAATAGAGATCAGAAATAGAATTTGTCAATGGCTATCTAAGGTAGACCCTGCACTGACTGAAAGGTGACTTTTAGAAAATGTCTGCATTATCAAGAAAAAACAATTTAATTGGGGTTCAAATATTCCTTGTCTTTGGAAATGGAAGACAATCATTTTTTAAAAAAGAAAACTATGAGTTAGTTTAAAATACATTATTTGGAGAAACATACAGTAGCATGCATGGAGACAGGACTGAACTGAATAAACATTCAGCTGTAGGAGGTTTAGGAATTGATTTTCACAATATTGAATTTATGGTTCAATAATTTTCCATTGGGATGGAGGTCATGCGTTTGGAGCAATTTCCCTGATACTATCACATTTCTCCTATGTGAAAATGCATTATTTACCTAACATAGGAAAAGGCAGACTTCCTGAAACTAGATATTTTTAAATATTAATCATGGAACCTTGAAACAGGGTTGGCAAACTCAGCTGTTCACTGCAACTAAAACCTAAGCTGGGAACCATCATAGGTTTCTGGGCATTCTTAGGGTATTCCATTAACCAAGGTTGCATAATTGTTTTAAAATTCTAGTTTCAGGAAGTCTGCCTTTTCCTATGTTAGGTTTCTGAGGAGATGGCCCTTTTTAGAAAGGCTGAGCTTGGCAGGAATAAACAAGCTCCACTGGTAATGAAACTAGAGTTGAGGCCAACTGAGTTCTAATAACTTTCATGTAGGCCATTGCTCTTGGTATCTGCTCGGCACTCTGCTTACTATTGGCCTGCCCAGGCCTTCCATGCTTGTGAGGCTAACATTTGCCCGATCCCATTAAATTATGGAGAAAGTATATGGCTGGCTTTTGGATAGTTAAGTTTAGTTTATCTATCTAAACTTAGATAGTTCATTAGCTTCTTAAGGAAGTGAATGATTTCAGGAAAAGTTACATTGGGTGTCACTGGAAATTTATGGCTTGCCAGAATTATAAGCAAAAGTATTCAGGACCAATTTTGGAAGGCTTTGGGTCATTTTTGTATGGCCGAAACAATTCAGAGATGTCTTGTGGGTTTGGAAGTTTGTACAGGTCCATGTTATTTTCCCCATGGAATCATAATTACATGAAGCTGAGCTCCAGTATCACTCACTGGCTAATGAATCCCATAATTGGAGAAGAGAAATAGGCAACTATAGGTAAGGTAGGACAGTTGGCTTTATTTAGCATTTCTTTCCTTACAGCTTCTTTTTAGCTGATCAACAACTCGTTTCAGATGAATTGGAGTAATGCTCAACTCCTCGCTGTTCTTTTAATGTGGCTTTATCTTTATGCACACAATTTCAATAAAATGACTACATTTCTCCTGTCAAGATATGAAAAGGTATATAATAAAACACATGGACACATTTTTGTAGGAAAGATATATACATTCATATACATGTATGTGTCTATGTATGTACGTGTGTGTGTACATGCTTTGATCTGGTTTTGATTTTTTTCCTTCTCTCTGTTGGACAGATTACTGAAGTCAGACCTTCTGTTCTGGCCTAGGGTCCATGGCATCATTAAATAGCTTTGTTCTCAAAGCCCAGAAGAACCATGACAGGTAAGCAGGGAAAATAAATGAAGTTTTGTTTGTCATATATTAAAACAGACCACAACAATGCTCTAACAGTAGGACTTGCTGAGGAAATTGTACTGTAAAGAATATTTTTAAAATGTTTTAATGACATCAATTATAGTTAAGTTCATTTAAGGAAAAGAACTCAAAAATGATTAAAGAAAAGTCTAGGTTTGTTTAAGTTAAGGTCAAGATTTGGATCTCAGGCAAATACATACTCTTTTAATTTGTGGATGAATCCCCTGCTTAGTGAATAAATATCATTTTTGGTGACAGAATTAAGGCTGGTTTCTCTGATAGCTGTTAGGATATGCCAGAGTGCATGCATGTCTCAATGGCTATCTGTTGAACACAGTCCTGTAGGCGCTGTACATGTATATACATTGATCTGCTTTGCAGCAGCTCCACCTGTCGGTAACAAGCGGCAGGGGAAGGACCAATGCAAATTGGCTTCAAGGCAGATTTCAAAAAGTTTCTCAGTATTGTTTATCACTGCTGGAAAACAGTAGGACTGGTGATCATCGTCTCTTGAACCTCACACTGCAAACTCCCCAGGTCCAGCTAAGGAAGTTGTCATCGTGTGTTAGTTTAGTGCTGACTCTGGGAATT
This sequence comes from Rhinopithecus bieti, assembly GCF_001698545.2. Lineage (NCBI taxonomy): Eukaryota > Metazoa > Chordata > Mammalia > Primates > Cercopithecidae > Rhinopithecus > Rhinopithecus bieti. The sequence continues at coordinate 2,441,407 of NW_016803991.1, forward strand.
AACTCCATTATATACAAAAGGACAATGAGAGGCTTTTGCAGGCTAAATGAACAGAAATGCTGCCTGGAGATTCCCTGTTTCATGTTGCTAACAAATATTAACAAAGATTTTCACCCTTGGGAAATCCTATCAGTAGCCTTCTCTTTTTTCTGCCTGTCAGATGTTTGTAGGGAAGGAAGTTTGGACCTCCTTAAAGGCACTGAGCTTTGAGTATTCAAATAAAGAGTTCTATTCTGCAGCAGTCTTTCTGGCTTAGGGATTTCAGAGGGCTTGATGAGCAGGTTGCATACTGACATTCCACAGCAGAAAACTGTCCACCCACCACGTCTTGGGCAGGGTGATACAGTTGGATAGATAGTTTCTTTAGTGGATGCTTGGCAAGGCATTATGGCAGTGTTGACATTGGAATGGAGCTGCTTTGCAGAAAATTCAGAAAAACACATTGACTACCAGTCTTTCCTTAACTTTTCATTCCAAATGTAACTGGAGTCACTTGTGATTTTTTTTCTGTTTCTTTCTTTCTTTCTTTCTTTCTTTCTTTCTTTCTTTCTTTCTTTCTTTTCTTTCTTTCTTTTTTTTTTTTTTGTGGTGGTGGTGGTGGTGTTGTCAAGGGAGCAGGGGAGAAGAGAAAGAGGGATACTTAGCAACATTTGTGTTCTAATTTTCTTATGGATAGTTTTAATTCTACCTGCTCATTCCGATTACCTGCCTACTTCCCCCGCAGTCCTGCCCAAATTCAAAGTAAGTGAGGAAGGAAAGGTTATGGGTCATTTTGGTGTTCTAAGCAGGCTACAGTCAGGGTTGATGGTGAGAAGGAGAGAGACTGCTTTTGCTTCTCCTTAACATGCTCTCCCACCCCAGGCTGGTACAGGCTTACTGCCACTATTTAAACATGATTCTCACCATAATTTATTTATTCATAATTAAACAGCCTCAGAGATCCCACAGAAGCCCCTCATTTGCTTTCAGTTCTTCTTGATATGAATCTGAAAACCTGAGACAAATAGACAGACATGAAGGAAGCAACTTTCTTCCTTCCAGTATGTATAGTAAATACAAACAGCAAAATGGGTAAAATAATAGCAGACTAGACCAGGGCATGGAGTAGCAAAATTGTGAGTTAAAATCAGACTTGACATTTAAACTCCATTATTACTAACGCAGCATGAATCATTTCTTTTCTTTCTTGTTATTTCTCAAAACTAATTCTAGAACCATGTATGCTTAATCATTCAAATCCTGAGCAAAATAATATGAATCACAAGATTATTTCCCTTAGTATCGTCCCACCAAATAATTCCTGTTCAGTCAAAATACATATAGTATAGCTTGCTGGAATTAAGTGCTTTGATCACCACTGCAAAAGTAAAACAAATAAACAAACAAACAAAAAACAGCAAAAGCTGAACATATAACAGAGAGTGAAATTAGCCAAACTAAGCAAAAGAAATGACACCCCTCCCCCAAATAAAGCAAACATGAATATTTCATTGTATGTTCTAAAGTTTAAAACAAAGCAAAAATGAATTATTATTTGAATAGTATATGAAGCAGACCACTAATTTCTGAAGGAGATTTTGTACTTAAAGAGTTTAAACTCTAGTGGGAAAATAATGTATCTGTAATATGGAAACTAAATGAAAAAGAATGCATAGCAGTAGTAGGTGGTAATACAGAATGTATATGAGGCAGTGATTAGCAAATGAGTGGTACACCATGCTTTGTGAGTTTATAAGAAGGAATGGATGATGATTGTCTGGAAACGCAAAGAAAGATTCTTTTGGCTTTGAAAGATACAATAGAAATGATTATATGGTAAAATGACTACCTTTCGTAATTCTTTTTTTTTTTTTTTTTTTTT
>NW_016803991.1:2443665-2448021 GCF_001698545.2 Rhinopithecus bieti
GCATGTGTCTTTGTAGTAGAATAATTTATAATCCTTTGGGTATATACCCAGTAGTGGGATGGCTGGGTCATATGGTACATCTAGTTCTAGATCCTTGAGGAATTGCCATACTGTTTTCCATAATGGTTGAACTAGTTTACAATCCCACCAACAGTGTAAAAGTGTTCCTATTTCTCCACATCCTCTCCAACACCTGTTGTTTCCTGACTTCTTAATGATTGCCATTCTAACTGGTGTGAGATGGTATCTCATTGTGGTTTTGATTTGCATTTCTCAAGTGAACTCTCCAGAGGTATTTTACTTTGATCTCATGCATTTTCTAGGGTAAGTGGTTTTATGCATCTTAATTCAAGAACAGCCTAAAATATATCATAAAATATGAAAAAAGGTAAAAGGTAGCTTTGAACTCCAACCTCTTCAAAGAGTTGAGATAAATGAACAACCGTACAAAAAACAGCAACAAATCTTTGATGAGTTGGAATATTCAGAGAGAAGCCATTAGACTCTGTTTTGAAAGCACAGACTATATCATGATCCATTTTCATAAACACCAGTGCCTAGCAATGTGTTTCATATGGAAAACATGTTTGACATTGCTTTTGTATATTCATTCATTTCCTCAATCATTTGCTGAATTTTTATTGGGTCCTTCTTTTAAGGATAAAACCTGGTCTAAAGAACTAGAGAATAAACACTGGAAAAAGACATTGCTACTTGGCTTAAGAATCTCTCAAAATAATGGGAAGACAAGCATGTTCAAAACTAAGGTTAACAATGTGGCCAGACTGTTACATGTACAATGGATAGAAGAATCAATCCTGACCTTGGAATTACAGAATGTACTGTAGCGGACATCTATGACTCTGGGGCTTGAAATATAAGTAGATTTTTTACAGCAGAGAAAAAAATCATAATTCTTTATACTATAAATACAAAAAATAAAGTGATGGAGAAATAAAAGTGAATAGCTTGAGTAAAATGCTAATTGTTTTAGAGTACCAAAAGTATGGAGAAGACAATTGCCATAGAACCTTGAATGCTGTGTTAGAGAATTTTGACTTTACCCTTACATTATTGACTTTACCCTCAGAGAATTTTAACTTTATCCTTCCAGATACACATATACACATATATGTATGTATATCTTATAAGTATGTTACATATATATGTCATATATGAGAGTTATATATAATACAAATATCTATCATATATATAAATATATATACACACATATCAGCTTGGATCATTCAATTGTTGCTTGAGTCTTACTGATAATACAAAAAGAACATAGCTAGGCATAAGCCATTTAGAAAGCAAAAATATAACGTTATGTATTTATTCACTAAACAGTCATAGAACTATTGCCAATCAGATGCTGTTCTTGATGCAGGGAGTATTTAACGGCAAAAGATTTACTGAAATTGAGAGGGAAAATAAAACAGGAAAAAAAGTTGTGTTCCTTTTATCTGCGGCCTGAAGTGAATGCCATGTAAAAGACCAGCAGGAAGTACTTGAAACTTCCAATTTTTAGTCTCCATGGTAAGTTTTCAAACAAACAAAAAAAGTCACTCTTGTTTATTTGAGTAGAAGAACTGTTTTCTGTTTCTGTTTTGTTTTGTTGTCAGAGTTTTGCTCTTGTCGTTCAGGCCGGAGTGTGGTGGCCTGTTCTCGACTCTGCAACCTCTGCCTCCCGGGTTCAAGGGATTCTCCTGCCTGTCTCCCGAGTATCTGGGACTACAGGCGCGTGCCACCATACCCAGCTAATTTTTGCATTTTTAGTAGAGATGGGGTTTCACTATGTTGGCCAGGCTGGTCTCAAACTCCTGACCTTGTGATCAGCCAGCTTGGCCTCCCAAAGTGCTGGGATTACAGGCGTGAGTCACCGCATCCGGCCTTTCTCTCTTAATTTGAGGAGAAAAATACCCTTGGAAAATATATGCACTAGAAGCAAGATAATGAATCAACATCTTTGCGACAGAAGAATTAGTTGCTTGCAGACAGTGTTTTATGTTCTGTGCCACTACAACTTAACTTAACTTCAAACAAGGAACTCATTCTAGCTTTGCTCTCATTTTCAAGAATGTGACTCTATATTCTGTATGTGCAATGATTTACCATTGAATTCTATCCTTTGGGAAATCAACATGACATTGCTCTGAATTGTCCATTGAGTATACAAGACATTCAAGTTCTTAAAATTGTAGAGGAAGGCATGAAGAGAGCTTTGCCTGCTATGTCCTGATTGGTTGCTACCTTATTCCTTCAAGCCAATAGCATTAACAAGTTCAACTAAGAGAGCTGACATCAGAGTCAGTGATGAGGGCTGATCAGATTGAAGAGAAATAAATAGGACTAGGAATGTGACCTTATAGCTATATTTATTATTGCTAACATGATTGCAGTTTTCAGGAGGACTTTACAAAAGAATTAGAGTTGTGACATTCTTTTTTTAGAGGATTTTTTTTTCTTCTGTTCTTTCTTTTTTAAGTGTGTGAGGTTTATTCAACTTTCTTTATGTCATACATACACTCCTATGCTATCTGTGGAGTTATGATTTATTAAGCACTTGTTATGTGCTAGGCAATGTGCTAGGTGCTTTACAAATATTACTCTCGTAATCTTAACTGTCATCCTAAAAGTGAGTTATCATTATCCCCATTAACAGATGGAAAAAATGTGGTTAATAAGTAGTAGGGATGCTATTTAAATAAAAACTCTTAATATTCCAAGTGAAGACACTTAATAATCACAAGGCTACATAGCTTAACAGGGACCATACCTTAGGATACTTAAAGAAAAGGCAAAACAACAACAACAACAATAAACAACTATTAAACTTGAGTCAGACGACCTCATGGAGTGCCTTTCTCCCTTACTACCATCTGAGTCTAGGGTCAGCTTGTGAAAAGATAAAGGAAGGATGTGCCCAGTCAGGTTTGGCTGCAGCTGGACACTTACTTACCTAGGAAAGGAACAAATTTCTCCCTGGGTACTTCACCTTCAAAGCCAGCTTTTTGTAACTCTGAAATATTGCATCACTAGAACAATGCATGAGAAGCTCAGAACTAGTAACAGCCTGCCAGGTCCCTGCTCCAAAGTCAAAGTCTCTCCAGCCCTCCTACTGTGAAGAAATCTGCTATTAATTCTCATTGTGATTTTCTAAGGTGAAACACAGATGCATGCAGTTCGACACTGCAAGTGGCTTTAGAAAAGGTCAGTAATTGTCCCACCTGGCAAAGATCACTCACAAATATAAATTGTTTTGGCTCTTTGTTTTTTTTTTTTCCAATGGTTGTTTGTTAGCAAAAATTCATCACTTCCTTCATTCTCCATGGATACAAGAGACAAACAATAGTCACATGGCCAGGCTACTGTCTTTGGAGACATCCACCCTCCTGCCCGTCCTCCCAGATTAGGCATCCAGCATCTTGGATTTGTGAACATAACAGAGTGTGGGGGTGAGTCCATGTTACATTATTCTGAAAGAGGGTTTGTGATACTGAGTAAGAAATGTCAGCTTGTTCAGCCCTGATCCTTTCTGACCTTTCACTGTTTTTGTGAACCACCTCCTTTACCCTGGAGAATAGGGAAAGAACTGCTCTAACTTGAGATTTGAAGACTCAAGTTAGAATTACAGCTCCCTCACCAAATGTGTATTCCTGGGGTGGTCACTTGGCTATGCTGAGTCTTAGTTCCCGTGGCTATGAAGTCAGTGTTATATAAGTCAATGCTTACCTTACAGGTTTGTTGTGAGGATGAAAATGAGAGAATGCAAGGAAAACAACATTGTGATCGCGTAAACAGAACCATTGTGATATTAACAGCGGTGTCTTCAGGGAGGCATGCACAGTCCTGCTTTTCCCTTGCCCTGGTAGGCTTACCTGGTCAGGGATTCAGATGCAAGTAATGGGCAAGGAAAGGAGGAAGGAGGTTGATTTGAGGCTGGTCTGCTAACTGCTGCTACAAGAAGTCAGGGCTCTAAAATGTGCAAATATCGCCTCAGTTTTCCATAACCCCAAGGTCAATCTTTAACATAGCCCATTTATCTTTTTCCCTTTAGACTTCTAAGGCTAAAAATGTTTTCTAGCTTATAATTATAACTCTAATGCTCTTTTAGGTTTACTTAAAGCATAACATATGTAACTATTAGGCATGGGATGTGCTTTGAAGCAAGATTGAAAAAATTAAATTTTCTTCATAGTTCCTAAGGATAACTTGGCGCCCTACGTTGATTTGAGACATCCTCAGGAATAAATAAATCAAATATTATGATCCTTCCTTCCTTCTTCCCTCCCTTCCTTCCTTCCTTCTTCCCTTCCTTCCTTCCTTCCTTCCTTCCTTCCTTCCTTCCTTCCT
>NW_016803991.1:2449277-2454170 GCF_001698545.2 Rhinopithecus bieti
AAAAAAAAAAAAAAAAAAAAAAAAAAGATGTAATCTGAAAGCAAGGAAAGAATAAAACCCATCAGAAATATGCCAAGGGAGAAGGAATAGAAGATGGAAGAAAAAAGAAAAATAGGCAAGGATTATGTGGAACATTTTTACAAAATGAATTTTCAGAAAAGATAAATCAATTGCTTACAAGTTGGTGCTAAAAAGGCAGGAAAGGGCCAGGCATGGTGGTTCATGCCTGTAATCCCAGCACTTTGGGAGACCAAGGCAGGCAGATCATCTGAGTTCAGGAGTTCGAGACCAGCCTCACCAATATTATGAAACCCCATCTCTACTAAAAATACAAAAATTAGCCAGACATGGTGGCATGCACCTGTAGTCCCAGCTACTGGGGAGGAGCAATACAGGAGAATTGCTTGAACCCAGGAGGCAGAGGTTGCAGCAAGCTGAGATCATGCCATTGCACTCCAGACTGGGCAACAAGAGTAAAACTCTCTTAAAAAAAAAAAAAAAAAAAAAAAAAAAAAAAAAAAAAAAAAAAAAAAAACAGAAAGACAAGAAAGGAGACTAAAGTCCAAGGACATGTTTTTCAGAAAATTTCTCTGATGGATAATCTAGCAGAACTGATTACTTCCCATCATAATAAAAAATCTGAGGTCTACTAGGTGGATCCACAGAGGTCATATTTCAATTAGTCAAAATGCTCAAATTAATGTGATAACAAAACTTTGGAATCATATATGTAGTAACCACTTTCTGTTTGTTACAATAAACTCAGATATGTCTCTTAGTCCAAACTAGTTTTATTGTATCTACAAACAGAAATACAAATGAAAACCTCTCTAATATTATGGGTACATCAAATGGATTGTTTCTTACATTTTAAGAATTTTATACACACTAAATTCATTTAAGCAGCACAATAAAATGAGGAAAAGTACAATTATTTTCCCTCTTTATGGACAGGAAATAGAGGCCCAAAGACCCACTTCACATTCCACGGCTAGTACATGGAAGAATTAGGATTCAAACTCAAATACCCTCGCAACCACTGTGCTATGGTGATGGTTTGTAGATTTATGTTAAACTATGACTGAAAAAGAAATTTAGAAGCATTTTATGCATAATTTTTCTCATAGTTTTAATGAAAGCAAAGGAAGAGATGGCCAAATTTTATTCTCCCATGGTAAGAAATAAAATGCGTCCAAACCAAATAAATAATTCACTTCTCCCTCATCCCTAAAGATCAAGTAGATTAAACATACTCTGAAATAAGACTGTTTTGCTACTTCTCTTATTAAAAAAAAAGAAAAGAAAACTCTTTGAGAATAAACCTTAAGCCTAACATTTCAAACATTTTGATTAAAAAACATTTTTCTAATGTCAACCAAGGGTGGTTCTCTCTATAGCCATTCTGAAAAGGATACTTAATAATCTATACTAGCAAAGGGAACCTTTTAAATCTATGAAATATAATAACATGAACTGTGTCATATCTTGTCCTTTTATAAGTTCAAAATTAAGAACTATTTTCTTTCCTGGAAGTATTGATTATTAAAAATAAACCAATAAATAAGGTTCTTAGTTCATTGGTACCAAATTTGCTTCCTTTTGAGAAAAAAAGGAAGTAAAAAAATAACAGTAAAATTTAATTTTTCTTCATATTAATTTGAATTTTTTTAATTAGTGGTATCACATGCATTAGTCGGAGTTCTCCAAAGAAACAGAACCAACAGGATATATATGTCCAAGACAGGGAGAGAGAGAGAGAGAGATTGATTTGGTTCAGGATTGGCTCACACCATGATAGACACTGGCAAGTCCAGTAAATCCAAAATTGACAGGATAGTCCGGCAGGCTAGAGACCCAGGGAAGAGTTCACGTTGCAGTTCAAGTCCAAAGGCAGACTGTGGGCAGAATTGTCTATTTCTGGAGAGCAGCATTTTTGTTTTCTTTTAAGATCTTCAACTAATTGGATAAGGCCCACTCACAATTTAGAGGGTAATCTGTTTACTGCACATCTGCTGATTTAAATGTTAATCTCATCTAAAAATTACCTTCACTACAACATCAACAGCGGCGCTTAACAAAATATCTGAGTACCACAGCATAGCCAAATGGCCACATAACATTTTCTATCAAATCAAAAAAAAAAAAAAATTCTAAGCATTTTTTTTCTGCAAAGAGATGCTGACCTTTGATATCAAAATCTAGAGCCAGTAGATAACCACTTAATATGCAATATTAGAGTTTACAATTTATTTCTATTACACATAGAAAAGTATGTCTGTCAGTTACGTATTTCTCATTTTGTGGGTCTAGAGAGAATGTTGGTACTCAAAGTAGAAGAGAAAAAGAGTTACTGGTCATACTTGAATGGTACATTCTATGCCAGCCTTGAGATCTGTGTGTGTCATTGCTGACTATATGAGATCACTTTACAATAAATATTTTTTGGTTACTGTAGGAACAGAACCTGGAAGAGGCCCAGGATGAGGAAACCATATTCTGAATATCATTGTAGAGTGATGTGTGCTATTTCGAGGGATGGGTAGGGAGCACTTCCTGTTAAGGAGCGGCTTTTATTGCTCGTGGTGTTTTAGAAAGTTAGCATGCAACCTGCAATCTTTTATTATTTTTATGTGACTTTAAGAAGCAGCATTTCTGTGGAGCCGCAGGGCTTTTGAAAATGAATTCAGCTGGCACATTGAATTGGGATGTAGCAAGATGGATGGCAAATTCATATTCCACTGAATCATGTGACTTGCATCAATTTAGTGTGTCAGCTAAAAGTTTAAGGAGAGGGGATAAATCAGTTAAAGAAATTTTATCTCTGTCAAAACTGAGTTTAGGGAACCTGTGGTTATTAAAGAAACTTTATATTGTGAATTGTCATAGAGGTTTTAAAGCCTGTTAATGTGGTGATATTTCAGTTTAAATTTGGATGTCAACACACTTGGTGGTTCAGATTTTGGACTACCATTTTGAAGTTTAAAACAAAAAACAAGGAAGTGTGAATGAAAAGAGATGCATATGTTAGGATTGCCCATAGTTTAAGATAAGAATATCCTGAGGGCTATCAATTGAATAAACAAAATTGCAACAATTTTCTATGAAAGGTAGTTCTGTTCAAGCAATACAGAAAGTAAGACTGCATGGATTTTTCTGATATTTGGGTAATACTTTAAATGAAAGAATAAATATATTTATTGCATTAATATTACCTACTACATGCCAGATACCATTCTAGGTATTCAGAATAGAATCAATAAATAAATCAGAAAATCTTGGAGCTTGCCTTTTTGCAGAGGTAAATAAGAAAAGAACCATGAATATAAGAAAGATGGCAATTGTATAGTGTGTCAGAAGGTACTTAGCAGGATTAAATAATGAAAAAAATTCAGCAGGATTGCAGAGATTGACAGTGCCTTGGTGGAACTGGAAGGGAGGTTTGGTTGCTTACATAGGTCTCACTGATAAGGTGACATTTGAGAAGGGATTTAAAGTAGGTGCTGGAGTTTGCCACTTGCTTAACCAGAGGAAGAATACTCCAGGCAGAAGGAAAAGCAAGCCTGAAGCCTCATGAGGGAGGGGGAATAGAGTGAGATGAAGTCAGAGGGAGCTATATTAGGAAGGCCCTGAAGGCCAATGCATTGAATTTGGTTTTGACTCTGAGTGAGAAGAGGAGCCATCAGTGGGTTGGAGAAAGGAAGTGAAATAATTGAACTTATCTACTAAAGAGATGACCCTGACTGATGTGTCGAGAATAAACTGTAGAGGGTAAGGTGGAAGCAGGGAGATAAAGTAGGGAACTGCAGTAACACAAGACAGAGATGCTGGAGACCTACCCCAGGGTGACAGCCATGGAGCAGGTGAGAAGTTGATTAGATTCTGGACATAGTTTGAATTTAGAACCAATAGGCTCTTCTGGCAGCCTGGATATGGGAAGCAAGAGAAAGAGACCAGTCAGAGATGACTCACAGGTTTTTGATTTGGGTAGTGGAAAGGATGGAATTGCCAGGAATTTACTTGGGCTAAGCTGCAGAATGAGTGGTTTGGTGAAAATGAGCAGTTCAGTCATAGATGACTGAAGCTGAGTTATCTATCATTTGATTATATAGGTTGTGATCTAGAGGATGCTTCTGAGCTGCGAGTTGGTATCATGTAGATGGGAGATAGGTCAGATAACATACAATCAACAATACTTGATGATTTTGGACTGAAAGTAATAACAATTTCATATGATTCAATCTTATAAAAAGCTTTAGAATTGAAACAGATTACCAAGATTTGGAGATAGAAATATAGATACGTAGGATGGAAGCTTGAGAGAGCCCTACATTAGGAAGCTGGAAGAAAAATGAGGAGAAAACAGCAAAGGAAAGAAAACTGTGTTGCCCAGGAAGCCAACTTGCAAAATTGAATCAAAAGGGAGGATGTAATCCTTGATTCACATGCCAGTGATAGATTGTGTAAGATGAAAATTGATTATTAAATTTAACAATATGGAGATCATTGGTAACCTTGATAAGATTTTGTGCTGGTGGAGTATGTGGGATAAAGCATAATTTGAGTAGTTCCAAATAATACAGATGGGAGGAAAATTGACAATCACACATATGAACAGATCTTTTAAGAAATTTGTCATACAAGTTGAATTCCTAGGTACTTTATTCTCTTTGAAGCAACTGTGAAAGGGAGTTCACTCATGATTTGGCTCTCTGTTTCTCTAATATTGGTGTATATGAATGCTTGTGATTTTTGCACGTTGATTTTGTATCCTGAGACTTTGTTGAAGTTGCTTATCAGCTTAAGGAGATTTTGGACTGAGAAGATGGGGTTTTCTAAATATACAATCATATCATCTGCAAACAGGGACAATTTGACTTCTTCTTTTCCTAACTG
>NW_016803991.1:2454940-2460226 GCF_001698545.2 Rhinopithecus bieti
ATCTGACAAAGGGATAATATCCAGAATCTACAAAGAACTTAAAAAAAATTTACAAGAAAAAATCAACTCCATCAAAAAGTGGGTAAAGGATATGAACAGACACTTCTCAAAAGCAGACATTTATGCAGCCTACAGACACATGAAAAAATGCTCATCATCACTTACCATCAAAGAAATGCAAATCAAAACCACAATGAGATACCATCTCACACCAGTTAGAATGGTGATCACTAAAAAGACAGGAAACAACAGGTGCTGGAGAGGATGTAGAGAAATAGGAACACTTTTACACTGTTGGTGGGACTGTAAACTAGTTCAACCAATGTGGAAGACAGTGTGGCAATTCCTCAAGGATCTAGAACTAGAAATACCATTTGAACCAGCCATCCCATTACTGAGGATATACCCAAAGGATCGTAAATCATGCTGCTATAAAGACACATGCACACGTATGTTTATTGCGGTACTATTCACACTAGCAAAGACTTGGAATCAACCCAAATGTCCATCAATGATAGACTGGATTAAGAAAATGTGGCACATATACACCATGGAATACTATGAAGCCATAAAAAAGGATAAGTTCATGTCCTTTGTAGGGAAATGGATGAAACTGGAAACCATAATTCTCAGCAAACTATTGCAAGGACAGAAAGCCAAACACTGCATGTTCTCACTCATAGGTGGGAATTGAACAATGAGAACACTTGGACACAGGAAGGGGAACATTACACAGGGGGCCTGTCGTGGGATAGGGGGAGGGGGAAGGGATAGCATTATGAAATATATGTAATGTAAATGGTGTGTTAATGGGTGCTGCACACGAACATGGCACATGTATATGTATGTAACAAACCTGCACGTTGTGTACATGTACCTGAGAACTTAAAGTACAATAATAAAATAAAATAAATTTAAAAAAGGAAATTTGTCATACAGAAGACTGGATGAATGAGGTGTTTTGTGAAAGAGGACCTGAGGCTTATATGGTTTGGCTGTGTCCCCACCCAAATCTCATCTTGAATTGTAGTTCCCATAATCCCCACATGTCATTGAAAGGACCTGGTGGAAAGTAATTGAATCATGAGGGCAGTTATCTCCATGCTGTTCTTGTGATAGTGAGGGAGTTCCCAGGAGACTGGTGGTTTTATAAGGGGTTTTTCCCCTTTTGCTCAGCACTTCTCCTTGCTGCCACCATGTGAAGAAGGCCGTGTTTACTTCCCCTTCTGCCACGATTCTAAGTTTCCTGAGGCCTCCCCAGCCCTGTAGAACTGAGAGGCAATTAAAGCTTTTTTCTTTGTAAATTACCCAGTCACAAGTATGTCCTTATAGCAACGTGAAAATGAACAAATACAGATGTCAACCTAAATTTTTTTTTTAATACGGGAGAAAAGTTTACATGATGATTGGAATGAACCTAGAGATGAAAAATTTCATGACACTGGAAAAAGAGGAGAATGGAAGGCAGAATTTATGGGCACAGATGCAGGTGGATTGGAAGTTATACTGATATGAGCATGCAAAAGTTCTTTTTTTAATTATTACTATTTTCTTACTGAAAAAGAAAGGAAAATTATCAGTCAAAAGTGAAAATCGGGAAGATGTATTGCAGACTGTAGGAGTGTATGATATAGTTACTAGATGATTTGGAGATTGAATAGGCTGGGGAAATGTAGTAGGATTCCCATGTTGTACTATGGGTCCTTGGAAGATGGTGGCCATCAATTTAAAGTGAAGATAATGATTTTCCTACAAACATATTCTGCTTCATGGGTGCTGGTATAAGGAGGAAGAGAAATGAAATTATTAGGGCTAAGGTTTTTCAGGTGAATAGAAAGAATGTACAGAGGAGCAACTGAGTTGAGTTTATCTATACAGGAGACTAATCATTAATATAATGGGAACATAGTATCCAAGCTGTGTAAGGAAAACAGTGACAATGAAAGCGGGTAGGAGGAATAAGAAAAGATGACAGAATTAAGGATCTAAGGATCACTAGAGTTGGGATACTAGTCAGTGAACTGAAAAGTTGGAAATTGAAGATATAGAAGAAATGTAATTATTGGTATGTGAGACCTGGGATTATGACTATGAGAGTAAATGACTGAGGTAGGAAGGAAGATAAGGTCATTGGAGGAGAAAACATCAAGAAACTGAGACCCACTCTTTTGGAATTATCAGCAGGGTAGATACTGAAATGATCAGAAGTTAATCCAGTAGGCTTATTTAATTCCAAAATAAGATGATTGAATATTTTAAGCATTACAACTTATTTTATATGTTTAAATACAAACACATTGAAAATCCCAAAAGGTCTTGTTTTGGAATGAATAAATAATTCTTCTATAAAGATAAAATGGCTGAGAATCCTGCAAAAATTTATATTCAATATTCAAAATGAATATTGAAAATTTTAGATATTAAAATATTTAAAGGAGGATTTATATTATCAGGTACTGCAATACACTATAAATTATAATAAAAGTAAAACAACAATAAAATAATGTAACAATGAACCACAAATTAACAGAGAGGCTAATTTAACACAGTAAATAATTCAGAAATAGATAATGGTATGTTGGATTTATTGTATGATAGAACTAGCATCACAGATAAATACATTGAGAAAGTCTTCTTTAATAACTAAATTTAGTATAAGCAGTCTACTGTTGGAAGAAAAATAGACTCCCATAACTTACATCAAAATGAAATTTAAAAAAGAAATTACTTGAAAAAAAAATTACAGAATAATAGAAAAAAAACAAAGAGAATTACTTTGCATATTTTAATATAGGAAAGGGACCCTTTCAGCAACCTGATAGGATTGACATTTTAAAAAGGTTACTCTGGCTATTGTATGAAGAATGATTGGGAAGCATAAGATGGAATCAGAGAGATGAGTTGGAAGGCTATTGCAAAGTGCAGATGAGAAATCATGGTGTTGTACATGAAGCTACCAGTTTCTGGTGGAGAGAAAATGCAAAGATTTGAAACGTGAGTTAGTGATATCCCAGATTCAATGACCAATCTCTTCCAAAAGAATCACTTCCTTAAGATTGAGAAAAACCACTCTCAAATTTGAGATTTTTCTGAAATATCAGGAAATAGCAGGAAATAGCAAAATAGTACAGTCCTGTGTATTCTTCACCCAGCTTTCTCCAATGGTAGCATTACGAAAAATAACTGCAGTAAAGTATCAAAACCAGAAAACTGGTATTATTTCAATACAGTAGCTGGGCTGGAGATTACTCAGATTTTTATGGTTTTATATGCACTAGTGTGTGTGTGTGTGTGTGTGTGTGTGTGTGTGTGTGTGTGTGTGTGTGTGTTGCTCAGAACAATTTTATTCCATGAATCATTATCACAGTCAAGACAGAATTGTTCCAGCACTGGAACTTCTTGTTCCACTTTTTTTTTTTTTTTTATAGTCACCCTCCCCATTACTATCCCTTGGATATCATTAAACTGTTTCCATCTATAAAATTTTATCATTTTGATTTCTTGACGGCTTTATTAAGATGTAATTTACTTACCACATAGTTCATCTATTTAAGGGGTACAATTCAAAGGTTTTTGATACTGCAAGATCATTATAACATAGATCTCATAAACTTTGCTCTTTTAACTATTTTTAAGTGTACAACTCGGTGGCATGAATTATATTCACAATATTGTGCCTCCATCATCACTGTTAATTTCCAAAACTTTTTAATCACCCAAACAGAAACTACTCATTAGGCAGTGACTCCACCATTTTTTCGTTCCCCCAACCCATAGCAATCTCTACTCTTTCTCTGTCTCTATGAATTTTCCAATTCTAGGTCCTCATAGAAGTGGAAACATACAATATGTATCCTATTTTGTTGGTTTATTTCACTTAGCATAATGTTTTCAAGCTTCCTCCATGTTGTAGCATTTATCAGAACATTATTCCTTTTTATAAATGAATAATATTCTATTGAATGTGTATACCACATTTTGTGTAATGCTATATAAATGAAATCATATAATACATAGCCCCAGAAATTGGCTTTTATATACAATGTCTTTAAGATTGTTTTATCTGTCTCTCAACCCCCAAAATGACTCCTGTGTTGATTTATTAATGCTACCAATTTTTTCCCTCCCAATTTTGACAACTAATATTTGTGATTTTAAATTTAAACCATGATTTTTAAAAATAACTATTTGAGTCATCTCCTATATGATCTTATGTGTAATATTATTTTTGGGTGTTCTAAAATGTCCTCTTTATTTTCCTCTTTAAGAAAAAAAGTTTTAAAGGAAGAAGTGATAGAGTTTCCTGTTTTCTGTCTCTCTTAGGAAAGCCTAATTTTATTGCAATATACTCAGAAAATATAGTTGGTATTTCTTCTATTCTCGATCTTGTATCACAGTTTTCTTTATAGCCTAGTATATGGTCAATTTTGTGAAAGTTTTATGAACATTCTCTGTTTTCATGACAGAATTCAATTAGTATCCACTGTATCCAACTTAGTATTTATGTTATTTTGAGCTTTATATTGTCTTCATTTTATTTTTTCCCAATTGATCTGGAATGATAGAGAGAATGAAACACTTCTTTTTATACCAATGTTATCTGTCTGTTTTACCTTGTTTCACTGTCTTCTAACTTTCAGTATTTCTTCAGTGAAGTCTCATGCTGGATTTTCCCCCCTGATAGCCAATTAAAACTTTTGACTGGCTATCCTAGGGATTTTTCTTATTAAAGTTATGTAGCTTTCAGAATATAAATTATGCCCATGTTTTGTAAGATTTAGATTTAGTGTTTTTGGTGCTATGATACAAGTCGTATTAGTATCTATTTTTGGTCATTTATTTATTTATTTTTATTGTTATACTTTAAGTTCTAGTGTACATGTGCACAACGTGCAGGTTTGTTACATATGTATACATTTGACATGTTGGTGTGCTGCACCCATTAAATTGTAATTTACATTAGGTATTTCTCCTAATTCTATCCGTCCCACCCCTCCCCACAATAGGACCTGGTGTGTGATATTCCCCTTCCTGTGTCCAAGTGATCTCATTATTCAATTCCCACCTATGAGTGAGAACATGCAGTATTTGGTTTTCTGTTCTTGTGATAGTTTGCTGAGAATGATGGTTTCCAGCTGCATCCATGTCCCTACAAAGGACACGAACTCATCCTTTTTTATGGCTGCATAGTATTCCATGGTGTATATGTGCCACATTTTCTTAATCCAGTCTGTCACTGATGGACATTTGGGTTGATTCCAAGTCTTTGCTATTGTGAATAGTGCC
>NW_016803991.1:2463636-2495530 GCF_001698545.2 Rhinopithecus bieti
TCCCCACTCTCTTCAGGCTTGGAGAGTTTCTGCCGAGAGATCTGCTGTTAGTCTGATGGGCTTCCCTTTGTGTGTAACCCGCCCTGTCTCTCTGGCTGCCCTTAACATGTTTTCCTTCATTTCAGCTTTGGTGAATCTGACAATTCTGTGTCTTGGAGTTGCTCTTCTCGAGGAGTATCTTTGTGGCATTCTCTGTATTTCCTGAATTTGGATGTTGGCCTGCCTTACTAGGTTGGGGAAGTTCTCCTGGATTATATCCTGCAGAGTGTTTACCAAATTGGTTCCATTTTCCCCATCACTTTCAGCCACACCAATCAGACATAGATTTGGTCTTCTCACATAATCCCATGTTTCTTGGAGGCTTTGTTCATTTATTTTTACTCTTTTTTTCTCCACACTTCTCTTCATGCTTCATTTCATTCATTTGATCTTCAATCGCTGATCCTCTTTCTTCCAGTTGATCAAGTCAGTTACTGAAGCTTGTGCATTTGTCACGTAGTTCTTGTGTTACGGTTTTCATCTCTATCAGTTCTTTTAAGGTCTTCTCTGCATTGATTATTCTAGTTATCCATTCATCCATTCTTTTTTCAAGTTTTTTAGTTTCTTTGAGCTGGTTACATAGTTCCTCCTTCAGCTCTGAGAAGTTTGATCAGCTGAAGCCTTCTTCTCTCAACTCGTCAAAGTCATTCTCCATCCAGCTTTTTTCCATTGCTGGCAATGAGGTGTGTTCCTTTGGAGGGGGAGATGCACTCTAATTTTTTGAATTTCCAACTTTTCTGCACTGCTTTTTCCCCATCTTTGTGGTTTTATCTGCCTTTGGTCTTTGATTTTGGTGACGTATTGATGGGGTTTTGGTGTGGGTGTCCTTTCTGTTTGTAGTTTTCCTTCTAACAGTCAGGACCCTGAGCTGTAGGTCTGCTGGAGTTTGCTTGAGGTCCACTCCAGACCCTGTTTGCCTGGGTATCAGCAGCAGAGGCTGCTGAAGATAGAATATTGCTGAAGAGCAAGTGTTGCTGTCTGATTCTTGCTCTGGAAGTTTTGTTTCAGGGGTGTACCCTACCATGTGAGGTGTGTGGTGTTGGTCTGCACCTAGTAGGGGATGTCTCCCAGTTAGGCTACTCAGGGGTCAGGGACCCACTTGAATAGGCAGTCTGTCCATTCTCAGATCTCAACCTCCATGCTGGGAGATCCACTGCTCTCTTCAAATGTCAGACAGGGGAATTTACCTCTGCCGAGGTTTCTGCCGCTTATTGGTTAGCTATGCCCTGTCCCCAGAGGAAGAGTCTACAAAGGCAGGGCAGCCTCCTTGAGCTGTGGTGGGCTCCACCCAGTTCGAGCTTCCCTGCAGCTTTGTTTGCCTACTTAAGCCTCAGCAATGGCGGGTGCCCCTCCCCCAGCCTTGCTGCCGCCTTGCAGTTAGATCTCAGACTGCTGTGCTTGCAATGAGGGAGGCTCCGTGGGCATGGGTCCCTCTGGGCCAGGTGTGGGACATAATCTCCTGGTGTGCCATTTGCTAAGACCCTTGGTAAAGTGCAGTATTAGGGTGGGAGTTACCTGATTTTCCAGGTGTTGTGTGTCTCAATTTCCTTTGACTAGGAAAAAGAATTCCCTTCCCCCTTGGAATTCCCAGGTGAGTCGATGCCTCACCCTGCTTCAGCTCTCGCTGGTTGGGCTGCACCCATGGACCAGCGCCAATTGTCTGACACACCCCAGTGAGATGAACCCAGTACCTCAGTTGAAAATGCAGAAATCAACCATCTTCTGTGTTGCTCATGCTGGGAGCTGGAGGCTGGAGCTGTTCCTATTCAGCCATCTTGGGTGTGCCCCATTTTGTCATTTATTATTAGTTTATAAAATAAAAGAATTATAAAAAATAGTTTATAAAAGTAATTTTGTGTGGTGGTCCTACATCCAGGAGCCCTGCTAAACTCATTTACTAGTTCTAAAAGATTTCTTTTTTAAATAGTTTTTAAGCCTGGGCAAAATAGTGAGAACCTGTCTTCACAAAAAATTAAAACAATTAGCTAGATGTGGTGGTGCATGCCTGTAGTCCCAGCTGTTCAGGAGTCTGAGACAGAGAAGTGCTTGAGCCCAGCAGTCTGAGGCAGCAATGACCCGTGACTGTACCACTGTTCTCCAGCTCAGGCAACAGGGCAAGACCCTGACTCAAAGAAAAGAAAGTGTCTTTAATTATTTTCTATGTAAAGATTTATGCCTTCTGTGAGTAGAAGCAGTTTTATTTCTTTTCTTGAACTGCATAATTTCTATTTTTTTTTTTCTCATTTCACCAGTTAGGCCATCCAGTGATGTTGAATAGGATTGGTACATGTGAATATCCTTATCTTTTCCCAGTCTTGGAGATAACAATATTTAGTTTTCCCCTGTTAATTTTGATGTTTCTGATGTGTGTTCAATTGGTGCTTGAAAGCAGTATAAATTATATTGTTTGGTGGAGATTTTTATTCATGTACATTAGGTCAAAGTGATTAATTAGATTGTTCAACTCTTCTGTTTACTCAACTGATGTTTTTGTTCTATTGACTCCAGAGAGGAATGCCAACATTTCCAAATACATCTGTGGATTTTTCTATTTATCCTTTGAGTTCTATTTATCTTTGCTGTGTCTGTGTAGAAAAGCTTTATATTGATGAATACACATTTAGAATTATTAGGTGCTCTAATTACCCAATTTATCCACTGTCTCTTGATCATTATAATATTAAAAATATTCCTAGATATTCTTGGTGTATTAACCCACTTATCTGAGTAAATGTTCATTGTTCTAAAGTCTACTTTGACTGAATTTCATGTAGACTCTCTAGCTTTCGAGTAGTGTTTGCATAGCATATATGTATATATAGCCATCCATTAAATTTTAACCTATCCATGTTTCTATAGTTTGAATATTTTTCCCTCTAAAACTCATATTGAAATTTAATTTTCAGTGTGGCAGTATTGAGAGGTGGGGCCTTTAAGAGGTGATTGAATCATGAGGTCTCTGCCTTCATGAATGGATTAATACATTTATGACTTAATGGAGTAATGGTTTAAAGAGTTGTTATGGGAAGGTAACTAGTTACTTTATAAGAGGAAGAGTGACCTGAGCTAATGTGCTAATACCCTTAGCCCCCTACCATGTAATGCCCTGTGCTGCCCCAGTACTCTGCAGAGAGTCATCACCAGCAAGAAGGCTCTCACATGATGTGGTCCCTTGACCTTGAGCTTCTTGGCCTCCACAACTGTGAGAAATAAATTGTTTTTCTGTATAAATTATCCAGGTTCGGGTATTCTGTTATAATAAACAGAAAGCAGACTAACACACATGTTTTTCTATTTAAAGCAAATTTCTAGTGAACAGTATATAGTTAGGTCTTCTTTTCTTAACCAATATGACAATCTCTGTCTTTTTGTTGTGGAATTTAGACCATTTACACTTAAAACAATCATTGATGAGGCTGGATTTAAATCCACCATCTTGCTAGTTTTTCTCTATTTGTTCTATGTGTTCATTCTTCCATTTTAACTTTTTTGTCTGATTGTGGCTTATGTGTATTTTATGATTTGACTTTCTACCCTTATGTTATTAATAATCCTTGAAAAATATTTTTAGTGCTATTCTAGCATTTGCATTATACTTCTTCAATTTATTACAGTGTGTGGAAAAGATCAATCTTGCCTAAATAAAGGTTTTACCCTTTCCCCCTGGCTTCTGGAAGGTAACCTCAAAATCCCTGGAATGTCTTGCTTGATAAGAGTGTCTTTATTTACATGAGGTCCTTGGTTCATTCTAGGTAGCCTATTCTAACCACGTGATCTATGGTGGGGGCCTTGGGCCAGAGAGTTATCAGTTTAACCTCTGGAGAAGCTGGAAACTAAGGTCAGCTACATGGTTGATCAGCCATATCTCTGAAATCAACCCCCAATAAAAACACTAGACACTGAGTGTTCAGATGAGCTCTTTCATCTCTATATATTGCCACACATCATTGCTGGGAGAGATAGGCACTATCTGCACAACTACATAGGGAAAAGACAACTGGTATCTCATACTTGTTGAGTCCTGGACAGTCTCTGGTATGCCTCTTTCGTTACCTGCTATGAATCAGTATTCTTTTACTCTAATAAACTGTAACTAGGAGTATAATTGTTTTTGTGAATTCTGTGAGTTTTAGCAAATTATTGAACCTGAAGGTGATCTAGGAGACCCTCAAACTTTGGCACACTCTACCTTCAAATAATATAATATTTCACATGATGTGTAAGAATCTTACAATTTCCTAACAATTTTCCTCTTAAATCGAATGTGATATTATCACACATTTTACTTTTATGTATGTCATAACTCCCAATATGCATTGTTATTACTTTTTAAAATCCAAAATATATGACAATTTTAAAACAATTTAAGTATTATATATTTATCTCTGATATTGCCATTTTTGGAAAACTTTTTTTTTTATAGATTAACATTTCTGTCTGATATAATATTCTATTGGTTGAAGTACTTCAACTATTATTTCTTATGTCATATGTCTCTGGTCATGCATTCTCTCATCATTTGTTTGTAAAAAAGCCTTTTAAAATATTTTTTACAGGGTATATAATGATTGATTGACAGTTAATTTTTTTTTAATAATACTTTAGGAATGTCAATTCATTGTTTCCTGGTTTTCACAGTTTCTGGTGAAAAGTATACTGAAATTCTTATCTTTCTTCTTCTGTATGTATCTCTTTAAAAAATATTGTAGATTTAAAAAAAACTCTTAATTAAGTGCAGTAGTTGTAATAAAAATTTCTATGTGTTTTATTTTCAATTCATTTTAAAATTTATTCAATGTGTTTAGAGTTTTCCGATCTTCTTAGGACTGAGTTTTAGTAACTATCGTTAATATTTTTTTAAAATGCTTGGCTCTTGTATTTTAAAATACTATTTCTTCAACATTACTTTTGAGGTCTCCAATTACATAGATATTAGAATCTTTGTCATTAATTAACGGTTCATAGAGATTCTGTCCTGGCTCTCAAACTCAACTAATTTTTCTCTTTGTGTTTTAGTTTTGAAAATGTATATTGGTCTATTTTCAAATCCAGTGATAATTCACTTGACTGTGTTCATCAATGGCATTCATTATCTCTTGTAATATTATTTTCTTTTTGATTTATAGTATTTTCATCTTACTCTTTCTTACAATTTTCCTCTCTCATCTGAAATTCACCCTCTACTTAGGTATGTTTCATATTATTAAGTGTTATCCTTTACGTATTTTTTATAGTTTTATTGGAAGTCACTGTCTGATAGTTACAATCTCTGGGGTATCTCTGGATCTGGTTCTTTTGTTTGCTTTTTCTCTTGACAATGGGTTGTATTTTTGCAATTTTTTTTCAGCTTATAGTTTTGGATTGAACAGTAGAGAACAGTAGAGATTCAGTTCAATAATATTTACATCTGGTAATAGGCAAACCTCTATATCATTGTAAAAATACTCAGGCATTAAGCTCCTGAATTTGGGTTTATGTATGTTATGACTATCTTTAGTCCATTAAAGAGATGAAAAATTTTCTAGAGTTGTGTCAATCACTTAAAGAAGAATTAACAGTATTTCTTCACAAACTGTTAACAAAAAATAGAAAAGGAAGGATACTTGCAATCCATTCCCCAATAATAAAACAGTGTCAAGGTAGGAAAGAAAGTACAGACCAATATCTCTTATGGATATAGATGCAAAGATTCTCAACAATGTAGTAGCAAATCGAATCAAGCAACAGATAAAACTTATATACCATGACTGAGATTTATCCAAGAAATGTAAGGTTGATTTAATATTTGAAAATTGATAAATGTAATATACCATAGTAATAGAATAAAAAACAAAACCCACATTCTAATCTCAATAATTCAGAGATGAATTTGCTAAAATTCAGTGACCTTTTGTTATAAAAACACTCAACACACTATTCCTTAACCTGATAAAAGGCATCTATGAAAAACTCACAGCTAGACTTATAGTTAATGATAAAAGACTAGATGTTTTACCCCTAACATCAGAAACAAGACAAAGATGTCTATTCTCATCACATATATTTAACACTGTAATGGAGATTTTATACAGGGCAATACATAATAAACACCAATAAAAGACATTCATATTGGAAATAAATATAAAGCTATCTCTATTCACAGACAACATGTCTTGTATATAGAATATTCTGAGGAATCCACCACAAATCTTTTAGAACTAATAAACAAACTCAGAAATGTTGCAAGACACAAGATTAATATACAAAATTCAGTTCTGTATCTATACACATGCAATGAACAAAATGAAAATAAAATGAGCAAAATAATTATAATAGTATAAAAGGAATAAAAATACTCAGGAATAACTTTTACAAAATTAGTGTAAAACATATAACTGAAGTAAAAAACTTTGTTGAAAGAAATGAAATAATATCTAAATAAATAAATAAATTACGTGCTCTCAGATGGGGAGACAGTATTGTTAAGACAGCAAGAATACCCAAAGTGATCTAGAGATTTAACACAGTATCTTTTACAATTTCAGATGGCAGCCAGCGCTGTGACTCATGCCTGTAATCCCAGCACTTTGGGAGGCCAAGGTGGCCAGATCACCTGAGGTCGGGAGTTTGAGACCAGCCTGACCAACATGGAGAAACCTCGTCTCTACTAAAAATACAAAATTAGCCAGGCGTGGTGGCACATGCCTGTAATCCCAGCTACACAGGAGACTGAGGCAGGAAAATCACTTGAACCCAGGAGGCAGAAGTTGTGGTGAGTGGAGATCATGCCACTGCATTCCAGCCTGGGTGACAGAGTGAGACTCCATCTCAAGAAAAAGAAAAAAAAGAAAAAAAGGAAAGGAAAAGAAAAAGAATTCCAGATGGCTTCTTTGTAGAAATTGACAGGTTGATCCTAAAACCTGTAGGGAAATGCAAGGACCCAGCATAGCTAAGACAATTTTGAAAAGAAAATCAAACAACAAAAAACAAATTTTCAGGACTCAAACTTCTACATTTTATAACTTACTAGAAAGCTATCTATCTGTCTATCTATCTATTGGGGAACCTGCCCCAATATTTCAATGTAGGTTCTTTCTATTTTCTGTAAGTGTTTTGGCTGGCTGAGAAATACAGAGATAGAGTACAAAGAAAGGAATTTTACAGCTGGGTCACTGGGAGTGACGTCACATATTGGTAGGACCGTGATGCCCACCTGAGGCTCAAACCAGCAAGTTTTTTATTAAGGGTTTCAAAAGGGGAGGGGTGTAAAACAGGGAGTAGGTACAAAGAGCACATGCTTCAAAGGGCAAAAAGCAGAACAAAGATCACATGCTTCTGAGGCAACAGGACAAAGGCAAAGCAGACCTACTGATAAGGGTCTATGTTCAGCTGTGCATGTATTGTCTTGATAAACATCTTAAACAACAGAAAACAGGGTTTGAGAGCAGAGAACCGGTCTGACCACAGATTTACCAGGGAGGAGTTTTTCCCCACCCTAATAAGCCTGAAGGTACTGCAGGAGACCAGGGGGTATCTCAGTTCTTATCTTAACTGAATAAGACCGACATTCTCAGAGCGGCTGATTATAGACCTCCCCTCAGGAATGCATTCCTTTCCCAGGGTATTAATATTAATATTCCTTGCTAGGAAAAGAATTTAGCGATATCTCTCCTACTTGCACATCCATTTATAGACTCTCTGCAAAAGAAAATATGGCTTTTCTGCCCGATCCTGCGGGCAGTCAGATCTTATGGTTGTCTTCCCTTGTTCCCTAAAATCACTATTATTCTGTTCTTTTCAAGGTGCACTGATTTCATATTGTTTAAACACCCATGTTTTACAATAAATTTTACAGTTAACACAGTTATCACAGTGGTCCTGAGATGACATATATCCTCAGCTTATGAAGATAACAGGATTAAGAGATTAAAGTAAAGACAGGCATAAGAAATTATAAAAGTATTATTTGGTAACTGATACATGTCCATGAAATCTTCGCAATTTATGTTCCTCTGCCACAGCTCCAGCCAGTCCCTCCGTTTGGGGTCCCTGACTTCCCGCAACAGCTATTATGTAGCTTTAGACAGTGCTATCATTTAGCTCTAGACAGTGTGATACCAGTATATGAGTAAATTTTAAACTATGATTGAGGGAATAAAATTGACAGCTCAGAAATAAACCTATCAATTTATGGTCAATTGATTTTTTAAAATTGATGGTAAATAATTTAATGTGGAGAAGAAAACTTTTTCTTTTTTTTTAGACCTATTTATTTAATTTTTAATGTTTGACCATAAGGTAAGATTTTTAAACTTTTTTTTTTTATACTTTAAGTTCTAGGGTACATGTGCACAATGTGCAGGTTTGTTACATATGTATACATGTGCCATGTTGGTGTGCTGCACCCATTAACTCATCATTTACATTAGGTATATCTCCTAATGCTATCCCTCCCCCCACCCCCTCCCCACTATAGGCCCCGGTGTGTGATATTCCCCTTCCTTTGTCCAAGTGATCTCATTATTCAATTCCCACCTATGAGTAAGAACATGCAGTGGTTTGGTTTGCTTCTGTTCTTGTGATAGTTTGCTGGAGATGATGGTTCTCCAGCTCATCCATTCCCTACAAAGGACAGAACTCATCTTTTTTGTGGCTGCATAGTATTCATGGGTATAGTGTGCCACAATTTGTTAATCCAGTCTGTCACTGATGGACATGTTTGGGTTGATTCCAAGTCTTTGCTATTGTGAATGGAGCTTGCAAAAAACATATGTTGCATGTGTCTTTATAGCAGCATGAATTTATAATCTTTTGGGTATATCCAGTAAATGGGAATTGCTTGGGTCAAATGGTTTTCTGATTCAGATCCCTTGAGGAATCACCACAGTGGTTTTCCACGATGGATTTATAGCACTTAAATACCCACAAAAGAAAGCAGGAAAGAATCTAAAAATGGCCCACCCTAACATACAATGAAAAGATCAGAGAAGCAAGACAAACCATTCAAAAGCTATCAGAAGGCAAGAATAAGTAAGAACAGAGCAGAATTGAGGATACGAGAACACAAAAAACCCTCCAAAAAATCAATGAACTCCAGGAGCGCTTTTGAAAAGATCAAGAAGTGATGAAAGACCGTGAATTGCGCCACCGCCCGCTAGAAAGACTAATAAAGAAGAAAAGAGAGAAGAATCAAATAGATGCAATGAAAAAAGAAAACTTTTTCAAAAAATGGAGCCAGGAAAGCTGGATATTCAAATGCTAAATAAAGAGCAAGGGGAATTGGAGCTCTTCCTCACACCACACAGAAGATTTAACTCAAATGAATCAAAGAGCTAAATCTAAGAGCAAAACTATAACATATAGAAGAAAATATACAAAAAATCTTCATAACATTGGATAGTTCATATATATCATCTTGGATATAACATGACATTGGACATTGGTTTCATAGATATGTTATCAAAAGCACAATCACCAAAAGAAAAAAATGTATGCATTGGTCTTCATCATAATAAAAACTGAGCCTCAGAGGGTACTATTAGTAAAATAAAAAGATGACTCACAGAATGGGAGAAGGCATATGCAAATTGTATATCTACCATGGGTCTTGTATAAATAATATATAAAATACTCTTATGACTCAATAATAAAAAGACAGCCCAATTTAAAATGGGCATAGTATCGATAGAGACATTTTCCCATTAAAGATAAATAAATGGACAATAAATGTATGAAATGATGTCAACATCATTAATCATTAGGGAAATGCAAATGAAAAACACAATGAATAGCCATTTCTCATCCCCTATGATGGCTGTAATAAAAAATACAGATAACCAAGTGTTGTCAAGGTTGTGGATAAATCTGAATGGTCATACACTGCTGGTGGAAATGACAATAATGTAGCCACTTTGGAAAACCATGTGGCAGTTCTTCAAAAAGTTAATCATCAAGTTACCATTTGATCTAGCAATTTCAATCCTAAATATACCCCCCAATGAAAGAAAACATGTCCACACAAAGGGTTTTACATGAATATTCATAGCATCTTATTCATAATAGCCTAACAGTGGAAACAACTCTCCTGTCCACTAACAAATGAATAAATAAACAAAATGTGGTATATTATTGGCTGTAAATAGTAATGTAATATTTATACATTCTACAATAGGTATGAACCTTGAAACAATATCTTAAGTGAAATAATTCAGTCATAAAAGGCCATATACTGTATAATTCTATTTATATGAAATGTCCAGTATATGCAAATCCGTACAGACAGAAAGTAAATTAATGGTTGTGAAGAGATGGGTGGGAGAGGGAAAGAGAAGTAAAAGGATTGGAGGTAATAGCTAAATGGTACACAGGTTCTTTGTGGGGTGGATAAAAGATTTTAAAATTGGTTGTGATGATGGTTAATGCAATTCTGTGAATGGATTACAATCATTGGATGGTGAACTTTAAATTGGTGAATTATATGTTGTGTGAATTGTTACCAGCTGATTAAAGCTGTTACCCACCCCCAACTACAACAACAAAAATCCTCCAGTGTTAATCACCTGTTGCCTTGTGCTTAGGGAGGGTGCTATGGTACCAGAGGGGTTTTCTTTTATTTATTTATTTATTTATTTATTTATTTATTTATTTATTATTTTAAGGCAGGGCTCATTCTGTTGGCCAGGCTTCAGTGCAATGGTGCAATCTTGGCTCACTGCAACCTCCACCTCCTGGGCTCAAGAAATTCTCACACATCAGCCTCCCGAGTAGGAGTAGCTGGGACCACCAGTATGTACCACCATGCCTGGTTCATTTTGCATTTTTTCTAGAGACAAGGTTTCCCCATGTTGCCCAGGCTGGTCTCAAACTTCTGGCCTCAAGCAATCTGCCCTCTTCAGCTTCCCAAAGTGCTGGGATTATAGCCCTGAGCCACTGCACCCGGCCCAGAGGGCTTTTCTTAGTGCCTGTGCTCCATTTGTCCCTGTCTACATGTGCACAGAGCTTGTAGATCTTCAAGCTCTTTCCTTTTTCCCATGGTAACTATTGTCCTTCTTATTCAGTACCTTGCCAGGGTGGTGGTGGTGACTTTGGTCCAGTCTCAGTATGAGTCAGGCCCTGTGTGTCTGAGCATTGAGGGTAAGGCTCTCTTAGCCTTCCTGTCTCTTCTCTCCACGGCAGCCAAGTTCTTTGTATTTGTAGAAAAATCTCCTGTAGAGAGATTTGCTGGTACATCACTTAGTGGTAAGTAACCTTGAATGGCATTGATATAGGGTTTAAGACACTGTTTCTGCTTTTGTTTTTGACTTCTCCACCAGTATCAAAGTGTTGTTTTCTTTTGTTTTTCCTTTTATCCTCCCACCAGCCATCATGGGTCCTTGCATGTGCTCTTAAGGTAGTGGCATTTGTTGCCCCTCGTTAGAGCCTTAAAGATTTAGTTTCAAATGAGATAGTATCTAGGGGATTGAGGGCAGTGAGGCTCTGAGCCTTTTCCACAGGAGCACCGCATCCCCTCTAACCCATCTGCACTAATTAGCAGATATATATGTGTGTGGGATCCCTCTGCTCCCCTGTCCTTACACTAATATTTCTTTTGACCACCTGAAGAGATTCCATGGAAAAGAGCCTGCAAATGAATGCAGTCACCTCTTGTGTCAGTGGCCTTCATTTGTTCTATATTGTTGTGTTATCCTACGACACTGTCTTCAGCAATCTATTACAATTTTGGTTGATGTCTTCTCACCTGCTTATATGGTCACCCTTGTCCTGTGCTCTGCCACAAAAGTCAGTCTATTTGTTTCATCTCTCTTGGGAGGGGCCTGCCCATCTTTGATTATTCAAACTATTCTGATGAGCTCAAGAGAAGTTATGATTTATTTAGTTGATCCAGATTTTCTTATTGTTAGTGTGGGAAAATGCTTTTCAAGCTTCATAATTCCTACTGGAAGTAAACTCATTTCCATTATTTTGCCATTATAAATAATGCTGCAGCAGTCATCTATGTACATACATTCACATTCACTGAAGATTTTTTCAATAGGAAATGCTATTAAAAGTAGAAATTTTGTGTTTTTAATTTTGATTTTAAGTATTTTTAATTTAATTGCTCTTGCCATATTTCTTCCCATATTCTACAAAGATGATAACAATTGACATTTCCATTGCATATCTCTGCCAACAATAAAAACCATGCTTTTAAACATTTTGCTAATTTTAGTGGTAAAAGTTATACTTTATGGTTACTTTGAGGTAAATTCCATAATTACTATTAATTTTGTCACTAGAATTTCCTATTCAGTGAATTGTTTTTTGCTATTTTTTATAGAGTTGTTTGTATTTTTCCTGTGTCTTTTAAGAATCCTTGCGTCTTTACAAATATAAGCATTTATAATAGTTTGTCATCTACATTACTTTTCCAAAGCCAATATTTTGCCTATTGATTTTTTATTTTAGATTTTCGCACATAAAATTACATATTTATGTATTCAAATATTTATTTATATATTTATTTGATTATATAAATATGTACATTTTATGTAGGTTTCTTCTCTTGGTTAGAATTCTCTCCCCTTCCTTAGATTCTAAACATGAAATCTCCTAGTTTTTCTGTTAAAGGTTTCAATTGTTTCATTTAAAAAATTAAGAGTATAATCCATTTGTAATTAATTTTTGTGTATGTTGTGATAAAGGGGTATAATTTTTGTTTTCCCTTAATGCACAGCTATTTTCCTTGCATCCTTTATTAAATAATCTTTCCTCACTGAATCCAAATGTTATTGTTATGTATTAAATTATTGGTTTTTCTTGGATCTATTTTGGGATTTTCTATCTGGTTTCAATAATCTATATGTCCATTCTTATGTACTATCACACTGATTATATCATAGTGGAGTTTTAGCTATTCTGATATCTGTTAATGCAAATCCTAGATCACTTTTATTCATGTTCTTCTCTTTCATGATTGTCTTGATTATCATTAAGCATTTATTACTTAACATAAACTTTCTGATAATTTTATACAATATCAAGTTAGATGATTTTAATTTACATATTAAGTTTTGATAAATTTTCTACAATGAATATGACTTTGTTATCTAAACTAGGAAGAGCTACATTATATTTTTTAAAAAAGAAAAATAAGGAGAAGAATATTGAGGATGAGGTTTCTCACATCTACTCTAAGCTATGCAAAAGCTAGATTAGATGTTGTAGGATACAAGCTTTGAGGCACACAAAGAGAAAAATGAATAAGTGGTGCTGGCTTCTGAAAGTTATGAGCACCAAGCTGTGCACCCTAGGTGGCAGACAATATCACACTCACACCCTGTGGAACATTTTTCCAATATGAAAGGAGAAATGAAATATGAAAGGAGAAATCCATGCAAAGTTTTCATGAATGTGGCTAAATATTGAAGCTTGACTTGTGTGCCTAGGGCTTTGGTTTCCCCAGTTAAGTTTTAAGGAACACTAGTATAATTCTTGACACCTTCAGGTGTTCCTTGCTCAAGTGTGTCTGTTTTGGGGGTGGGGTGGAAAAGGAGATGCAGCTTTTAAATTTTGTTAAAAGCTCAGAAGAAAGATGGACCTGTAGCTTTATTTCACTCAAAATTTCTCAAATTTAACTTAATGTGGAATCTGAGCCATATATTTAACTTTTAATGGAATCCACACAATATACTATGAAAAGATACTGTGAAATATGTTAGTCTAGAGAGAGAGTAAGAGAGAGAGAGAGGTATCAAATGGGCTCACAAGGCAATTAAAGATGCTAAGAAAGTGGAGTGTGTCACTGGAGTGAATTTATGTTTATTTAAATTACTCTGGCCAAAGTAGAAAATTTTACAAAATCTTGGAAACATAAAATCTATCTGAATTCTTGCTGGATACACATGTTTGTCTGGCCATAGATTATGCCTTGATTCTGGAAAGAAGGAGGAAAAATTTACGAGTCGTGTAGTTAAAATTCTCAGTGCCCTTTCTAATAATGTCCTGATTAAGTCATCATTCTTTTTTTTATGTCTTGCATATTATTTGGCTTTGAGGCTGAAAGTTGGAGTTTGGATCACTTAAAAACAAATCCTTTCCCTGCTTTTCCCTCTTGTCAAGTCTTATTCTTTGCAGGAAAGGTGAGCCGCAGCCTCTGAAAAAAGAAAATGTTCTGCCTCATTTTCCTGAAGCAATTCCTAGTTAACTCTCTGCCTTTAGCAGAGGTAGGAGTATACTTGAGGTGAAAAACTGTAACCATAACTACCCAGCTTCATCTTATGTAACATTGCCATTTCCATAGGTATGTATAGCAGTTTTGAGAAATGAAAGCACTTGTACAACTACTTTATACTTGCATTTTTAAAAAGTGCATAGATTATGTTTACAAATACTATATACGTACACACATATAAACTGATTACTTAGCATTTATTCTAGTTTGAATTCTGGGGAGCTAAAACAGGCAGGTATTACGTGTAACAGCTGTGATGTGCGGTAACTCATTGGGTTTGGGAGGTAGAAACTGGGGTAAATTAGGTTGTGCTGAGAGCTACACTACTGAATCTCTAAGGTTTTGTCAGCCTCAAAGATTTTTATGTTCTACAGAAGGAAAAGAAAATGATTTCTTAAGGAAAGACAATAGCTTCTACATATAAGAAGTAGAGGCATAGCAGAATTAGGACTGGAACTCTGGAATTCTATTCTTAGTATGTGGTTGCTTCATTAAAGCACACTTTTTCATTTAATTTCTTACTTTGTGCGCTGTGTTTTGAAGACTCGGTAAACAAGAGAATTTATTGTTTTAAGATATCTGAATTCAGATGGAATGAGTAGTTTGCTAGTGACCAAAGGCTTCTGCACCAGCAGAGACACGACACTGCCAAGTAAACATTAAGTATGGATGGTCAGACACCATTCTAGGTGTTTGATGACATAGCACATAACATGATTTGGGTACAGAGCAAAGGGCACAGTGATAAAGTATTACATGCCCATAAGAAGTATAATATGGAAAATGATCACATCTTTTCATTGGAGTTTATTATAAAAAATACTTTCAAGTCTCGGGCAAATAACTGACCCTGTTCTTTTAGAGATGATGATAAATATAGATGTTCTGTTCCTATCACTGATGATCCAATCCCTAGACACTTTTCAAAAGTACTGTGTGACAAACAGGATGTTATAGGCCACTGTGTCTTCTAGTGATGTGTGGAAAATTTGATAAAATGCACCAAATGTTTTGAAGACAAAAAGTACCACGTACCATAACTGATGAGTGATGATCCTAATGGTATGGAATGGCCACAGGAACAAGCTGCTTCCTCCTTTCAAAAAGGGTAATATTGCTATTTCTTTATAAAGGACTTTAAATTGCCTCACATAAACCTGGTTCTCATAAGGTTGAAGATTTTCTAGACTCAATGCACCATCCACAGAGCATTTAGTCCACTCCCTTCCTCTTTTAAGTTAAAGGAAGCATGTTTTTGTTGTAAGCTGTGCCAGGAAAATGTCTCATCTCACCCAGATATTATTTTAGTGTATTAGGAAACTTAACTTCGTCCTTTGCTCACCTTCAGATTCATGGGTGTTGGTTAACTACTTTCATGAAAGAACAATATAGGCACAAAATGAGATGGAATAGAATAATCAACATTTTAATGTTACATTTGCCAGTGATCCTACTGGTTAAATGACCATGTATTTTGTCTGTGTGGGGTTTGAAGGGTTATACAAGTAGGAGTTAATTTGGTTAATCTAGTTATGTATTGTGCCTATGTATGTAAATGCTTTTCTGTTCTGCTTGATAATGTAAGCAGTTGGCCATTCAGTGCGACTCATCAGGCTTTTAAAATTCGGGGTGAGAAGCATTAGTAAAATTGCTATGAAAAATGATTCAGCTTGCACAGCTGGATCACCTTCCAAAATGCTGTTCTCAAGCACATTTGTTCGGTAGGAAACTGTTGTGATCTGGTGCCTAACTTACCTCCCACCTCCTTAGGTTTAGAGACCCAAGGCAATACTCACTTCCCTTGGAAAAATCCTGTGTTATGCTGGGTAAAGAGTAGATCAGAGAAGATGCTGCAGGTGTTCACAGCTAACAGAGTCAATGCCCAATAGGCTTTAAAAATTCCAGAAGAGAGGAAGAATGCCATTAAAAATAAATTTTGCCTGGGTGTGATGGCTCATGCCTACAATCCCAGCACTTCGGGAAGCCAAGGATCACTTGAGCCCAGGAATTTAAGACTAACCTGGGCAACATAGTGATACCCCCATCTCTACAAAATTTAAGAGAAAATTAGCCAGGCATGGTAGGGCACACCTGTAGTCCTAGCTACTCGGGAGGCTGTGGTGAGAGGATCGCTTGAACCTGTGAGGTCAAGGCTGCAGTAAGCCATGATCATGCCACTGCACTTCAGCCTGAGTGACAGAGTGAGACCGTGTCTCAATAAAATAAAAAGAAGTGCAAAAATAATAAATTTCATGTATTATAATAAAGTTTGATCAACAAAATTAGCAAACCTACAATGAATATAAAATATTTTATTTGATTATAAATCTTCTGCACACAAGATTGGGGTACTATGAAAAAATTAGTTCTACCTCTTAATTTAAACAAGTTTCTCTCTCTTGATGCTCACTAGCTCACTTTGATTTACTGCTCCAGTTGGCAATATTCTAAAAAGACAGAAAATGCCCATTTTTTTTTTTTTTCCAGATTCTTACTCTGTCGCCGAGGCTGGAGTGCAATGGCATGATCACGGCTCACTGCAACCCTGCTTCCTGGGTTTAAGTGATTTTCCTGCCTCAGTATCCCCAAGTAGCTGGGACTAGCAGACACACCATTATGCCTGGCTAATTTTTGTATTTTTAGTAGAGATGGGATCTCACCATTTTGGCCAGGCTGGTCTCAAACTCCTGACCTCAAATGATCCGCCCACCTCGACCTCCCAAAGTGCTGGGGTTACATAGGCTTGAGCCATCACAGCTGCCAACACCTTTTTTTTTTTAAGTCTAATTTTTGGATCTGAAAGCATCTTCAAACAGGAAACACGGTTAGGCCAAATGGCCACATTTAAACTCCATTCAGAGGCCCTAAAATGAAAAAGATAAAATATTTTAGAAGTACATATTGGATGCTACATGATTTTTTTCTGCTGCCTCATTTCAAAATAGTTCCATGTGTTGGCAAGTCCAGAGAAGAGAAACTGAAGTGTGCTCAGTTCAATCTCACATCTAGAAAATACTGAATCATGTTTGCAGATTTTAAGTTTTCTATTTTCTGGAAAACTTGTACAGAAAATGTTTTAAGGTTGTGTTTGAACATAGCCAAATAACAATGTGGTATTTAATAATTGTTCATAAAAACAAACTTTATTGCATATTTAGGATCACTAAATTGCCCAAATTCTCCATCCTTTAAGACGAGACACTTTCAGAGCTTGATGTCAACGAACAACACTTGTTGCCTTATAATTTGAATCTTCACCGCATTTCACATTCCCCTTCCCTAATTTTTTCTGGGCCCTGAGAAAATACATAAATATAAAGAGAAGATTTAGAAAAGTGAGAAAAGATTTGGAGAAAAGGAGATGAAAAGTTGACAAGAAGAGAGAGAGACTGAATGTAGAAATGGATAATGACCAGGTCCTGTATAAAAATGCCCTGAAGCAACCTGATCAGGAAGTGAAACCTCCTTATCTTCAGTGAACGGCCCAACAAGCCAGCATGCTGTGAGTCAGATTTGCAGGAAGCCAGATTGCTCTCTCTAGTAACAATCCAGGAAGCTGCACAGTAACTTCTGTAATAATTGACTCATGATGGCCAGGGTTTGATTAATAACTGACAGCTTCCCTATCTCTTGTCTCCACTTCCAACCTAGGGCCAACCAGGGAAAGCCAAATATGCATCCTTAACCAATGACATAGGACGCCCTGTTTCTTATAAGGCCATCCACAGCTCTCCCATGCCAACAGCCTCCAATCAGGGCACATCTGAAACCTTCCTACCCTCACCCATCATGAAGCTTCACCACTGCTTCATCTGCTTTGAGTGTCTTCTTAAACACAAGTGATGGTGGTTGACTCCTTTGATATAGTAAGCTCTGAAAAAATAGACTTTGCTTTTTTCATTGGGACTTCATTTATTCCTATGGGAGAAAAAAAGAAAGTAAAAGAAAGAGAAAAAGAAAAGCAGGCTTATAAAATAATGAAAAAGGAAATTATCATGTCTTGTCATTCCTCATATCACAATTGCCACAGACACACACTCAACCTCTCAGAAATGAGGGTTTATAGTGAGGCTACCAAGTTCAGCTTCCTTTTGTTATATCGTCTACCTAAGCTTCCTACTAATTTATGTAACAAAATCTTAAGAATTCATCATTTTTGGGGGGGCAGACAGGGTCCCACTGTATTGCCCAGGTTGAAGTGCAGTGGTGCAATAGTAGCTCACTGCAGCCTACCTCCTAGGCTCGAGTGATCCTACTGCCTCAGCTCCAGAACAGCTGTGACTACAGGTACGTGCTATCACACATGGCTAATTTTTAAATGTTTTTGTAGAGTTGGGGTTTCACTATATTGCCCAGGCTAGTCTTGAACTCCTAGGCCCAAACAATCCTCAAGCCTTGGCCTCCCAAAGTGCTGGAATTACAGGCATAAGCCATCATACCCAGCCTCATCATTCTTTTCTAAATGAATATTTACTCAGTATCTGCACAATGCTAGGATCTAGGGCTATGATGATATGGACCCTGCCCTTAAGAAACTTAAATTCCAATGGAGAGACCAACATTTAAATCAACAGTAAGTTGGCCAAGTGTGGTGGCATGCATATGTGGTCCAAACTATTCTGGAGGCTGAGGCAAGAGGATTGCTTGAGCCCAGGAGGTAGGCTGCAGTGAGCTATAATGGGAGAAAATACTTGCAAACTATGAATTTGGTAAAGGATCAATATCCAGAATCCATAAAAACTTAATTCAACAAGCAAAATACAACCCTATTAAAGACTGGGCAAATGACATGAACAGACACTTCTCAGAGAAGACATGCCAGTGGGCAAAAAACATACAAAAAATGTTCAACATCATTAATCATCAGAGACATGCAAATCAAAGCCACAATGACACACCATCTCACATCAGTCAAAATTACTATTATTAAAAGTAAAAAAAGAAAACAAAAAACAACAGATGCTAGCTAGGCTTAGGAGAAAAGGGAAAACTTATACACTGTTGGGGGGAATTTAAATTAGTTCAGTCGTTGTGGAAAGTAGTGTGGAGACTTCTCAAAGAACTTAAAACAGAACTACCATTCAACCCAGCAATCCCATTTCTGGGTATATATATAAAATAAAGTAGATAATTCTACCAAAAAGACACATTCACTCGTATGTTTATCGCAACACTATTTATCATAGCAAAGACATGGAATCAATCCCAGTGTTTATATATAAACATGGATTGGATAAAGAAAATGTGGTACCTATATACCATGGAGCTGCAGTTATAAAATAGAATGGAATAACGTTCTTTGCAGCAACATGGATGCAGTGAAAGGTTATTATCCTAAGCAAATTAAAACAGGAAAAACAAAACCAAACACTGTATGTTCTCACTTACAAGTGGAAGTGGGTCCTCATGGACATAAAGATGGGAGCAATAGACACTGAGGGCTACTAGAGGGCAGAGTGAAGGGGCAAAGGATGAAAACTAACTATTGGATATTGTGTTCACTTTCTGTGTGCTGGGATCCTTCATATCCCAAACCTCAGCATCATGTGGTACACCCATATAACAAACCTGCACAAGTACCCCTTGAGTGTAAAATAAAAGTTAAAATTATGAAAGCAAACAAAGAGCAGAGTTTCCTACAACCTGTCTGCTGCTTCTGTGCTTTTATTTCTGGAGTCTCAGTGCAAGTTTTCATGTGACAAGCGGAAGCTGCTCTGTGGTGGGCTCAACCATTGGCAGTTGCTACAGAGCCTTACAAAGACAGTTCCTTTTGAGTTCCCTGTTACTCATCAGACTTTTGCCTTCCCTTTAATGGTGACTTGGAATATCACCCATAGGCCTGTGCCTCCTCTATTTATAGCTCCAGTTACAAATTCTCACTGGATTATCCACTGCCTTTTAAGAGAAATAATAAACTTGGAGTAAACAAATCAGAGCTCTTGATAACCCCGCAAGCCTGTCCCATCCTGTGCTTTTTCTATTTTTCTGTTTCATAGGCAATGAAATCTAAGGATGTTGACATGTCCAAATTAGCTCTGCTGGTCATGGACCTAGTATTGGGAAAGGTAGGGTATGAACCAAACTATTTCAAGGCTAGATTCTTAACCACAGTGATCTACTACCCTTTTTTTCACTTTAAATTATATTAATTTGATTTTCTAAATAACTACATGAAGCAAAATTTTTTCAAAATATTTTTAATCTGAGAAAGATGGAGTAACTTGGCCAGTGTCACAAGGCTATTAGTTTGTGGATCTGGAATTTGGGTTTGGGGTTGCCTGTATCTTGCTTGCATGAAGGTTATTTATGTGAGATTCCTTCTCTCCCAGAGATGCAAGTTCCTTGACGGCGATATCAATACTTCATTTGATTTATATATCCTCAGTCCCAGCATAATTTTTTATGCATAGTAGATGTTTAATAAATATTTATTTTTAAAATACCTATTTTTAAAATAATGTTTACGGAAAACTTTCTTTTAAACTATGAGATATGGCTAAAGCTGAAAAACTTAGGACAACGAAATAACAGCATTGTGTCATATTCCAATACCTCATAAATATTCATGACATTTCATACTGCTATACAGAAATGAGCAAATAAATAAATTAATGGGGCACAAAATTTCATATAGTCCATACATATATTTTGCTCTCAAGGCAAAGGAACAAAACTCCTCATTCCATAAGTATGGGCTGCACGAACGCAGTGACTTCCTTCCAAAGATTTTAGTATGGAAAGGGTGACAAAGAATTATTTTACAATAGAAAACCTGACAAACACTGCCACAGTCAGGTGATCGAGCTTGCAGTCAATAACAATAAGTCATGTTGCTAGTATTACCCTTGATATGATGTGATCGAAATGTCAATGCAAGTCTTTGGTCTTCTCCCAAGCCCATAATTCCATCAGAAAAATGTGAGACAAATTCCAACTGAAAGACATTCTACAAAATACCTGGCCAATGCTCCTCAAAGTGGTTAAGATAATCAAAAACAACAACAAATCTAAAAATATGTGCCAGCCAAAAGAAGCTTCAGGAGACACAACTACTATATCCAGTGTGCTATCCTAGAAGGAATACTGGAACAGAAAAGAGATATTAGAAAAAACTGAGGAAATGTGAGTGAAATATAGACTTGAGAATGTTCATTTAAATTCATATCAATTATTGATTTAGTATAATTTATATTAATATTTGTTTACTAATATACATCAGTTTATTAATTGTGACAAATATAACCTACTAATGTAAGCTGTTAAAAATAGGGAAAACTGGGTGTGAGGTACATGAGAACTCATTATCCTATCTTTATAATTTTTCTGTAAATCTAAAACTACTATGTTTATGTTTTTAAAAAATGGCCTGAGGTTGTCATGCATCTAAATTGATTTATTTTCATGATCAGTTTTTAATACCGGATGTCTTGCTTCCCAAGACCAGAAGCCCCCTGTATTCTAATGCTGTCCTACCCACCACTCCTTGATTCTAGATGTCCAAAATATTCCGGTGTAGGAGGAGTGACAATGAAAGAAAAATGGTTGGCTTCTATGAAACTTAGCACTTGAGAAGACTTGAATGTTATCATGTCTTTCCAACTCTAAGTCTAAATATATTCTTTAATTTCAATTGCATTTTATTACAGGGCTTGGAAAGGAGAATTGTAGGATATTGACCAAAGCATGGTAAAGTTAAGGAGTAGAAATGGTAACTAGAAATTAAAAGAGAAACCGTATGTATGTCTTTAAAGGTGAACATAAATTCTACCAGGCCCCCTTTTCTATTGACGGTGCCCAGGTAAAGTCAGAGTTAGCACATCCTCAGATAGAATGGGAAGTCCGAAACATCATAAAATACTTCGCTTCACTGACAGAGTGCTACCATTATTGGTCAGCCTGAAAATCATCTTCATGTGTTTACTGATCACACTTAGGTGAAATGAGAATGTCTGAAAACTGGGGCTGCACACAGTGACAGCTATGAAAAAAGGGCTTCACCCACATCCACTCAGCAGCAGCCTACCACTTCTACGTGAGCGTCATATAAAGGCATAGCAACTGGTTCACGCAACTGTGGTCACTGCCCTGTCTCAGCTTTAGCTAAGCACATATTTATTCACATTCCTTTTCTACAACAGTTCAATTAAAGATCAGTGGTCACTTACTAGCTTTGTGTCTTGTTTAAAGAAGAATATAAATCCTTCCCTACTACCACACTTGCTTAAAAGAATTGCAGTAACATTGCACCTCAGCAATCTGACTTCCT
The DNA here is from genome assembly GCF_001698545.2 of Rhinopithecus bieti. Lineage (NCBI taxonomy): Eukaryota > Metazoa > Chordata > Mammalia > Primates > Cercopithecidae > Rhinopithecus > Rhinopithecus bieti. The sequence goes on from NW_016803991.1 coordinate 2,486,133, forward strand.
TCCTGGGGGTATCAGGTACCCGCATGTGTTTGAGACCATTGGTTAAGATTGGGACTATAAATGAATGGACTGACCCACTCAGAGAAAATATTGGCCATTTGTAACCTGGGGTGTCTCAGTGGTATGTACAAAGATCTTGTATATTTCACTTATAAATTAGTAACAATAACCTCCCTGTTTGATTTATGTTAATCTGTTGCATTTCATTATAATTCTTTCACATTGATAGTACACCTGACTCAAACTAGTCCTTGTCCAGCTGGATGGTGGTTACCTCTGAGACCTCCTCCACACTTCACCTTAGATTCCCTTGAAATTTGCAAGGGAAGTTCTGGTATCAATGGAAGAGGGAGCTTGTGTTTATCCTGTACTTTAGACATGGAAACAGCTAGCTTCGATTCTTGCCACTGGATGGGTACTCTGTTAATAGAAGTATAAAATGTCTGATTTTATTTTCTCAGAACCAGATCTCAAGCATGTCATTTTCTTTGTCTGTAATTAGAGGATAATACCTCTCCTGCCCATCTCACAGGACTGTAATAAGACCCAAATAAGATAATGTGTGTTAAAAAACTGGAAATTATAAAGTGTCAAATTATAGAAGATAGGGGAGAAGCAACCTTTACAAAACACCCACTGTCTGCTCATGCTGTACAAATATAATCTCATTTAATTTTTACAATAACCCTTTTAGGAAAGGAGATTCAGATAACCTGAGTAATTTCTCAAGTAGACAGTGACCAGCACATTACTCCTATGCTGTTTAAATCCCAATGCCCTGTTATCTTTTACATAAAGATGAAATGCAGTGTCATTAAAAAAAAAAAAAAAAAGGAATGCATCTGGCTCTTTTCAACACTTTATACCTTTTCCAGATGCATCTTGATAAAAAGAGAAGAGTAAGAGACAATGCCAATTCTTTTACCATCTCTGAGTCAACATAGTGAAGTCTAAATAGTGCTAGCAGGAGAGAGTTGAAAAAAAATTGTGTGGTTCTCTTGGCTACTTATATGTCACTGATCAAGTCACTCAGAGTTTCGTAACTTTTATCTTCCAATTGTAGTTAGAACTGAAAATGGAAAGATAATTAAGGGACTGCTTTTGCCTACCATTAGAGAAATGAACACGCAACCAATCGTTTAACACAATCATGATGCTGTTCTATAGAGGTGCACTATCTGAACAAAGTGCTATGGACCTGCAGTCTATGAATTAATGCTTTGGAGTAGATAGAGGCTGCTCAAGTGGAAAAAAAGGAGCTGAAAGTCCAGGGAAAGGTAGGAAAAACAGAGTCATTAAAAAGTGTATATTTAGAAAGCAGTGATACTTCTCTCAGGAATCCATTTTCTTCATTTGTAAAATGAAGAGATGAAACGCCATCATCTCTAAATACCCATTATGCTTTCATATTTCAGGATTTCATTGTTGTCTCTTTTGACTTTTGTTTCTAATATTCTACATTTGCTGTTAGAGAAGGTCAACTGCATGAAGTAGTCCACTATTCTGCAAAAATAATACAATTAAATTTTAATATGGACAATTTACTGACAGGCTTATCCACTCTGACCAGTGAGCTTTTGAAAAACATTAAAAACCAGGCTACATGAAGGCTAAGACTTTCCTTTACAAGGAGCAATTGCCTCCCTGAGCACATTTGGCTCTCCTATAGACATTAACACAACAGGAGCCTGTATTTCTACTGAGTTTTAAAAGGGTTAAGTGTCAGACATGATCTATTACTGTGGAATGTCATTTAAAATGAATGAGGCTACTGCCCTTAGAGAAAGGATCATTGTTGGCCATCAAAGAAATAGCACTGACATTCAGTCTTCTCACTACGATTTAAGGTGAAGGATCACTTTAGGCAAATAGCAGGCAACTTGTAAGTACTTATTTTAAGAAATTGCTCCCATAGGTCCTAACAAATACCTCCTATAAATGTTGGCAAAACAGTTAATCAACTCAAAAGCTAAAAATATTTCCTGATTTGATTTATTTTAGATTCCAAAGGAAGGAAATATATAGGGCTAATGGTTAATGAGGAGATTAAAAATCTCTCTTAATTCACAGAAGCAGTCATGGATTGCAAGCTTAACTAAACGCAAGGCCCAAGTTTTAAAAGGAATTTTTCTCACTTTGCTGAGGTAGTTGTGAGTTTCATACATGGTTTGGCTCCCCTAAATACTATATTGGGGGGCTTTGTTTAGTAGATTGTGTAAAGTGAGGGTTTTATTAAACTGTTTTGGAAAATAGATACATTAAGTGAAATGCTGTATATAATGTAATAGTTCCCATCATCCATTTTACCATGAACCATAAAAGACCAATTTTATATTTGATTTTTTGCAGTATGTCCATTTTTTTTCATGTGCACTAAGGTTCAAATTTTGATCGCAAATAGAGTATGACTGGTAGGAAGCAAATTCAACCACATTATATACAGTTGCTTGGCAATTGATTGAACTATCACAAGGTTCTTCTTGGGACTTATATCATGCGTTCCTTAAAAGTGGGATTGTAGAGGACTTGATAGGAATAATAACAAAAATATACAAATGGTTTTGGCATGTCTAACAACAAATAAAGAATAGCATCAATCAAAGGCACTCTAGGATTTCCAAACCATAACAGAGAGAGATTAAACCTACTCTTTTGAGATTGCAGATCCCAATTAGGATATTAATCACCTTATCTCTCTTAATTATATTCAATAGCTCATTGGAAATGAATGATATTCTGATCATTAGAATGGACATATCTAAGAGGTTAGGAAACTTCACTTTCCTATAAACTTGTTCTTAACTTTCTCTCTACTCATGCAAATGAGCCTTGCTTCCCAGTGTAGGGACAACCAGTCCAGGCATGGAGATGAATGCATTAAGGGCCTGTGGTGGACTCTCCTGGCCTTCATCTCCACCATTTGTTCTGCAGTTCTTCTTTGAACCTAAGTCCAAATTGGTAATTAAGCAGAATCCGGGTCAGGGTTATTCCTAAGTAATAGGACCTGCAAACGTAGTGACTCCAGGGAAACGTTTCCCAAAGTGTGGTCTTTGGAACAGCTACATAGGGATCAACTGAGTCAAATTTGCTCAAAAATTAAATATCTAGACCCCACCCAGAACTACCAGAACAATCTCAGGAATTTGTATACAAGTTTTATCTTTCCAAGTCATCATTATATTCACTGAACGTAGGTTGATGACAAAATAAACTAATAGATAAGAAAATTGTAGATTATAAAATTGCTCGGTATAAGCCAAGTTGATGAATGAATAGGGACCATTACTACACTAAAGTTTCACAACAGGGCCCACAGCACTTAGAAAATCCCTAAATACAGAGTACAAAATACATGGATCCTGGAGCTAGACTTCAGAGGTACAAAGAAAGTGACACATTATTGCACAAGTAGCTTGTTCATAATTCCAGTGTCTAATTTTTTAAAAAAGCATTTTGACTTCATTGGTAAAAGGAAAAATGAGTCCTATTTCTTTGTAGCCCCCATCTGTGAAGATTTTTTATAAACATATTCTTTAACATTATACCCTTTATCCCAACCTGGATGCCAGACTTTATGTTCACCTGTTAATAGTAAGGTACTCTCAAAAACCTGCAATGATTTTGACTCATCCACCTATCACTTCTAGACCTAAGTGCCAGAGCAATCGCAATCCTTTCTCCCTGCAGGGTTGCTGATTTGTTTCCTGCTGCCCAGAATGTAGGACATTTTGTTTTACCCTTATGAGAAATGGGGTCCCAGAAGCACTACCAAGCCTCAACATGTAGCTACCAGACATTTGCTATGTCCTTGTGTAACCATTTATTCCAGTTCATTTTCTTTCTACCTCCTTATTACTTTTGGCCCTTTAAGTCCAGCCATTTTTATTTTACCTCTTACATAGCCCAAGGTAATAGACACCAGCAGGTACCGTGAGTCATGCTAAGTGTTTCCCATAAAGGAACAGAGTATGATGGAGATAACAAAAGGTGCCTTGTTTAGCACAGTGGACAAAAATCAGCCATACTTCACAATATCTCCAATGCCTCTTGTCAAGGGGGAGGAAATTAGAAGCATGACTAGTGATGTATCTTTATAGAAATCTGTTCAGGTAGCAGAAAGCTTAATCTGTGCCATTTCTGGTAATGAAGTGCTAGAGACTAATTCAATTGTTGGATACAGCTGATTATAAAATTATAATAACTCATCCATTTATTTATTATTTAATCTTTGCCAGTCACTATGGCACTCAGAGTTTATTAACAGTAGGAAAATATTATAGTTTAAAACATCTAAATCTATTATCTCCCAGAGAAAATGGAAACTTGCTGAACCTAGTCACTGAACAAATGATGAATGCACATAAGCAGTTGTCTTAATTTATAAACTCTCACTTAAGGGGCCAAAAGACAAAAGCAAAAGCACCTCTCTCCTCCACCATATTTACCTTTCATGTTCCTCTCCACAGTATTTCTTTGAGTAAGAATTTCAGCAAACTTCTCAGACAATTAGTGCAAGATTCTGATCTCTGTACTCTAGTCCCTGGTATCCCTGATACTCCCTCATATTCCCAGTGCTTTCTCAGACTTCCGTCTCTGGGTGTGTTTGGCTTTGAAACTCCTTATGGTCCGCTTTCAAGAGCACTTGCTCTAGAGCTAACCTTCATAGGTTTGAATGCTGGCTGTGCCACTTAATAGCTGTGTGATTTTGGGCAGATGATTTATCCTTTATGTGCCTCGGTTTATTTATTTGTAAATTGGGGATAATATCTTAAGCAATTGTGACAATTGAAAAATGTATACATATATGTATATATAAATACTTTCAAGCACTATATACAGAGACATAAAAAGAGAGAACTGAAAATAGTGTCTGAAACATAGTAAGTGCTCAAAACTGTTACTTTGTATTGTAATTACAATCATACAGATATGTTCCTAAGGTCTCTATCAGGAATATTTGGTTATAAAAGGATATAAAGCCATAGAAAATCCCTTTAGCAAAGCAAACACATAAAAATTACATTTTTCTAAAGTTAAAGCACTATTCTATGGACCTTAGAGAGGGAAGTGCAGCTAGTTTCCTGGATATATCTGTGTCAGAGCTCAGTAAGCCCTGATAATTTTTAAGGCAGATACTGCCTCTTCCTTTGAGGTCACATGGTCCCTGCCTTTGGTCCAGTAAACTGTGGCCAGAGGTCCAAAATCATGAATCCTGCTTGTTTACTTAGTAATTGTTGTGGGAACATACTATATGAGAAAAATGTGAACGGGCCTAGAGAGAATATATAGATCGATTATTTTGTCTGCTAACCATAGCATGAAGCCATGCTGGAAAAATTCCCATGATGTCTTGGCAGGCTACTAGGTGAAAATCTCCTTCTATCCACAGATAAAGTTCAAATAAAGAAAACCGAAAACATCAGTAGTAAGACGAATCTTCAGGAACATCATAAAGCAGGGACCCAAACAACTATCTCAGACTTACTAATTTTGAGTAAATTTGGGGTACTTTTGTCACATAGATGGATGAGAAATCCAAGCTTTTGCATGTGAATTTAATTTTGCAGTCTTTTCCTAATTATCTTTTAGAAATAACACTGCTAGAAGCCTTTTCTTACATATAGCATGGAGCAACAGGCTGGATAAGAATTACATTTTAATGTTTTGTAATATATAATTTAATACAACAGAGTTCCATAATGGATAACTGACTTTTAGACTCTACATATGCTTCCAGACCAGAATAAAAGAAAAAAAACAAAACAAAGCAACAGAAAAACTCAGCTCCACAAAGAATAAAACCCCCAGAATTTGAAATTATATAAAGAGAATTACATCTATGGATAATCTGATTAAAGTTCATGACTCTTAAATATTCTTTGTTTATAACCATTTAAAAAGCAACAAATTCCCCTTAGTTAAAATTTAAGCCAAAACAAGAACAACTGTTTGTTATTGCAAACATTGTAGTATTGTGTTAATACAATAATGCCTAGCTAATTGAATTATTACTGGCTACTACTGGCTATTAATAGCCAGTTATGATTTTCCACTTAAAGTGGGAAAAAAATGGAATTTATATGCCATGTTTCCATCTGCAGTATTTCATCTATTTATTATTAACAAGTTTTTGCATCAGTGGACGTAGAAGGGTTCCACTTATCTCATCCCCTGAAATTCTGCAGGGCTATAGGACTTGTTTAGCCTACCTAACAAGCAGTAATATTGCATGCCATTTTTTTGTGAAGCATTTTATTTTCAGCGCTTGATTCTAGTCCACCCAAAGATCTTGACAGAGTCTGCTGATGTGGACACACCATGAGATCAGAGAAGCCTGTAATCTGAAGCTTCACCTGGAAGAAGGTATGCTGAGATTCATTCAGGCTTACAGTGGACTTTGTGAGAATGAGTAACTTTTATTCGATATAAATTGCAATCTTGATTTCATCTGCCACACGTTTCAGAACCAAATAGACTTCCGAACCCATGGAGGTTAGGGAAGTCCTGACACTTTGAAGTTTTGTGGGGAAAGGAGAGGCTAGGAAAGATGAATTTCATAGCAAACTCATATCTTCTTTCATGACTTGAGGAATAAGTGTAGCATGATATCTTCATTTCACATACAAGTGACTTATGACCCACAAAAAGGCACTGACTTGATCAATTTCAAATATTTTGTCAGCAGCAAAGTCTGTTAATGTTTTATAGACAATTCCATCGGGACAGAATATGACAAATGCATGGGGGAAAAAAACAGGGTACAAAGAAAACTCCATAGCTGTTTGCAATTTTAATAAAATAACATTTCAATTAAAATTGCCAATGGAAATGTAAGTATCCTGAATTCAAATTCAAAGGTTCACTCTGTTATTCTCCTTGAGAAAAGAAATGAGTCTAATGCAGTATTACTAGCACACAGTCCCAGCTTAGGTTTACCCTACCACCCACCCTACCACCCACCCTACCACCAAGAGACACAGGGAAATTAAGCTCTCTGCCTTCTTGTGTGACTTATACCAAAAAATAATGATAATAATAATAGAATGAAAGAAGTAAAGCGATAAAGAATAAAGAGAAGAAAGCTAGTCAATAATAGAACTGTGGCTAAAATATGAGTCTTTTGATTGACAGTTAATTAGGGGCAGTATGGTTAAAAGACATACATTTTATTCCCAATCCGAGTAAGATAGGATGTTATTTAACTTCATTAGACTCAAGTTTTCTTACTGTAAGGACTGAATGAATTCTAAATTTCTTTCTCACTGTACTTTTAACCTTTTTTAATATTAAAATCTTATCTGTACGTAGTAATGCCAAAATGTAAGAATTTAGCAAAGATGAGTTGAGTAGAGCTAAGCTATCTAATTCTTAAATGTCTCTAGCATACATTTTCCAAGGTGCTTTTGGTTTCCTTCCTTGATGCCAATTGCCAACACTTACCGTGTTAGGAGCAAATCCTTTCTTTCCTGACTTCTTCACTCCCACTTTTTTCAGGTTAATCTCTTCCTGCTTTAAGAGCTTCCCACATTTTCTCTCACTTCTGCTACTGCTGTAATTGTCTTATATGGAAACTTTGTGGTACTTTAAGCAAGGAAATTTCCTTATAATTTGAAAGTATTCTATTAATGCTGTTTCCCTCTCTCGCTTTAATTGAAAACTGGCTTTCCCCAGTGACATTACTTTTCCTGAATTATTTACCACTAAAGGCTTCTTTATTACCTCTCCTTGATAACTCTTGAGATGAGCTGATGAAATCAGAGTTTTTAAAAACCTCTCTTGGCTGGGTACGGTGGCTCACGCCTGTAATCCCAGCACTTTGGGAGGCTGAGGTGGGTGGATCATGAGGTCAGGAGTTCGAGACCAGCCTGGCCAACATGGTGAAACCCAGTCTCTATTAAAAATACAAAAATTAGCTGGGTGTGGCAGTGTGTGCCTGTAATCCCAGCTACTCAGGAAGCTGAGGCAGGAGAATTGCTTGAACTCAGGAGGCAGAGGTTGCAGTGAGCCAAGATTGTGCCACTGCACTCAAGCCTGGCGACAGAGCTAGACTCCGTCTCAAAAACACACACACACACACACAAAAAAAAAAAAAAAAAAAAAAAAAACAACAAAAAACAAGCAACCAAACAAACAAAACCTCTCTCATGCTGTGGCTACTTCTAGAGTGTGTTTCACTCAATAACTTGTTTAGCTTTGAAGTTCATGTCGTTTGCTTTAACATCCTTTAATGACATTGTTCACCACATTTATCTCTCTACATCCAGGGCATTCCTGTTTTCCTCAATGAATATAGCACTTTTCTTACAACTTTGCTTTGTATTCTGTTTTTGCCATTTTCTTCATCTTTGCATTCCTTCCTTTTCAGCCATATAGTGGTGAAGATGCCCGAAAGACCTCATTGTCATTCAGTTTGGAATCTCTGTAATGCTTTTTCTTTTTTTCTTCTTAAAAAAAATTACCTTTTACCAAGTCCTTCTTCTAATATCTTATTCTTGCCCACGTGCTTTCACTGTTTTCACAGCCTCTAATCCCTGAAGCTTTCCCCGTTCTATAGCCCACCAACTGTGTCTCGATCACTTGCCTTCCTGCAAAGTTTGGGACTCCTGCTCAGACAAGGCAGTGATGCCTCATCAGCATCCTAGAATCTGCCACTCCCACTCCCAATCTTCTGCCAAGCCTACTTTATAGATCCCTAACCCAGGATAACCCTGTCAAGCCCTGTCACTGACCTTCTTACCGGACAATTAGCATGAGCTGAAGAAAGTCACAAAGCTAAGATAATTGGGCCCACTGCCATTTCATGCTAGGTAAATTCAGAACTTCCCTGCTGCTCAGCAATCCTTTGATTTATCTACTTCTATATCCATGGGGGATGCAGGAAAGTCTCCTACACAGCAGCCGTTCTACATTACTCCACATTATTAACATCCTCACATCCCTGCCCCTACGTATATCATCTGAAGGTCCTAACCACACCTATTATGCTGGGCAGGATTAAAATGAAAAACTTCTGATTTGAGTTTCTCTACCTTCTTCAATATTTCAAAATTTATCAGAGGTCTTCCTGTCCCCCTCTTCGCCTGTCTTAGCATCCCATAAAATTGCATCCCTCATCTTTGCTGTTTTCTCCTTTGCACCTGTTTATAACCTCTTCTCTTTCTGTAGGACCAGCTCCCATAGATTAACTCTGTCCTTTTGCATTTTAAAAATCTTCCTATGTACAATTTTTCTTCTTTCCCTATGTCGATGAGCAAATTTCTATTCTACAATTCTAGAAAAACTATTTTTTCCTAGTGATTGTCTTCCTAGAATGACCAAATCATTTCTTTCTAATTTTACATTTGAGTAAAATTATAGTCTTTTTTTTTTTTTTTTTTTTTTTTTTTTTTTTTTTTTTT